>NC_064920.1:868507403-868834903 GCF_023897955.1 Schistocerca gregaria | reverse complement strand
TCTGTAGTACAGTTAGTTAATAGTCCTCAACATGCAATTTTTCTGTATGCTTTACACAATCCGCCCATGCCGAGATTGTGATGCTCTCAATCGCTGTGTGCGTAAGACTCTCAACTTGTGCAGTTTTAGAAGTATTCCTCTTCTCTGTGAAGTAGGGTTTCAGCTGCGTCCATCTCGTCTCGATTGGGTTTTAATGGCAATGATATGGTGGCAATTCAATTACTTGGTGCCCACGTTATTAAGCAATGTCATCTGTATCATAGATACAGTATGCTGGTTTATTTGTGCTGGGAACCAGCATCAATTCCGCTCTGGTTTGTAACAGATTTTGAGGGTTACTATTGCTTAATAACCAAGTAATAATATTAAAAACAACGATTCCAAGACTTACCAAGCGGGAAAGCGCCGGCAGACAGGGACAATGAACAAAATACACAAACACACTCACAGAATTACTAGCTTTCGAACCGATGGTTGCTTCTTCAGGAAGGAGAGGGAAAGACGAAAGGATGTGGGTTTTAAGGGAGAGGGTAAGGAGTCATTCCAATCCCGGGAGCGGAAAGACTTCCCTTAGGGGGAAAAAAAGGACAGGTGTACACTCGCGCATACACACACACAAACACATATCTGCTTGTGTCTGTGTATGTGCGGATGGATGTGTGTGTGTGTGTGTGTGTGTGTGTGTGTGTGTGTGTGTGTGTGTGTGCGAGTGTACACCTATCCTTTTTTCCCCCTAAGGGAAGTCTTTCCGCTCCAGGGATTGGAATGACTCCTTACCTTCTTCCTTAAAACCCACATCCTTTCGTCTTTCCCTCTCCTTCCTGAAGAAGCAACCATCGGTTGCGAAAGCTAGTAATTCTGTGTGTGTGTTTGTGTATTTTGTTCATTGTGCCTGTCTGCCGGCGCTTTCCCGCTTGGTAAGTCTTGGAATCTTTGTTTTTAATATATTTTTCCCATGTGGAAGTTTCTTTCTATTTTATTTACAAGTAATAATATTGGATTTCTTGGTATATGTATTAGGGCTTTGTTGAGTTGCACTGAGTGGACACTGGCATTGCCCATCACAATAACTGAATTTGAGTGGAAGTATGATGATAATTGTTTTGTAAACCATTGTTGAAATACAGCATATGTCTTGTCAGTGCAGAACTCTTAGACTTTGAAGCCTTAAATATTAATTTACTATCAGGAATAAACCATTGATCCTGCATGTACAGTTGTAAGAATACTATATATACCTATTGGAACCAACAGGCCTATCATTCGCTTTCCGGCACTTTGACCTAGCATGGTTCTGGTTCATGTAAGTTTCATTAATATAATAAATGTGAGATGTTCCACTGTCTCAAATCTCCTGCATTTTTCTTAAAAATACTGTCCTAGCAATCACAGCAACACTTCTCTTCATAAGGAATTTTCTCCCATTGCTTATCTTCAATATGCTTTGCATTGTCCATTGATTGCTGCTACAATCAAAGTTCTCAGTTGGGTATTCATGCCTCGAATACTCTTAACGCTTTGGATGACTTAAAGTGGTGAAGTATATGTGAAAACTCCCATTTCTTTAACAATATCACCTACTTGAGATGGTCAGCCGACTTTCCTTGCTGGTTAGCTTGTTGCTGCAACCTCTTTTCCTCTTTGTCTCTGAAGTATATTTGTTAGGAACAGGAATTTCTCAAAACTCTTTCTGCTTGTAAAATTAAGCAGATGTATGCAGTTTCTTTTGCTTCACTTAATGATGTATATTTAAACATCAGACTTTTGCAAATCTCATTCACCACCTGTCAAGTAAGTCTCTTCTTGTATCCAAAGGTTAGAAACAAAGTTCATTTACACATATGAGAAAGTTGGCTTGAAACCCAAGTCCATTCTCATCCTGAATATGAATACATGTCTTATCCTTTCCAAGTCCAAGACGAGCATTAATTAACAATATTTCAACTGTTCTTCTTTTTTTCACTACAATAGTCAAAGTTATAAAACAGCACAGAATACATAAACACTCCTTGTTCTTTCACTACGGCTTCCATGGTGCGACCGGCAAACACTTGTCAATGCTGTTTGATTGCCGCGTCTACAGTTGTCTCGTGATAAACTTCAAACCTGCTCACACAGACAGCTGATGTGCAGTAAATAGCGTTCCTTTCTCCCACTCACAATTAAAATATCGGGTGTTCAAGACGGTGGAAGGCAGAGTGGTTCTAGAATTTACACGGAAATTCTTGAAGCACTACAATACAAATGGAATATTGTATGATGTAAAAAAACCTTGGAAAATTATCAAAGTCGCCTACCACCTTCTTATGATTGCATCATATCCCTGGCAGTTTAAAAGATACTGATCCAGTGGCTTTGATAGATGCAGTCACTTCACTGGGAATACACTGTACAGTCCTCAGTCGTACATCATGCACCTCTGCCTCTCTTGCCTGGCTATTGGTAACATTTTGGCAAGCACCACTTGGCCACAAGTCATCTTCTTCAGACTGTCTTTTTCAAAGAGTTATACACTTGGGGCACTATAGCTCTTGCTTGCTTGTCTGTGTCTGGGCACCTTTCTGATCCATCAACCATAACAAAGACTTTGCAAACAATTTAGCCTTTAATACAGTAGAATATTAAACAGTTCCATTCTATAGCTTTATTAAACTCACAACACATCTGACCTCCAAAATGTTCTGTCACTCCAATACTATCAAACCAATGACACATTTTACCTTAAATTTCCTATACTTCATGTCTATGGTGACAAATTTTTTGTCATCAGACTACTGGTTTCGGCCAGACAAAAACTGGTAGTCTGATGACAAAAAATGTGTGGCCATAGACATGAAGTAAAGGAAATTTATTTGTATATTCAGGTCACTGTTCAATTTGTGACCAAGTCGCAGCTTGTGAGATTATTTACCTTAATTATTTTCTTGTTTTGTTTTCCTTTGATTTTTTCATGATGCTGTGGACATGCCATGCAGTGCCATCAACTCTTGCCATATTACTTCTCCATCTGCAGAGGGTCAAGGGCTGGAGGAGAACTTTGAAGTATTCAAATTATGTAAAGGTCTTTTAAAAACTCTTCTGTATTTTGTTGTTCTGATACAACAAATACAACATTGGGTGAACAGAACTCGTATCTGTACATCGGAACAATTTCTCTGTGCACTCTTACAACAGAAGAAAATGACATTCCTCTTCAGCTTCTTTCAACTGTTTCTGGGCATTGTCATTGTTCGCAGCTTCTCTTGTTCTCTGCCTTTCAAACCACTGTCAGATGCCAAAGCATAAACAACCCCTTCGCAGCAGGTGGACACACCCAATCACTGTTATGGTGGTGATGTTCTGTGCTCGTGCATCTTGCCCCGACTCTGTGCCGAGTTCAAAGTTCTCTATGTGTGAACTACCTAAACAATGTTTTCACATGAACATCTTTCATCCGATTGTGAGGAAGAGGTGTAAGAATATGTACATGGAGGAGACCTAACCACTACACCTTCAAAGTATACTCAGCAGTGCGTGAAACTTGCTCAGATGATTGGCTGGAGTGTCGTGTGGTACATTGTCTCTTGCTACTACGCATTGCTCCACCACCCACCTTCTTACCTGCACAGCTCTATAACACCTGGGAGGACAGTTGTTTACTCGACCATGCAGGATCGTACAGCCATGTCAAGTATCAGGAGCCAGGAGACTGTCTTGGTTTGTACTAGATAAGTATCCACACAGAGAGTGCGATGATTTGGGGAGCACCATGGATTGTTACACTTGACTTGTGCCATGTCATCCAGATTGCATTAGTTGTTGCATGATCTCAGCACCTGGCCTGATGACAAACAATAAATTAAATAAAATAATAAATAAAAGGTGTGCCATTGGTTACACAACACAGTCAGCTATGGCTCGCATAGTTTGTAATATGGACAACAGGCATTATTTCTGTTAAAGTCCATGAGTTTGTCCTATCTTAAAGTTCTCTATTTCTAGAAAATAACACACTACTACTGTTGCATGTGCTGTCCTGACCTCCCTTGAAACAGAGGATGTTCGACTACTACTTTGGCCAACTCTAACCCATTGAAAGCATATTGCCATCGATTGCCAAAGAGATTGGCACACCACTATTTAACAGCCACTATGCTTGCTAAACTCTAGTATAGCGTTAAAGCAGCATGGAGTGATATACATGTAGTCAAAGCAACATGTTTCTTGCCACATACGTCTCGTGAAGTACATTTTGCTGAAGTGGAAGAAATTAGATCTCATATGCAACTTAATCACTGGACTTGCATCCTATTTAACATTTGTGCATGGAAGAAGATAGAGGCAAATGATAGTGGTACATGAAATATTCTTACCATGCACCATGAGGAGAAGTCACCATATGTGTCATCCAAGCTCAGTTAGTCAGTGCCCAACCAAGTTAAAGCAGCTGTTTCTGTCAAAGGTACCAATTTTTGCTCCTTGTATATCCAAAATTCATCCACAAGCTTAATCATGTATTCTACTACTATACTGTACACACACAGTAATAAACATTTCATTATTTGATGTGCTTTCTAGTGTTGCAAAGTTAATGGCATGTAGTGTAGTATGGAAACAGAGGTTGAAACACAGAGGACCAAACAATGAATTAAGTTTACAAGTTTGTTTCACTAGAGTTACATACAAATGCTTAAATTAAAGTTTGTGAATAGTATACTGTAGTTGCTCAACAGAGGAAAAGTGACCGGATCTGATGGGACTCTTGCACAACTCTATACAGATTATGTGAAATAACTTTCTCTCTTCAATCAGCAGTTTATATTAGATTGCTGTAGCATTAAGTTATTGGCCACAGGCATGTGAATAAGCCTATAATGCCAACATCAGTATTTTGCAGAATTGTGGGACACATTTTAGGCTGCTGTGCTATGCTCTTCTTTGATACTGAAAATTTGCTCTGCAAGAATCAACAGGATTTTTAAAAAACTGGTTTTACGAATTTAGCTTGCTGTGTCATCCGTAAGATCCAGAAAACAGTAAGCAACTGAAGTCAACTTCATTTTGCAATTATAGCCTTATGGAAAGCTTTCAATACAATTCTGCAGTGTTACCTAATGAGCAGTATAAGAGATTATGGAATATCAGACAAGATTTGTGATTCATTGGGCAACAAATAGAACTCAGAAACTCGGCTCTTATCAAGGGGAAATTGTTATAAGTGGAAATATACCACAAGGGAGTGCTCTGAGTGCGCCACTATCATGATATGTGTAAAGTACTGGTCTGATGGATAATGCCTGAAGCTCCATCAGGCTGTTTGCGGGTAATGCTGTATACAGAGGGAAGTTGCAACAGCAAAATAATAGTAGGGAAATGTGACATTTTTGTTTAGGGACTAGCTGTTGACCTTTAACATAAACAAATTTAAAGTTATATGTGGAATTAGCTGCAAAGACTTAGTAATGGTTTTCGACACAATTGATGATCAGTCAATAGGAATACAGTAGTCGTGACCATTTAATATCTAGGAGTATAGATTTGAAGCAATAGAAATGGAATGATCACATGAAACTAGTAGTAGATATGATTGGTATTGGACACACAATGCTAAGAAAATGCAGTCTGGCCACAAATAAAATAGCTTACAAACCACTGTTTGACAGATCCTTGAATACCGCAGGTCATCCTACATCACTTAACTGACTGAATTAATAGAGGTAACAGAGAAGGTGGAAAGAACAGCAGCATGCGACATGATGAGTTTGGTTAATTAGTGGAACTGAATCATGTGGGCACTCATTCAAATCCAAAGGCAGCTGCTACAGTAACGATATTAAGCATCATGCAAAGATTTGCTCTTAAAATTTTGAAAATGTATATTTCTAACAGAGTCAAGCATCTTATTTCCTCTCACATATAATTTTTGAAGTGACCATGATGATAAAAAGGAAAAAAAAAAAATGGATGTCATATGGAGGCTTATCGACAGTTTTTCAACATATTTAATGTTTGTGGATAATGGTGCATGAATACTCTTACCAAACACCACGAGGTGACTTGGGGCATACAGGTTAAAACTGCAAATGAATCAAATTAACTAGCTAGAAAGAATAATCAAGCTGCTGTTGTGTACACCAGCAAACAGATAAATAAAAACTGATTAATTAAATTTGTATTAAGAATTGAAAAAAAATGAATATACTGAATACAGGTTTAATTCCATTAAGTTGTGCTACTTGGAACCAATGATTGGAATTTTGAAGTAGAAAAATAATATGTGCTACATCAAGAAATACATTTTGAAATATATTTGTCTTTCAAAACCACAGATTGAATGAAGGATTGCCTGGTATTAAAGTAAAATTTCTGCTGAATTTTAACTTTTTTAATTGTTGTTTCATAAAATGCCCATTTTACTTATTTTGACATATGGATACAGATTTCTGTTTTCCATTCCTTCATAAAATGTGGAGTATCCCGCTGACCATCACATATCTTGCGTGATACTGTCTGTTAATGTTGCAAGGGTGATGTGTGATCAAAGAACAGTTGATAATATGACAGGTAGTGTAACTGTATGATATTTTTCTTTAACATGATATCCTAAGCATCAGTTTTTGCTTTTACTGTGAATTGCATATGTTTGTGCCTGTGCTCACACTTTGGAAGTGGGGAAAACATTATGTTCACTAGAAACAAAGCAACTTGTCATTGCTGGCACAAGCAATGTAGTTTCGGTATGCCATAACTGCTCATCCCAGAAGCAGTATAACACCTTAACATACAGTGTTAGTTAATGTAGTATTTATAGCTATACAAACTCTTTCTAAAGAATTTTAAATATGTTAATAATGTTACGAGAATTTGTGATGAGAATATTTGTTTCAGATATGCCTTTTCACATTTTATGCATAGATTTTGTAAAGAGCTGTGTTGTAAATACAGTTTTGGTATTCATACAGCATAAACTGTTTGTGGCTGAAGAACCTTATTACAATAGTTAATGATTCATTGATCAGTAACTTCCTTTGTTTCAGGTTGTTATTATAGGAGAGCGTGGATTTTCTTTTGATCATGTATTTATCGAGGAAGGGCAGGAGACCATTTTTAATTTACTTATGACACCTGTCATAGACAAGTTATTACAAGGTGTTAATTGTTCTGTTATTGCCTATGGACAAACAGGAACCGGAAAAACATATACAATGGGAACAGAACCACAGGTAAATACATGTGATGCTGTGTTTCCTGGTTATCTATAGGCTGTTTGTTGCCAGTATTTAACAAAGTAAACCAGTTAAACTTTTATTATTTATTCTGTTCAGTCTCATGTTACTTGATGTAGTTACTTCATTAAAGTAACTCACTCAGAGTAGGATTAGCAACAACATATGTCTTGAAACACAGAAAAATCAAATACTATGAAACATGGCCCGTAACTCATTTTGCAGACTGAACTGTGAAAGACTGATACAAATTATGAAATACAGAAACCATTGTGCTTAGATTGAATTTTCTGTTTACAAATAGCTTTCTTAATAGCTAGAAGCATAAATGGATCATGTAGAATGTTGACATCCCAACTAGGACATTGTTACATGATACACAAATCATCAGCGAGAAAGAAGCTTCCAGGTCTGGGATAAACAAGATGGAAGTTGCATACCAACTCATTGGAGCTGTTTGTAACAAATGATTTATGTTGTGTAATGGTAAGCTCCAACACTGTCCTCCTGGAGCCAGTGGAAATGATGCCTTTGATTTGTTCTTATGGCAATCCTCCACTGATCCATGTTTCCTTAATGAAATTCTTGGATTGGCTCACAGCTAGAGACCAGTCCTGTGTTGAAACTTTAACAATACTTCTTTTGTCTGCCTTTGCACCTCTCTAAGGATAAACCTTTTGTTTTTTCTTGCCATATTACTTTTTACTTGAGGTTTGCATAAAGTCAAAATAAATGGAAATTGCACGGAAGATGCCCGGTTAATCGGTGCCATTTCACCATAATCAGTTTCCACAGAAACCAACTTGTTAATGCGGCTGCAAAGGAGGCTTGCTCCCTTACATGTCCTGCTCATTGCTCTGTTTTCCCTGCAAGCTGTTACCACATAATATGACCCAGAAGACCATATTATGATGGGTGACTCTGTGGTTCGCAGTGCAGAGCAATATACTGTGGCTGGTGAAATCTTCAATGGGACCAGCTCCTTCTGACTATGATGAACTTAAGAAGTAGCACTTACATGTCTCAGAGTGACACAGGGCTCTCTCTTACATCATGATGCATCACCAGTGTGTCAAAGATGAAGTATGCAGTTGTCAATATGACATATTTTAACTGAATGTTTTATATGACAACGTGAGGGCAGATATATGTCTGCCACAGTATCTGTCGTCTATTTTAACTGATAATAAGGCAAGTATGGTTTGTGTCTTAATGTTTTGTGTGATGTCAGGACTCTTTCCCAAAATTGTAGTTGTGCACTTTCAGTGTTCTGGCGTAAAAGTCAAGTGCTGGCCATGGTCAGGATTGGTAGTGCCGACTGTGAAGAAGATGTCAGCCAATAGTACACTGACCGATCCCTCTCTTGGATGAGACGAAGACAGCAGCGGCCTCTAGGTGAAGAGAATATAAGTGCCTTGGTGCCTGGCCATGGTCCAGCTGAAGACTAGCTGTTCTACGAGCTCTACAGCAGCGACTTAGGAACTGTATTGTTTCACTTGTATTAGGAGTTGTATGTGTCTGTCACCCATTGTGTGTGACACACCATTGTAAATTCTCAGAGTTAAGTATTGTCATTTATCTTGATTTGCTTGAATTGTTGTCTAGCGATCCGAGAAAGCAGGTTTCCTAGGCACCCCATATTCGACAAATGGGCAGTACACAACTTTTAGTGTGTCATCGAGTGGTTTGCTCACCAATTATATGGTTTGGTCACCCACAGCCACAGTAATCTGGCTCCATTTTAAATGTATCTCTGCTTGTATTTTATACTTGTTTTTAAGTAGTTATTCTACTGTGTTCTAACTAAATTTTATCGACAGTTTTGTATGAATCTTCTGATGCCAATTTTGTATTTTAAATGTTTCTTTGTTGTTACAGCTTTGTTTTAAAATTATTTTTAATTGGTTTTCCCCACCTATTTCATGCAAAGGCACTGATGACCTCACTGTTTAATCCTTTAAAACAATAATCACAACAAATCACATAGCCAGTTCTTTGACTGGATAGCTTGTTTTTTTGACTGTAGAGGTTCAGTTAATGCTGACTTATGCATGCTAAGTTTAGCTTTCCGTGAGGCAACACTACCTCTCACACTCTCCCTCCCTAACGAAATCCTAAGGACTTTGTGTAACATGATGGATTGGTATTGCACTTTGCCCATTACTGTCATTGAATTTGGGAGGGGCAGGGAGGATTTTGTAGCAGAAAAATATTAAACCATTCCGTGAAAACTGGTCATTTTTTCACATTGATTCTAATTCTCCTGCTACCTATTGATACATTTGCAGCCAACAAATGTGTTTTCAGATGACCTCTTTTTCCAGCGGATCTTGTGTTGGGATGTATCACACTGCTACAAAAACATGACTCATACAAAAACATTAGTTCCCATCAGCAGCTGACCAATACTGCAATGCTTGAAACATTTCACTTCATAATATGAGATAAAGAACATGGAAACAGCTGATGCTCAACAGCATGTGCTTCTGTTCAAAAATGGTGTGGCAGGAGGATGCTTCTGTCAACATAATGGTGGGGCAGGAGGGGAAGCTGGCTTGTATTTGTGATTTCTGTACAGGGAAAAACTATCAAAAATCCCATGTTATTTTAATCACATTATTGATATTTGAACTTTTCTTCTTGCTGATGTTTTCCTGATATGCATCTAGATCCTGGGGGCACTGCCTTGATGTCAGTTGAAAACTCATTTCTCAAGGAGATTTGGAGGCTTGCTTTGGTTACTTGGGTTGACCTCATTTTGACTCCGTAGGTCTTTGCATAACTTCTCTGTTCTGCTCTTGAAGGTGTCTGAAATCTCGCTTCTGAATTTTACTTTGTTCAATCAAGGCCTGTTGTGCAATTGCTCTCTTTGTTGTCAAAGCATCTTTCTTTCAGGCTTTGGAATTGTGCATTTTGATCAGTAGGGTCTTAGGCCTTCTAGAAGTCAACAAAAATCACCACTAAATTTCTGTTTCTGAGCTTCAGATATGAAAGATCAGGGTGAATATGTCCGGGGAAATCTGAGGAAAAAACCCAAAAACTTTTTCGTCTGGAAGAAATCCGGGAAAAATGCGGGAATGTTTTAGAATTCCATTGTTTTGGTTTTCAGTTAACTTTTTGTAATGATACTCTAACAATGAATTTTACTTTAGCCCACTACTGCAGAATACTACTGCAGCAATAAAATATAAACGAGAGATTAACACCAAAATAAAACTTCAGATATAAAGAAAGTGCATCATTTACAACAACAAAACACAGTGCACACAGAAGAATGTGCCAAAAATCAAAATGGTGTCACAGACTGCAATACTTCATGACAACAAATTGCTTTCCATGCGTCTTTCCTGTGGGCCTTGTTTTGATGAGCGTGATGGGAAAATATTGCGAATGGTGGTTTGAGAAGTGTTACTTTCAAAGTAAACTTCCTTTTAAGCAATATGAATTATGCTACGTGTGAGAACGCGCGGTGAATTTCTTAAATCACAGAGTGTTACACTGTCATTTGAAATTTAACACATTTGGGCCCAAAAGGCCAGCCATTTATGACATTACATAAAATTTTACTGGAGCATTTGTGTTTCATAACTTAAAGGACAACACACGCTAAAAAAGACGAAGTTTGAAGGTTAGGTTGTCATATTTCTTTTAATTCTTTCATATTGATAAATATTACATGTGAAAGCTTAGCTTTTCTTGTAAATATATGTATGCATATTAATTTAGACCATTAAATTTTCTCATTTGTGTGTTCATGCTACTTAGCAGTGATGTTGCTATTGGCTGACTACATCACATCACATGTTCTATCGCTCAAGTATCTGCTGTTATTGGCTGGCGAGATCATGTGGCATGAGCTATAATTGGCTGACAAAAGTGGGTCACACTGTAGAGTTCAATGTGTTGGAAGTTATCATGCTGTATTTGGTGAAATTTGTGTTTATATTTTCATAATATGAATGCACTGTAAATGCTGCTGCACATCAAAGAGCTTTACAAAACATGTTGTTTCTTCCTGGGCTTTGTTTCCTAAAGTACTGGAAATCTCTATGCTTCACTATTCAAAGGACTGATAAGTTTTATAGTACCGAGGTAAAGTGTATTGTCACTTAACACAGAAAAAATGTACTTTCACCCAGGAGAAAGTGAATTTTCACCCGGGGAGTGAAACCCGGGAAAAATCTGGCTATTTTTTTCTTCTTGTCCCCGTATACAACCTGAAGATTAATGTTTGATAAGCTGGTCAACACAATAGCATCCTTTCCTAAACCATATTTTTGTAGTTGTGAGTTACATAGTTCCTCTGTATGGGTCTGTAGGGCTTTCAAGTTAATCTCGTTGTTAATTGAGTGAGATGCCATGATAGTTGTTCATATCAGATTTAATACTTTTTTTGTGAACAGTGGACTGGTGTCCAATCACTTTAATTTTTTCTGTTTCCTAGATCTTATGGATTCTCTGTAGTGGCTTTTCTATTGGTTTTTCACCAATGTGCTTCCAAAGTTGAGCAATTATTGCATATTTGCTAGTTCCTTTATTGTTCTTGAGGGTCGGGATGATCTACATAATGTCCACTTTTGTGGGTGGATATGATTATGTTTGTTTGTGGAGTTTCCTGAAGCTAATTTGTGTGTTCACTGCTGAGAAGTATTTTTCCATTCCTGTCATTGTGAGTCACTTTTCCTTTGGGAGTACTGTAAGTACTAAATTTGCCTTGAGATGCCCTAGGAATTACAAGTGCCCCCCCGAAATCCTGCCTGACCTGTCCAAACTGGCTTTCATCAAATGTGTACTTTTGTTATATGGTTTCTTGCTGTAAGGAATTTCTTCTTGCTATCTTTGCTCTGGTGCAAGTTAACCTTCTTGCCACGTGTGTCGTCGTCATTTCACATTTGTTCCTTCGTTCCCTTAATGCTACTGTCTTATTAGCTGTTTTGATCATGTGTTCTATGAGTTATTTTCAGTTCTCTCTCTCTCTCTCTCTCTCTCTCTCTCTCTCTCTCTCTCTCTCTCTCTCTCGCTCTCTCTCTCTCTCTCTCGCTCTCTCTCTCTCTCTCTCTCTCTCTCTCTAGGGACTCTAGTTTCTGAGAGAACTCATGGTTGGAGTAGAGCTATTCTGTCGAGTCTGCTAACTTTCACTCTCCAGACCCTCCTGGAAAGAAGATGGTCTTGGATCCATGAGAGGTAGTGATCAAGTCAATGTTTGGTGTTCTCAAGGATGTTCAGATTCTCAGTTCATCAATCTGCCATTTGTGTAATGGAAACATGGTCAGTTTGAAACTCGCCAATTTGGTGATGCTCAGGTCTTTTGTTTCCTGATAAAGTATTTGATGCTTAATTTTAGAACAAGGTTGAAGACCTTAAGGTGTTCTGAAAGTCTGTCTCCATTGCAGTTAGTTCTTGGCAGTGAGATGGTATTGACGAAAATGAAATTCTGTTTTTTAAAAGCACTGCTTGTAATTAATGTAAGGCAAGCATCAACTTGGTGTGAGGGAGAGTGCTGTTTGTATGGCTTTTTAAAGTAGCTGCTGTAGTGATTCGAGAATTTCTGTGTTAATTCTAGAACCACTCAGCCTTCTACTGTCTTGAACACACGATATTCTAGATATGAGTGTGGGATGGTAAAATCCTACCTGTTGTGTGTCACATGTTTGTGTGTGCAGGTTTAAAATCAGTCACGAGAAGAAAGTAGACGCGGCGGTCGAACAGCACCGACAAGTACCTCTTGGGCAATCCATAGAGGTATTGCTGAGTGTGTAATGAAGAACTATGGAGTGTACAGGCCACTCTGCTTATTGTGCCAGTGACTTGTTAATTAAAATGAGAACAGTTGAAAATGTACTCTTATAGACTCTTGACTCAGCCTTGGTAGAGGCAAGGCGTATTTTCTGATTCATTTTAAGACAGTCATGTTAGTCAAGCCAACTTTCTTTTAACTGTAGCTCATTTTGTTTCTAATGTTTGATGGTACGGTGTACGTATAGAAAGTTACATTTGTATGTTGAAAGTGTGAATTATATTGTGCACGAAAGTCAAATACATTGTTAACTGATGAAAAGGAAAGTTTGTATAAGTAGAAAGAGGCTTAAAAGTTCCTGTACCTAGCACTATTTGACGGAGAAGAAGTCAAGAGATTTTCCAGCAGCTGACTATCCTGTGAAGAAGAGGGGCTGCAAAATTCCAAGTAAGCCACCTCGTAAAGAAGTGGAATGTGGTTTGGGGAAATAAATTAGTATAACCCACACTCTCACTCACACTTATAAGGTAGCAGAATGTTAGAATGTGGCGACCTGTGTGAAAGGACCGAAAAAACTGGAATTTTCAGTCAAAAGCGAGAGAAGAATATGTTGTGTGTTTTTCGTAGCAACCAAATATAATGCTCTGAGACATGGGAATATGTTCAAGTATCAAATGGAGCAAAATTTGAGTGAAAAATTTGAAGACATGAAAAATTCACAACGAAAAAACAGCAAAGATGATTTCGATGAATTTGTCTAACAAGAAATATGGGCAGAATACTTCAATCAAGAAGATCCAGTGCTGGGACTATAAAGCTCTCACACACGTCACGGTGATGCAGACACGGAAACCAAGGTACACCCGATGCTGCTGGCACCAGCTGCTGTTGAGCAAATTTTTATATGTGTATACATATAAATATATAACAATAATAATAATAAGAATGGGTACACAAATAAAGAGATTAATAGAAATAAATTATTTTCACTTGATGCCCAAATTATAGGTCTTAGAGTATCTCTCATTTGCGTCCGTGTTAAGTTGAACTAACTTCATTATTGTCGAGATCTATACTCTTCTGTTAGGTACTTTTCCTTCCGATGCCGCAAAACTTTCCATTCTTCATGACTGTGTCGGTAATGTAATTTTCATTTATCGGACTTCATCCGTGGCAGGCTGCATATGTCACATGATATTTTCGTGGTGTGCGGAAGAAAGTAAAAAGGCCACAAATTTTTGCACTGAGGAAAACTTATTATTCAGATACCATGAAAGCTACTACACGCATCTCATATCTACACACATCATCTCTCCACGGGAACTCAAGACGTAAGGTGACAAAAAATTGAATGAGGTCTCTATCATTTGTTCTTGCCTTCCGGTGTAGCAAAATACATCTTTTGTGGGCGCTTACAACAGTTATCCTTGGCTTTTCCTACGAACCAATACTCTGTCCTCCGGTGCTGACCTTCCTTCACATCCGCTCACTTACGCTATGAGAATTCTATGGCAGGTGAGCGTGAAACAAAACTGCATTACTTTAGCATGAAGTGGTACAAGATACTGTTGAGTGAACGTTATGTGTGTAGTTATCATATTTAAAGTTAGTTTTAAATGCTTACAAGAGCTAAAGCATATAAGAGTATGGAAAATGTACAACAGGTTGAGGAAACTCAAGACACAGCTATGGCCATGAAAGTTAGCGAAGAAGCAGCTGACTGGTCTGAGTTGATAAATTTAA
Organism: Schistocerca gregaria; assembly: GCF_023897955.1. Taxonomy (NCBI): domain Eukaryota; kingdom Metazoa; phylum Arthropoda; class Insecta; order Orthoptera; family Acrididae; genus Schistocerca; species Schistocerca gregaria. The sequence goes on along the minus strand of NC_064920.1, from coordinate 868,820,218 downwards.
TTAAAGCTCAGAGTCTGAAATTAAATGTTCAGAGTGAGACTCTAAGGAAAGAGTTAGGTTTGGTAAATTCTCAGTTAAATGCTCAGAGGGAGATTCTAAATATTCAAATGACAAATTTGGGTTTGTTAAGTGCCAATTTCGACTCAAAGAGAAGAATTTAGTAATCTGCGTGAAGGCATGGGCGCTTTGAAGAACTCGTATAAATCATATGTTTACTGACCTTAGTCAGAAGCAGAATAATACCTTAACACTGAGAACAAATGTAATAATGTGGAATCTGAACTTATTGAAAAGTTAGGCTCTTTTGAAAAGTATACAATATTAAGTATAATGATGTAAGACATGTGTTGTATACTTTGCAAAAGAGTGTAGATAAGCAGAATGTGTTAATGCCAATCATTCAATCGCAAATTACAGGTGTCAGTACATGGGTAGACAAAGACAATGTAGAAAGAAATTTCAATGAGGAAGTGACTAACTCGATATTATGAATGTAATTGGTGTGTGTGTGTGTGTGTGTGTGTGTGTGTGTGTGTGTGTGTGTGTGTGTGTGTGTGTGTGAGAGAGAGAGAGAGAGAGAGAGAGAGAGAGAGAGAGAGAGATTGGGGGTGGGGGTGGGGGGACAATTTGGGGAGATTATAGGTCAAAAAGTTACTGAGAGAATAACATTCGGGAATGTATCGCCTACACCTTCTTCTGAACTTAATGATACCAGGAAGGGTACAGAGGACCTGTTGGAAAGAGATTAAGCTTATCGAGGACAAAGTAGAAAAAAGGGTATCTTCACCTAACATTGTATTAACTAATGAAACTGTGACTGATTTACAATGGGGAGTTAATTCAGGGTTATGTAAACAATACCCTAAATTTAAGCCAGACGGAGATGTACATCCGGCCCATTTCTTAAAAAGGTTTAACCAAGCATTACCAAAAAATTGGGAAGATTCTAAGAAGATCGAATTTGTTGTGGGGTGTCTCCTAGGGGAAGCCTCAGAATGAGGTACAGTAAATATTGAGAATTTTTCCACTTGGGAAGACTTTCAAAAGAAATTGAAAGAGAAATACTGGTCTGCCAGTGCTCAAGAAAAGTTGATATTAGATCTATGGAACCCAAATGTTACAATAATACTTGGGGTACTATGAGGAAGTATTTCGATTGGCATTAAACACAAGCATAATATTTAGATAAGCCAATGGAAGAAGAGCGATTGGTGCATATTTTAATTAGGTGGAACCCAAAATGTTACAATAACTCTTGGGGTACTATGAGGAAATATTTTGATTGGCATTAAACACAAGCATAGTATTTAGATAAGCCAATGGAAGAAGAGGGATTGGTGCATATTTTAATTAGACGATTGCCCATCTATGCAAGAAAAGACATCTTATGTAGTGGTTGGAAAACAGTAGAAGAGTTGTTGTCTTTTGTTGATGCACTTGATGCAATAAATAAGGACGCAACAAAGCTTTACACGAAAGTGAAAATTTGAACTTTGAAAAGAATAGTGGAAATAATTTGAAAAGGCATGAGGCAAACTTAGCAAAAGTACACCAGTGCAATAAGAAAAGTTGCAACAATAATTATCAAAAGAAGCATCCACATTCAAATTTAGATCCAGTAACTTATCAAGACTTTGTACCGAGTAACCAAAAAAACACAGAATGGGAATTTAGTACCTCGTTATGGTAACCAACCCGTAATTATTAGTAACGAGGAAAACGTTGTTTGGCCTGGATCCAGGGCCAGGGCCCAGGTCGTGGAATTACATTAGGAGGTCAGATTCCATGTATGTTAACTTTACGTACAAAATACCCACAAGGGAATGGTTGTTGCTTGAAGAACCATGCTTAGCTACTAATAACCCACAACCTATAATGGCAGGGACAGTGGAAAATTCTGAGGAGGTTAACATATTTATAGATTTGGGAAGTGAGGTGTCAATCATCTCAAGCGCATTATTTAACTTCATACAGAATAAACAGCACTTACCGTTATTGGCAGTGACTGGAGTATACATAATCGGGATAACAGGAACAAAAAGTAAAGTTGTAAAATATGAAGCTCAGGTGAACTGCAGTATTGGAAATATGTTATTTCCGTCAAATGCTGTTGAAAGTAGAGAATATTGATAGAGTCGTACTGTTTGGCTTAGATTGGTTGTTGGAGATTAAAGTCATCTTAAACTTTGATGAACATCTTCTTTGTTTAAGTAAAGGGGACAGTAGATGGTGGGCACTTTTTGTGACAAATAGTCACTTCGAGGAACAAGCAACAGAGCACCAGTGTCTGCGATTAACAGCTACTGCACAATTATCACCAATAATCGATAATGTTGATCAAGGAACACATTGAACTGATATACAAGACAAAGTTAATGAATCTCTAATATTAACCAATCAACAAAGACGAGATTTGTATAAAATTTTAATGGAGTGTGAAGTGGTGTTTTCTGATATCCAGGTAATATCAGCGACTATATTTGTAAGTTGAAAATCAAAGATGATACTCCGTTCTTTTGCAAACCGTATCCAATGCCAGTGAGTTCGAAGGAAGCAGTTCAGGATGAGATTAACAAAATGATTGAAAAATGATTATAGAAGGAAGTTTCAGTCTAATGAATAATCCTCTGGTAGTGGTGAAGAAAGCTACAGGTGGGGTACAATTAGTTTTAGACTCTCGTACATTGAATCGACATATAGAGACGGAGGAGGACTGAATGATTAATATTGACGAATTGTTATCCAAATTTGAAAAGGTAAGATTCTTTAGCATGATACATTTGACTGCGGGATATTGGCAGATATAATTACATCCAGAATCCAAAAGGTATACAGCCTTTTTCTTTGATGGAAAATCATATCATTTCAGTGTATTGCCATTTGGACTCTGTGTCCTTATTTATATGTGCGTTAGATGAAACACTAGGGAGAGATTAATTGAAGGATTTGATAATATATAAAGACGATATCCTAATAATATCAGCTACTTTGGAGGAACATTGTCTAGTTTTGTGCAAGGCTCTGAAAAAATTTAAAGAGAAAGGTATTAACGGTGAAGCTGTCAAAATCATTTTTTGTGTGCCAAGAACTTACGTTCTTAGTGCATATTGTAGGGGTAGAGGGAATTAAACCAGACCCTGAACACACAAAAGCTTTCAAAAAATGTCCGCACCCCAGAAATGTAAGACAACTAAAAGGATTTGTAGGTATGGCCGGACACTATTGACGGTACGTACGAGGGCAGGAGTTAAATGACCACAGAATTTTACGTTTATTGTAAAAGGGAATACCATGGACTTGGGATCAAGGTGCAAATGATGCATTTGAAAATGTTAAAAGAGCCCTTGTTGAGGCACCCATATTACATCATCCAGTTATGGATGAACCGTTTAAAATTTTGACACATACACCTGATTAAGGTATTGCTGCCGAACTTTTCCAAGGAGAATGGGATCCGAGTAATGTATAACACACAACCATAGTGTTTGGTAGCCGTAGCCTAAATAAGCACGAAATAAATTACACAGCTATCAAAAAGCTGTTTGGGTATCAAAAATCCATATTTATACTGATCATCAAGCTTTATACTTTCTGATGAGTAGTTGATTACTACACAGTAGGTTGATGCGCTGGATGCTTTTCCTACAGGAATACGATATCAAGACACGATATGTAAAAGATTCCGAAAATATAGTACCTGATGCATTATCGAGGCTACTCTTAGAAATGGAAGACTTAAAACGTACGGAAGGGCCCGGCATTATTTTTGCCATTAATTTTAGGTCAGCAGAATATCCGAACATCAGGTTAAAGGAAATGGCTCAAAGAATAACAGAGAATGTCCATCATGATCCTTATTTCACAGAAATATTTTCTATGTGTATCCAACACATGTTACCTCCTAATCAGTTAGGAAAACGGAAAATTATTAGTCATAACTTGTTTTAGAGAGACAGCATAACATCACAGTGTTGGTGTTTACGTATTCCGAAGGTAATGGAAGATGACCTTGTATGGTATGTTCATATGGGGTATGGACATTTCAGAATCAAAAACTCTATATCCCATTTGAATAAGTTTTATTATTTCGAGAGGTTAGGTCGTAAAATAGCATCTTTGATTAGAACCTGTGAAACTTGACAGAAACTAAAAGAGAGTAATACTCACTTGAAATACAGAATGTATCTTATTATCCCTAAGTCATTACACGACCTTACAGCAGCAGATTTCTTTGGAACAATTCCATAAGGAAAGGAAGGAGTATCATATATTTTGGTTCTCGTAGAATGCTGGTCAAAATATGTTAAACTGTATCCTACTAAAAGAGCCAATACACAGACAGTTATACACTGTTTACAACAATACTTTCTAGAAGTAGGTAAATCAAAATGGTTTCATACAGATAACTGACCACAATTTGTGAGCAACAAATTTAGAGAATTGCTAGTGTGGGAAAGTGTTTGACAGGTGTTAATATCCAATTATCATCTATCATCAAATCCGTGTGAACGGGTAATGAAGGAAATTGGGAAGTAAAAAATGTCGTACATACTGCCATGAAAAACATACTTTGTGAGCAACGAAAATTAAGGACTTTGAACTTATCCTGTATGAATTACCCCACTTATCGACTGGGTTGACACCTTTAGATGTTATAGGCAAACCTTTTGTAGGAGAGCCTGTAATTAAGTAATTTAATTGGCCTATTAACCTAGTGTCAATTACGAAGTAAATCAGGAAATAGTTTCTAAAAATTTGATTGAAAAGGCACAACAAAGAGTAAGTAAGCACAATGGAAAGGCTGTGGAACCTCAGTACCAAGTAGATGACCTGCTTCTTATAAAACATCTTCCCAAGTCAACTCTGAAGAAAGAGACTCATAAGTTCTTTCAAAAATATGAGGGACAATACCAGGAACAAATGGTGGTCCATCCTAAAACATTATTTTTAGTAGATCCCACAACTGGATTAGGAAAGGGGAAAGGATGTAAAATTGTATATCCCCCAGGGACGTTAACATTCTGAGTTAACAGATGGAGTGAAGACCCTCGGATCCCGAGTTGTTTTCAGTGTTTTTTCCAAATAGTTTCATGCACCGAATTCCTGTAAGATCTAGAACTATCCTAAAATCTGATTGCTTAGAAAACTGGATATGACCATAAAATAGAGAACAACTTTAAAGAATAACAAAAAAGATGATATCTAGACGAAAGAAACTGAATAAAGTAGTGTATTTGTGGAAAATGTAATATGATGTGACTAATTCAACACACATCACACCTTTCAAACAACCCTCACAAACAAGTGTGCCTGATTCTTCTTCATTTTCCGTTTCCACAGGGTTGCTAAGATTTTCTTTGGGGACCTCAAAGGGTGAAGGTGGGACAAGTCCATTCTGTAGGAGACGATTTAACATCAAACCACCTCCGGCGTCTCCCTCAAGTACCCGAGAGGTAGGGATCCTGGGGAAGGGGGATGGGAAGGGTTCCCTGTCTTTGGGGCTATCTTCTCTCTTCTTCTTCGATCCTAGCAACCACATTTACTTTTTTCCTTTCTTACTTCTCATCTTGAGGACCTGTCTATCATTTCACTATTTCCATATTCATAAACTTCTATCCTTGAAGTCCTTCCTTATTTCTGTGGTTACTAATAACTTACATCTTATCTTTAGATAAGAAGGCTGAAGAATCAGACTACATGAACACACATTCACATTTTTTAAATTTATTTATTTTATTATCCATCTTTAGGCATTAAAAATGCAATTGATGTCATCATTTGTGTACATATACAGTTTACATAACTAACAGAAATGGTGTAATACATTGTAGATCATTATTGTCTAATAAGATACAAAAATTTGTCCTTGGTGCTGCACAAGGTATTTGCATTATATTTACATGTATAAGTTTAATCTAAGTGGACTATATTAGTACCGGTACTTAAGATCATCTTTAGTGCACATTATAAACTCTTCTTTTGTATAAAAAGCTTTTTCTCTAAGCCATTTCTTTTGACACTTTTAAACTCATTCAGTGACACATTATGTGCCTCTATTGGCAACATGTTAAATAGTTTTATTCCCATGTACCTGTAACTATCTTGAGTTTTCTTTAGTCTAGCAACTGGGATGTCAATTTGCTGTTTTATACGTCTGTCATGGTGATGGATAGATTGTTGTAGTTTGTGACTGTGTTGGTTTTCTTTTGTGTGTATCAGACAACTCAGTATAAAGAGGGCTGCAACTGTTAGTATTTTTAGATTTTTGAAAAATGGTCTACAAGACTCGTTATTTCTGACTCCATGGATGCATCTGACTGCCGCCTTTTGCCAAATGAAAACTTGTTTTGCTCCGGGTGAGTTTCCCCACAACAAAGTGGCATATATTAAATGGGTGGGGGAAAAAGGCATAGTATGCATTGGGTAATAACTTACCACTAACACATGACCTTAGTTTACCTAACAAATATGTCACACGTCCTAACTTAGTACAAATATAATCGGTATGACTCTTCCACGTTAATTTTGAATCAAGATGGATCCCAAGTAGTTTAGCTGAAACACTATCAATCTTATCACTCTTAACACACAAGCTAAAGAGAATATTTACAGTTTTATCATGATTTATATGCAAGTCATTGAGTCGGAACCACTTGATGGCTGCTCTGAGATGAGCCTCACTTTCCTTGTTTAATTTTCCTAAGTCTTTCCCTGCTGTAACAAAAGTTGTATCATATGCATAGAGTGTGGATTTACATAACATGATGCTGGGCAAGTCATTTACATATATTATAAAAGGTAAAGGTCCGAACACAGAGCCTTGTGATACACCCCGCATGATATTCAAAGCATTTGACCTCATATTATTAAAGTGTACAATTTGTTTTCTGTCGCTCAGATAGGATTTGATCAGAGATACTTGTGAGCCTCTAATACTATACCAGTGCAGTTTTCCTAGTAGTATTCTGTGACTGACAGTCAAATGCCTTGCTGAGGTCCACAAGAGTGGCATTAACTGATAATCCGGATTTGAATGATGACAATATATATGAAGCAACATCTTCAACTGCTTTTGCCGTCGACAGGCCGGACCTGAAGCCATACTGAGAGTCACTAAGAATATTATTCACAGACAGATGCTGACTGATTTGGAGCTGTATGCAATATTCCATTACTTTTGATATGATGGGTACAAGGGAGAGTGGACGGTAATTATTAGGACAAGACTTGTCACCTTTCTTGTGCAGTGGAGTAACGACTGCCATTTTTAAGGATGAAGGGAAACAGCCACTGACAAACATCCTGTTCCTGAGAGATCAGAGTGGATGTGGCTGTTACAACTGCTATTTTTTTTATTATAAAATTGGAGAGACTATAAATGTCTTCTGATTATGAGTAACTTAATTTTGCTATTGCAGTTTTAATATCTGTTACTTTTGCTTCTTTCCATTTAAACACAGGAACCATATCCTCAAAATTGTGTAGAAATGAATTTCTGTTATTTGATATATGGTTGTTGTCACATTTATGGATATGTTCATTTGCAGCAGTGTTATTCATACTGGCAGCATTAATGCAGAAGGTGTTGAAATCATCCGGTGTGATACAAGCATCACATGAATTATTTTTGTTAACATCTTTATTTCTACCCAGATGAGTCTTGATAACAGTCCAGGTTGCTTTGCATTTATTTTGGGACTTATTAATATAATCATCATTTGTCATGCACTTGCTTAACCTGATTTCTGCCTTGTATTTGTTCCTCAAACTTATGTAGTTTGCTTTTTCAGCTTCACTATTTTTTGATTTGTCATAGGAAATCATTAACAGAGTTCTGTGCCTTTGTAGGTCAGGTGTGAACCAGTTATGCACTGATGTGAGACCATGTTTCCTCATAGTTCCCTTATTTTTTCTCATTACTTTAGGCCAGCAAGTTTTAAATGTATCTGACAATGCACTAATGAATAATGTAAACACTTTTTCAATATGATTACTTTTCAGCAGAATGTAATTCCATTTTATCATCTTTATTTGTGTTCTGTAGTTATCAATGTTCTCTTCATTCAAAACCCTAATGTACAGGGGCTATCCAAAAAGTACATTACGTTTTGGAATTAAAAATAAATAAGTATTGGAATTTTTTTATTATATACAGATGAAAGCCACACTTAAATACTACTTTTCTACATAGTTGCCATTTAAATTAAGCCACTTTGAAATTCCTTCGCAGTAAAATTTGGCTGCCTGCGCCTTCAACCACGTCGTTACCTCTTCTTGAAGCTGTGTGTCGTCGTCAAAACTCTGCATAGCCAACCACTTCTCCACTGGTGGGAATAAGTGGAAGTCGCTCGGTGCCAGGTCGGTACTTTACGGTGGATGAGGAAACAACTCCCACTTAAAAGATTCGAGAACTTCACGAATGGCATTTGCTGAGTGGGCCCGGGCGTTGTCGTGAATCAGCAAGATCTTTGAGCCCAACTTTCCCCTGCGCTTGTTTTGTATTGCTCTTCTGAGGTTGTGCAGAGTTTGGCAATACCTTTGAGAGTTTATTGTAGTGCCTCTTTCCAGGAAATCCACAAAAATCACACCTTTTCTGTACCAAAAGACAGTCATTACGTGGTTGAAGGCACAGGCGGACGAATTTTACGACGAAGGAATTTTCAAGCTCGTCCATCGCTACGATAAGTGCCTTAATTTAAATGGCAACTATGTAGAAAAGTAGTATTTAAGTGTGGCTTTCATCTGTGTATAATTAAAAAAAATTTCCAATACTTTATTTATTTTTAATTCCAAAACTTAATGTACTTTGTGGATAGCACTCGTACTTAATTTTATTGGGGACATATGCTGGCTCTTTTGTTAGCAATTTCATCCAAATACCTTTATGATCTGATAAAAAATTAGTATTGAATAGCACTAGTTCATACCGATTTGTCTCAACATTTGTGAATACATTATCAAGCCAGGCAGACTGTCTTGTTGGGTTTTCATCAATGCAGTGTAGGTCATGTGATCTTAGCATATTCAGAAGATTAAGTTGTTTAGGTGCGTTCTGCCTAATATCAATGTTTATGTCACCAAAAATTAAAATCCTATATTTAGGCCACTTATCGAGGTGACCTGAGTCGAAACAAAGCCCCAGGAGTAGACAACATTCCATTAGAACTACTGACGGCCTTGGGAGAGCCAGTCCTGGCAAAACTCTACCATCTGGTGAGTAAGATGTATGAGACAGGTGAAATACCCTCAGACTTCAAGAAGAATATAATAATTCCAATCCCAAAGAAAGCAGGTGTTCACAGATGTGAAAATTATCAAACTATCAGTGTAATAAGTCACAGCTGCGAAATACTAACGCGAATTCTTTACAGAAGAATGGAAAAACTAGTAGAAGCTGACCTCGGGGAAGATCAGTTTGGATTCTGTAGAAATATTGGAACGCGTGAGGCAATACTGATCCTACGACTTATTTTAGAAGCTAGATTAAGGAAAGACAAACCTACGTTTCTAGCATTTGTAGACTTAGAGAAAGCTTTTGACAATGTTGACTGGAATACTCTCTTTCAAATTCAGAAGGTGTCAGGGGTAAAATACAGGGAGCGAAAAGCTATTTACAATTTGTACAGAAACCAGATGGCAGTTATAAGATTCGAGGGACATCAAAGGGAAGCAGTGGTTGGGAAGGGAGTGAGACAGGGTTGTAGCCTCTCCCCGATGTTGTTCAATCTCTATTTTGAGCAAGCAATGAAGGAAACAAAAGAAAAATTCGGAGGAGGTATTAAAATCCATGAAGAACAAATAAAAACTTTGAGGTTTTCTGATCACATTGTAATTCTGTCAGAGACAGCAAAGGACTTGGAAGAGCAGTTGAACGGAATGGACAGTGTCTTGAAAGGAGGATATAAGATGAACATCACCAAAGGCAAAACGAGGATAATGGAATGTAGTCGAATTAAGTCGGGTGATGCTGAAAGAATTAGATTAGGAAATGTGACACTTAAAGTAGTAAAGGAGTTTTGCTATTTGAGGAGCAAAATAACTGATGATGGTCGAAGAAGAGAGGATATAAAATGAATACTGGCAATTCCAAAGATAGCGTTTCTGAAGAGGAGAAATTTGTTAACACCGAATATAGATTTAAGTGTCTGGACGTCGGTTCTGAAAGTATTTGTATGGAATGTAGACATATATGGAAGTGAAACACGGGCGATAAATAGTTTAGACAAGAAGAGAATAGAAGCTTTCGAAATGTGCTACAGAAGAATGCTGAAGATTAGATGGGTAGATCACATAACTAATGAGGAAGTACTGAATAGGTTTGGGGAGAATAGAAGTTTGTGGCAGAACTTGACTAGAAGAAGGGATTGGTTGGTAGGACATGTTGTGAGGCATCAAGGGATCACCAGTTTTGTATTGGAGGTTAGTGTGGAGGGTAAAAATCGTAGAGGGAGACTAAGAGACGAAGACAGTAAACAGATTCAGAAGGATGTAGGTTGCAGTAAGTACTGGGAGATGAAGAAGCTTGCACAGGATAGAGTAGCATGGAGAGCTGCATAAAACCAGTCTCAGGACTGAAGACAACAACAGCAACAACAACAACAACAACAACAACAACAACATCATCAAGGTGTAATATCAGTTTATGTAAGGCCTGTGCAAATACTTCAACATCATTATCAGGTGTGCGGTATACAGACACAATTGAGTTTTAACATGGGCAGTAACATTGCTGCTATTTCCAGAGAACTGACATAAAAGTGAACTAAGTAAAAAGTTCACTTTGACAAGAAAAAGAGAGAAAGAAGAGGTAAATCTTTCACTATTATGCCATGGCATTTTCAAATTTCCATTACTAAATGTGTTTTAAGTCATGTATTTTGTCTGCATCATTACTATTTCTTAATGTGTAGACTACTTACATGGTCAGGGATTGGAAGAAAGCTTTGTATTTGTGCAAGTAAATAATCTCCAAACAACCCAAAAAGCTTCATGAAAACCAAATATGTATGGGCAAATGTGGAAATATTTTCAAAAATGTATGGAATGTACATGTCAAAAACAAGAAATAAAATCAATTACTGCTAATTAAGAGGTGTACTGAATAGGTGAAAAGTTATAGCTTGCTATATTTCAGCTTTGTCAATTCCTAATCATTAGTGTAAGTATGTGTGTTCAGTAAAACTTTTCTGTGTTTGTGGCTATGTCATGATATTGTTCTCCATACCACCATTTCACCATCAGCATGGTGTATTTTCACTGACGATTACAACAGCCACAGAAGCCTATACTCACCCTTAACTTTGTACAATACATTAAGTATAGCTAATTTTGTGAATGTTCATACTGTGTCCCATATAACAAATTAAATTGAGTTTTACAATTTTTACAGGCCTTTGGTGACACTTTAAACTCTGGTCTTATATCAAGAACAGCTAAAAGATTATTTGAAAGCTGTTGCATCTCTGATGATACGCTGACCATATCTGTTTCCTTTGTGGAAATATATAATGAAGAGGTATTTGAATTATTAACTGACCAGCCAGTGAGACTGGATGTGAAAGGTAAGAATATAAGGAAATATTTTTATTCAATATGGTACTTTTTTTAAACTTAGGCTGTTATTTATTTTCAGTATCAGTTTCAGCCTATGAAGCCATAGCCTAGTATCTGCACAGAAAAGCATACTTACATTACCGGTATGAAATAAGATCTGTTGTGAAGGTAGATTAGTGGAAAATACAGTTACCTTTAAATTTACCAAATGCTTAAATTAGTAGCATTTTCACTATCTGTGTCTCAATTTGTATTGGTTTACAAACTATTACTAGGTGATTTGTAAGTTTGTGCATATAGGGTGGGGAATATGCACAGGTATAATTTTGACAAAAGAATAAAGTTGCAGTTGTCTAATAATCTCATTGTAGAGAGAGGGAGGGGAACTAATAAAATAAAATAACATAAAATTATTAAAAGGTGTTATTGAATTTGGAGTTTGAAAATTTTCTGAGACATTTAAACAGAGAGCTGAAAATGTAATTAACTATAAATGCTATGTCAGTGACACATTTGTTCTGTTGAATGGTGCAGAATATGGAATTGCTGACATGTATATACAATTAAATAGTATGCTCGATATGATCAAATTTACCAATGATGTAGAAGTAAATAACTGTATTAACTTTTAGGTATAACAATAAAGAAAAAGTATTCAATGCACAAATTCAGAATTTATTGGAAATCAAAAACTACACATGCATTAATTGGTAACAGATCATGCAATACAGCAATTCACAAAATAAGCATACTTCTACACAATGTTATGGAGAATGATAAGTTTTCAGCTGGATGAAGGTAAAACTAATAACAATCCTTCGAAACCTTGCCAAAGCAAATGATCTTTATCCAAAAATGATTAAAGAGATGTTTAAGCAAAAATTAGAAGTTGCACAGAAGTCAGCCACTGAAGATCTTACTCCAGGAAGAGAAATGACTAAACAAAATAATAATTTTGCAGTTGCCCCTATTATGGCAATATTCTAAACAAAATAGCCAGAATTAAAAAATGGTTTCACCCAGAAAACAATATTAAAAACATGATAAGACATGACACACAGAGTAGAGAACCGTTATATAAATCAGGAATCTTTAACTCTTAACTACTATAGACCGTCTCTCACACCGCTGCAAATTTTTGTGTCGATATATTTCTCACACCCCAGCAAAGCCAAATGGACTCTTCTGTTTACCTTCCTATAGGATGTCAAGTTACAGGTGCCAGCATTGTTGCTGCTCTTTGGTCCATGATTATTAGCCTTGAGAGGTCTCACGGACGTACCATAGTGTTTGTGTGCCGTGTTTTTGTTGCATGCTACTGTTTCTCCATGGTGGGGAAAGCTGGGCCTTCTATGCAACGTGTTTTATGTGAGGCAGATGTGGATGTTCAAGATCTCCCCATTGAATCTTTGGATGAAGACTTTGATGACAGCAATAATGACCCCGATTTTGAGATGTTAAGTGATCACAACACAATTTCAGGGCAGGTAACTGAAAGTGATGAAGATGTGACAGCTGATGAAGATGGAGCTTACTTCTTCGGTAAGAATAGATGTTTTCTATGGAGAAAAAATCAGCCACTAGTTAACATAAGAACAAGGCAACACAACATCGTCTTGCAGCTTCCTGGACTGCGACAGATGGCGAAAAGTCTTGGAGAAAAACGTGCTGTTTTGGAGGTATGGAAACTGTTCTTTCCACCAGACATTCTAGACGAAATCATTCGACGGGCAAATCTGAAAATATCTAAGCTTACAGCACAGTATGCTAACGATCGCTTATCCTATCTACAAGGTATTTGATGTCATTGAATTGAAGGCTCAAATTGGTCTATTAGTGTATTCAGCCATTTTCAAGTCGGGGAACGAGTCTGTTTACAGCTTGTTTGCAACTGATGGAACAGGCAGAGATGTTTTCAGATGCACTGTTAGCAAAGAAAGATTCCTGTTTTTATTGTCTGCATTACGATTTGACAATCCAGATGATCGGTGGAAAGAAAGAAAATAGACAAATCAGCAGCAATTTCACAAATCTTTTTGTGTTTTTGCTACTCTGTAGATGCAACAGTGTGTGTCGATGAAATGCTTGTTCCTTTTCGTGGAAGGTGTGGGTTTAGAATGTACAAGCCAAACAAACTGGCATAGTATGGCCTGAAAGTTTACGGTTTTACACAAGACATGACTCTGGTTTCCTTTGTGCCCAATAAGTCAAAAGCTGCAATACTGATCTCTTCTATGCAGCATTCAGTAAACAATGGTCCTGAATCAAGAAAACCTGAGATCATCCCGTTTTATAACACAACAAAAGGTGGTGTGGACTGTCTCGATCAAATATGTGCAGCTTATACGTCAAGTCGCCAGACAGGAAGATGGCACATTAGTGGGTGTCGCTTGCGGTGTAAATTGTTATGTGGTACATCTAGCTTATCCAAAGGCAGAGGTAATGTCGAGATTGAGCTTCATGAAGACTCGAGCAAGAGACCTAATTGAACCTCAAATGAAGTGTAGCATTGAAAATTCCCCAGCAGACAAAGAAAGGAAAGAAAATGGATATTTTGGTAGTGTCCAAAATTTTTAGTCATTTTAAAAATCAGCCAGATCAAATTATAGACAAACAAACAAAAATGAAAAACACAAGATTTGTCTATAGCTTTACTAGAATTTTGCTTGCGGCTAATCAAGAGAAAAAAATGGTGATTCCATTTGTAATCCCCTCGCTAACAGATGAGATGAGCTGTAAGTAATTTCTGCACTGACGGATAAAATTATTCATATTACCTACATAGTAAGTGAAACTGAAATTTTTGAACTCCCCATTTTGTAACATATTTTAATGATTTTATCTTATTTTATGAGTTCTTCTCTGTGCTTATACGTACTTATGCACTGCTGTTATTAGGCACCCAAACTTTCTTCCATCAACATTTTATTCTTTGTTCAAAATTAAGTATGTGTATATTTCCTGCCTTATATGTACAAAATAAATGCCAGGATACATAGACCAGTTTGTAAACCAATATGAACTGAGACACAGGTTGTGAAAATGCTACCAATTTAGACATTTGGCAAATTTAAAGGTAACTATTGCTTACGCTAATTTACCTTCACATCATTGTACTCTTATTTCATATTGGTAATGTAAGTATTTGTGTCTGTACAAATATTCACTAGACAGTGACTTCAAAGGCCAAAGCAGTAGTAAGAATAAGTAAATAACAGCCTAAGAGAAGAAAAATGTCCTGTTCATTCAGTTGTGATGATTGATTGAGGGATTACATAATCTTTTTTTGTGAATGTGAGACAAAACCACTTAAAAGACACATGAATAGACCTTTTGATGAACATTCATTGAAATCATTGGAGATGATCTTACTTATTTCCAGTTCTCATTCCTGAGGCAATTATTGAACAAAGGGGCTCCATAGAAGACAACATAGATATATATTGAACACACAACACCCATGTATTCTAATGTTGACCCATTGGCACTGCTGGTTGCGGGTGCAGTGGGCACTGGATCATTGAGACTGGGTGAGGAATCAGTGGAAACATGCCACATGGTCAGATAAATCACTTTTTTTTGTTACACCAGGTCGATGATCATGTTCGGATATGTTGTTCAGATAACGGCTGCTCAAAACATGCACTGCACCATGCATACAGCTCAGTGTGGGAGTTATTGTGCCATGGGACACATTCACCTTGGGTCAGTGGTAGTGATTGAAAGAACCATGACAGCTGTTGAATACATGAATGTTATTGAGAATCACTTGTATCCCTTCTTTCTTGATGACTTTTCTGAAGGTGATGGCATCTTCCAATGGGATAACTGCCAAGGCGAGAGTTGTGCAAAGTGATTTGAGGAGTATGATAATAAACTCATATTAATTGCTTAGTCACCAAATTTGTCTGATCTGAATTGGATGGAAAACATCTGGAAGATATCGGGAACCAGATCTGTACCCAAAAACAGCTGGTCTGTAATTTATAGAAATTGTGTGGCCTTTGCATAATAATCTGGTATCACATACCTTCAGAAACATACGAAGGACGCTGACATGTGAAGAAGCAAGTGGTCATAATGTTTTGGCCCGTCAGTGTATATACAGGATGAAGAAGAAATTCCGCATTTGGCAGTTGGCAGTAGATTCTTCATCCCAATTCAAGACAAAAATGTATCTAGAAAAACCAAGTCCCATCGATAGGTTTAATAGAAATTCAGTTTCAAAAATAATATTGATGATGCTGTAAAAGTGTGCAGCTTTCCCAAGAACAGGTAGCATGCTATGCCAGAGCTATCCCATCAACTCAGTGAAGCTAAGCAATGCCATGTGGAATGGATATCCAAACTCTTCAGTGTTTGAGTTGTGCTCGTGATGAACTTCTTCTTCTTTTTTTTCTTTTTCCAGTTAAAACATCACATTGTATCAAATTCACAACAACACAGTATGGTAACTTGTGTATTTCTTTCCATTATTGTTACCTTTATTCAAACATCAAGGCATAACATGAGCTTCTTACAGATGTAAACTATCAGTTTGTTTCATTCATGACAGAAATAAACCCAACAAAAAGTAATAGTGGTTATAGTAACGTCATCTGTATCCATTGAAGTACAAAAAACACAAAACATAGGCAACAGTAGACCGCACATTATGCTATCACAATAAATCCATTCTGTATGTTTGACATCCAGCCTTATCTTCACACAGCCAGTATGTACGTGTACGGCCAACGATCACCTTAGAGGTGATGTTCAAAGTGACCACATTGTATTTGCAAACACTTCACCACTTGCTGAATCACCCTTTACTGGACCCTATGTGACACATCTGCATCCACCATTTCTGAGGCAGCATGCACAGTAGCTATTAGGCCGTCTGCTTCTGTGAGTGGAGTACCATAAACTAGTTCCTTTAAGCATGCTCACAAATAAAAATGTAATGGAATGCACAGTAGCTATTAGGCCGTCTGCTTCTGTGAGTGGAGTACCATAAACTAGTTCCTTTAAGCATGCTCACAAATAAAAATGTAATGGATTAAGTGCCAGGAAACATGAAGGCCAGAACATTGGAACTGCATGATCAATCCATTTCCCTGGAAACGCTTCATTTAAATACCACATTTACGTGATTATAAGATGAGGTCTTTTTCCCATTTTATCATTAGAAAAATACGAAGTTGTCTTATATTTGCAGGTTAAATTATTGCTGCTGAGGTCAGTATTTTTACATTATCTAATAGAGTAATGGATGAGTTGTCTTACATTTACTGATGTAGCTTTGGCTGTTCATTTCATACAAATTTATTTTGAACAAACAATACTTGGATTCGAATAGGCTCAAGGTTTCCTGGTATGCTGAAGCACTTGATACAGTATCAACCTCGCTCGAACAATCTTGTGACATTTGACTTGGGGTGCTAGTGCAAGGGTGCATAAACTATGAAATAGTGATTACAATATAAAAATGGACTATTTTGTGAAACACAGGAGGAAATAACGTTAAATTCTATCAACTTAACAAACTTTCATTGTATTTGAACAAGATTGGAATAAATCTTGTCCTTCAAAAACTATTACTTCATTCTGAACTCAAGTCAATATTTTATTTGTTTATGAGAAATTGACTTACCAAGTTTGTTCAAATGAGAGATTCAGTCAGTGTACACTTTAGACTACCAGAGGAAATGGTTTTACCAGCTTTTAGTCAGCTTTAAAGAAGATGATGACATATAGATGAAATGAAAAGGAAAATTAATCTAGAATCAAATGCCTAAGAAATCAAATAAATTGTATTAAATTGACTGTAATTGTTGTTGTGAGAATAAATTTCAAAATAAAGACCCGTGGTGGAGATAGTACAGACAGGTGTCACTAGATCACAGGATGAGCAACAGGTTGATAATTGGACTGAATAGTGAATGTGACCTTTCATTTATGTATTAGTTGTGATTTATATATCCGATCTGCACTTTAGAACATATTGCCATCCATGTTTCACTGTTGATCAAGCACAGCACTACAGAAAATTGGAGGGCGAGCAGTGACCCAGCTTGGCTGGGAACTAGAGTGTGGGCAGGAAGAAGGGATTCAACAGGCAGAAATTCCATTGTGCAGCCAACCATTGGAAAGTATACTGTGTACTTTGGCTTTTTATGAACATCTAGCATGTTCATACTGCAGTTTGCCTGAATTTATTTGTAGTCGGAATTGAATTGACCTCAAAATTAGACAAATGCTCAACTACAACATACACATCTACAGGAGGCACTAAGTCTCACATGTTTTGTACAGCCACATTTTAGATGCTCACTGTGAGTTATGACAGGAACAATGGTAGGTGTATCAGCTGCTGCTCCTACACAGCCTACTTTCCCCGTGCCTGTAAGTGGCACAAAGTGGATATATTATACCTATAGATTTATTTATTCCTATTAAAAAATCCATTTATAGTATAGATGGAGTTGTCAAGGAGATATGATTCCAATTTATTTTTAAAACTGTTACTGCTGTTTATCAGACATTTTATTTCATCTGGTAATTTATCGAAGACTTCTACAGCAGTGTATTTTACCCCTTTCTGTGCCAGAGGTAGAGGATTGTGTAAGTCTTTCTTTCCTCTGGTATTATAATCATGAATATCACTGTGATTCTTGAAGTTTTCCCGACAGACATAATGTTCCATCATCTTTCGGGTGTGCACTCAGGACAGCGACAATTCTTCTTGCGATATTTCGGCTAGAAACCTCCCAGCCATCTTCAAGGCTTTCCCGACAGACATAATGTTCCATCATCTTTCGGGTGTGCACTCAGGACAGCAACAATTCTTCTTGCGATATTTCGGCTAGAAACCTCCCAGCCATCTTCAAGGCGAGTTGGAGACTGAGTTCATAGCGTTTGCGCATACCTATTTATACGGAGAGTCACGTGATACAAATGCCACTTGTGCCATTACCACATGGTGACCTGCTCATCACCCTTAATGCCACCTCCCTCTTCACTAATGTCCCTAATGCTCTTGGTCCTGCTGCTATTGAACACTAACTTCCCCAGTGCCTGACTGACTCCAAACATACAGTGTCCATCCTGGTTACTATCAACAACTATATGTCTTCCCATAATTCCTTCTCGTTTGAAGGAATCACCTACAAATAAATCCATGGTACAGCAGTGGCATGTGCGTGGCAACAACCTATGACAATTTATTCATGGGACACTTAGAGGGATGCGATGTGATTTTGTAAACGTCTCAGTGTTCTCTTGGGTCTGTAGATGGCTACTGTTGTCGCCTGCAGCTGTTAGTGCTGTGCAATTGAAAGTGGGCAACAGCTCTGTGAGTTGGTGGGGATCTTCTTATGCCGTCTCAACTCCAGAATTAGGGGTGATGTACACTATCCATACCATAACTTAGTCTTAGTGCAACACTGAAAAGAGGAAGTTCTCAGCTGACCACTGAAAGATGAGAGATGAGCAGGACCAGAGTCAAAATTAGTATTATGAGTATTTGCATTTTTTAAAATCTCTCTCTTTTCCTTTCTGATATTTTCAAAAACCAACAAGTGTCTGCTATTCATCAAACCCAGACTTCATCAATCATTTTGTTCCTCTGATTACCACTGCTCCACTTCTCAAAATTTTCAATACCAGAATGCACATCAATAGTTATTCCATTATTCCTTATTATTCTATCATACATTCACTAAGATACTTCTTCAATTTTGGAATGACAATGAAGTTATGTTACATATACAAATGCAGTTGTTTTAGGAATAGTCATCCTCCTACTGAAAATAAATATTTACAATAAAATAATTATTTGAACATTTGTGATACATAATACTTGAACATCTTTCTGGACTACATTGGTCTCATTTAATTATTATTGGCACTGTAACAAAACTAACTAACTATACACACTCTTGCTGATTTATCAACAATGAGGGCAAGGAAAATTTCTATCTTAACGTTAATGAAAAATTTCTGAAATTAATTATTGGTTATGAACTGCAGACAAACCGAAAAAATGGCAAAAAAGGGACATTTAAGGAGATGAGACCATGATTAATTGTAAGAACCAAAAGTTTTTGATAGTTTAAGGAGCATTAGGCAACATTGGACTGAAGTGGGGAAAGAAATACAATAGAAGATGAATGAATAGCTTTGAGAGATGAAATAGTAAAGGCAGCATAGGACCTTGTGAACAAAAAGATGAGGTATGGTGGAAATCTTTGAATAATCTTTCGTATACAAAACATTATATTTTGGAAGGCTCCAATTATTTTTAAGTTTGGTTGTTTCCAATTTCAATTACCAGCTAGTTTGGTTTCTTTGGAGAAAAAGAAGAAAAAAAAAGAAGGGGTGGGTTGTGGGTCATTTTGGCTCTGTTGAAAAGACATATATTGCCATAAAATCGCATTTACTTATCATCTCAAAAACATTTGTTCAGAAGGAGCTTTCAAACCAAAAACGTTATTACTGCTAACTTAATTATTATTATTGCTGCATTAACGTTAATAATGCAACATAAAAACTTAATGTTTACTAATTGTGTCAGGCGATTATGATGAGAAAACCACATTTTATTTTAAAACTATCTATTCTTCCATAAAGTCTCCACTACGCCTAGGAACTCGGAGACAACGTGAAGTATATATAGGGTGTAAATGATTTTGTGTAGAACGTAGCATAGCTGTGTAGAGGAAGTAGAGACGAAGATTTTATACAAGACACTTGTGGTCTATTAAGTTGGCAAAAAGCCACCAACAGGTTTAGAAGACAACATGAACTATAGCCCATGCGCGTTGTGTGAGATTTTCATGTTCTCTTCTCCAGCTCTCTACACCCAAACTATTAATGCTAGAAAAAATGAATAGGACCTTTTATGTAGGAAATTTAATGTAATTAAATATTATATCGGGATACGTTTTCACTAGAGGCCATGGTTTTCCACTAACAAAAGAAAAACGTAGAGAAGTAACTTTGAAACCTTTTCCTTATTACAAAATTAGAAATTAATTTTAATAACTTCAGCTGCTGACGGGCGTTAATAGGCGTTATTATATATCAACGGGAACAGGTGAAAATGTGCGTCCTGACTGGGACTCGAACCCGGGATCTCCTGCTTACATGACAGACGCTGTATCCATCTGAGCCACTGAGGGCACAGAGGATAGTGCGGCTGCAGGGACTGTTGCGCACACGCCTCCCGCGAGACCCACATTCTGAGCTTATATGTCCAACACTACATTTGTAGTGTCCCACCCCAACAACACACTCGTTACTCGTGGAAGACATTCTTACCAAGTCTCGTAAGAGTTCGGGGAATATGTGTGCATCCGCACAGAAGAAGAAGAAGGTCATGGTCGGTATTGCCAGAACTATACACTTATATGTATATGATGTCTGTTCTGTCGGTCATGTCTGAAAGAATAGACACCATTAATGACCTGCAGCCGTCTAGAACAAAATTAGAAATTAATTTTAATACCTTCAGCTGCTGACGGGCATTGATATACAGGGCGGTCCATTGATCGTGACCGGGGCAAATATCTCACGAAATAAGCGTCAAATGAAACAACTACAAAGAACGAAATATGTCTAGCTTGAAGGGGGAAACCAGGTGGGGCTATGGTTGGCCCGCTAGATGCCGCTGCCAGAGGGCAAATGGATATCAACTGCGATTTTTTAATAGGAACCCCCATTTTTTATTATATATTTGTGTAGTACGGAAAGAAATATGAATGTTTTAGTTGGACCACATTTTTCGCTTTGTGATAGATGGCGCTGTAATAGTTACAAACATATGACTTACAATTTTAGACGAACAGTTGGTAACAGGTAGATTTTTTAAATTAAAATACAGAACGTAGGTTATTCCAATGTGGTACATGTACCTTTGTGAAATTATCATTTCTGAGTTCACAGTCTGTTACAGCATGAGTACCTGTAAATACCACATTAATGCAATAAATGCTCAAAATGATGTCTGTCAAACTCAATGCATTTGGCAATACGTGTAATGACATTCCTCTCAACAGCGAGTAGTTCGCCATCTGTAATGTTCGCACATGTATTGACAATGCACTGACGCATGTTGTCAGGCATTGTCGGTGGATCACAATAGCAAATATCCTTCAACTTTCCCCACAGAAAGAAATCCTGGGACGTCAGACCCGGTGAACTTGGTGGCCATGATATGGTACTTTGATGACTAATCCACCTGTCATGAAATATCCTGTTTGATACACTTCAACCGCCCGCAAGCTATGTGCCGGATATCCATCATGTTGGAAGTACATTGCCATCTTGTAGTAGCATTATGTAGGAAATGAGCATACATTGCACCATTTAGTTTGCCATTGATAAAATTGGGGGCCAATTATCCTTCCTCCCATAATGCCACACCATACATTAACTCGCCAAGGTCGCTGATGTTCCACTTGTCACAGCCACCGTGGGTTTTCCGTTGCCCAATAGTGCATATTATTCTGGTTCACTTTAACACTGTTGGTGAATGACGCTTCGTCGCTAAATAGAATGCGTGCAAAAAATCTGTCGTCGTCCCGTAATTACTCTCGTGTCCAGTGGCAGAACTGTACACAACGTTCAAAGCCGTCGTCATGCAATTCCTGGTGCATAGAAATGTAGTACGGGTGCAATCGATGTTGATGTAGCATTTTCAACATCAATGTTTTTGAGATTCCCGATTCATGCGCAGTATGTCTGCTACTGATGTGCGAAATAGCCGTGACAGCAGCTAATCCACCTACTTGGGCATTATCATTTGTTGCAGGTTGTAGTTGATGTTTCTCAAGTTGCTGAACACTTCCTGATTCCTTAAATAACGTAACTATCCTGCGAACAGTCTGGACACTTGGATGATGTCCTCCAGGATACCAAGCAGCATACATAGCACACGCCCATTGGACATTTTGATCACAATAGCCATAGGTCAACACAATATCAACCTTTTCCGCAATTCGTAAACGGTTCATTTTAACACGGGCATGAAGCAAATACCTTTACATGTTCTTCTTCTGTGTGGATGCACACATATTCCTCGAACTCTGACAGGACTTGGTAAGAATATTACATGTTACATGATACCACTTACTTATACCTTTGTGACTATTACAGTGCCATCTGTCACAAAGCGAAAAAAGTGATCCAACTAAAACATTCATATTTCTTTACGTACTACACGAATATGTAATAAAAAATGGGGGTTCCTATTTAAAAAACACAATTGATATCTGTTTGACCTATGGCAGTGCCGTCTAGTTTCCCCCTTCAAGCTAGACAAGTTTCGTTCTTTGTAGTTTTTTCGTTTGATGCTTATTTCGTGAAATATTTGGCCCAGCCACAATCAATGGACTGCCCTGTAATATTGTGCTTACATGGCAGATGCTCTATCCATCTCAGCCACTGAGGGCACAGAGGATATTGCGACTGCAGGGACCATCCCATGCACGCATCCTGCGAGACCCACATTCTGACCTTGTATGTCCACATACTACATTCGTAGTGTCCCACCCCAACACACTCATTACTCGTGAAAGACATTCTTACCAAGTCCCGTAAGAGTTCGAGGAATATGTGTGCATCCACACAGAAGAACAAGGTTATGGCCGGTATTTCCAGAATTTTATACTTACATGGATATGGTGTCTGTTCTTTCGGACATGTCCGAAAGAACAGGCACCATTGATGACCTGCAGCCATCTAGAACGAAAGTAGAAATAAATTTTCATACCTTCTCGTAAGAGTTCGAGGAATATGTGTGCATCCACACAGAAAAAGGTCATGGCTGGTATTGCCAGAACTATATACTTACATGGATATGGATATGGTATCCATATAAGTATACTGGCAATGACCTTCTTCTTCGGACATGTCTGAAAGGAAAGACACCAGACCAGACAGTATATAGTTGGCAATACCGGCAATGACCTTCTTCGGACATGTCCGAAGGGAACAGACACCATATCCATATAAGTATATAGTTCTGTCAAAACCAGCCACAACATTCTTCTTCTGTGCAGATGCACACACATTATCCTGAATGTCTTCCACGAGTAATGAGTGTGTTGGACATACAACGTGAGAATGTGGGTCTCGCGGGAGGCGTGCACGAGATAGTCCCTGCAGTCGCACTATCCTCGAGTCCGGCTGTCACAGCCGAGCGAAGCAGACGTGCAGTGCGTGCTCTCCGCCGTCAGACAGGCCCGCGCGCCTTGTTTACTTTCTTCGGGTGACACTATCATGACGCCTTAGCGGTACAAGACCATGGCAAACCAATACAGAAGATCAACCTTGAAATTCACATTTCGGAATGACTTTACCCAACCAAAGACGCTCGAAGTCAAATGCTTTTTAAAAGAGGAAGCCAAGATCCTGGCTGACGACATTGTCGGCATTCACTTTTCTATAGTCAGTAGTACGGTCTATGTAAAACTCATAAATGGAGCTACATGCGACAAGGTGCTTTGTGAGATGAAACAAGAACTCCGCTTCTGTCACGCAGATGGAAATGTTGGCAATGTCGAGGTCGGCCATTCCGCAATGGGACTGCGGACTATAGCATATTCGAACTTCCATTTGAACTCCCTGTGGCAGATGTTGCGGTGGCACTCTGCCCCTATGGCACGGTACACGAACATGTGGCTGAAAAATGGATCCAGTTTAAGACGTATCCAGTACTTAATTTAGTACGCCAAGTGCGCATTGATCTGAGACGACACGTGCCATCCTATCTAGCGATAGGAGGGTGCTGGGCCATAGTTATTTATAACAGCCAGCCGAAGATGTGTTCCGGATGCGGCAAGGAAGGTCTCTGTCGTTCTGAGTGCCTCCAGCATCGGATCACACAACTCCCATCAAAGGACGTAGCATCTCCACCAACAAAGACTATTCTCCTCGTGACTTACATGGCGGCACTCATGACGTTCTCCACAAAACAGACAGAGCTGACCGATGTAGCAGTACAGGAATCACCTTCCACGGACAGAAACCTGGATGACCCACCACCCTGGCCGGTGGTGGGAAATAGTACTACGACTCTGGAGCTACCCAACGCGACAGACATTGACGACAGCAAGATGGCAGTTAATTCCCTTATTGTAGCGGCCGAAGCATTTGTCCTGGCGGGGCGTGAGTCAGTGCCATCTTCTGACAATGGAGGGCACGTACGGAAACAGCGATAACCAAAACACCGGAAACGCCGTCCTCGGACTGTGTCAGAAGACGGCGGTTCACATTCGGCTGGGTAAGAACAACTGAGCACTCAAGAAGCCAACCACAAGGCTGAGGCCATTTCCACTGCCTCCAGCCTTGCAGAACAGACAGAGAAACATGCAGCTTCTGACTATCAGCCCATTGACATAAACAGTGTGCAGCAAGAAGGTACCAGTGCAGGCAGCGAAGTCGCCCGGTCCCTTACTATCAAACATTCCGAGGCTATGGTACATGGATGTCGGGACACAAGATTCCGATCCGGGGCCAGCTGAGGCACCGCCGGATCATGCAGCATGAGGACTGCGCTCAGCGGGGGTGACATCACTTCCGATATTCGCTTCTCTCCAACATCAACATGGATAACTCCGCCCAACCAACACGTTGCCATGCTTACTGCCTGGCGACAATGAATATCAACATGATAAATTCTCCTGTAGAGATCCAACTTTTGAAAGAAACAATAAGAGCCATGGGAGTTGATTTTGTTTTACTACAAGAAGTGAAAGCGACTGCACTCACGAACTTTTATGATTACGCCACATATGTGATGCCCGGTAGCCCTGCAAACACCAGTGTGGCAATATTAGTGCGTGATGGTATTGACGTTACTGACGTCACATATCTTCCATCTGCACGAGGAATAGCACTTATGGCGCTCAAAATCCGATTCATTAATGTTTACACGCCGTCACGACTGTGCCAGATTCTACACCACAAATGTTGCCCCTCTTTTCCTTGGACAATACAACAACAGCGTCTTCGCCGGCGCTTTTAATTGCGAACTTCACCCCAAGGGCCAAATCCCACACTACATGCCCTGTCCGGAACTGGGTGCGATGATCCAAGAACTTCACTTGTGCGACACATGGGAAAAAGTCCACGGTAATCACTCTGGCCACACTCATCTTACCAGACATTCGGCCAGCCGACTTGATCGCATATACGTGTCACAAAATCTCACACAAGTAGTGGTGGCCGCCGAACTATGGCCTCAGGCCCATTCCAGTCATATTGCCTATATCTGCACTATACACCTACGCCCCCAACAAGTCTGGTGCAGCAATGGCTTTTGGATACTTAATATAACTCACCTCCAGGACCTGGAATGTCGTTGGCAAGTTGAAGCAACATGGACTGACTGTGAATGCCGTCACCCATGAGACACCTCAACCCTCGAGTGGCGGCTCCTCTGTGCCAAACCAGCAATCCGCAGGACACTAAATTCAGTTTGGCAAGGACGTGACTGCGTGACATCGAGAGACGCTCGATTTTTACTACGTAGCACTCGGAGACCTTGGCACCTTACCCCCTTCCCCAGAGAGACAACAAGACCAAAGCAGGATCAAGGCTCACATACTATCAGTGACAAAGCGCCAACTAGAAAGTGCCGTAGTCCGCTCGTGACAACACGACTGAATGGCTGCAGAGGAACCCACTGTGCACCATGTTTTGACAGATAAGCGCCGACATCGCCAACACCTAATCCGACAACTCAGGACACAAGACGGTCGCTTCTGTATGACTCAAGCAACGATAGTAAAGGCAGTGGAGGATCATTTTCGTCATCTTTATCAGGAAAGAAACGTAAATGACGAGGCCACAATGAAGTGTTACAGTAGGTAACACGTACTATCGACGAGGCTATCGTAAATGCACTAACAGAGGAAGTCTCATTCGAAGAAGTCGAAGACGCTGTGGACAAGTGTTTGGCCAGTAGGTCTCTTGGGCATGATGGACTGCCCATCAAATTCTACTGGACCTTTCGTGACATCATGATGCCTTGCTGGGTTATAATGTTCTGCGAACTTATGTCTCCATACTGTTGTGCCGCCAGCGTTTGTAGAAGGACTTCTCATACCAGTACACAAGGCAGGTGGAGGGCGATCGATTAATGACTATCGACCACTTAAAATGCTGAATGCCTATTACAAGATTTTCGCCAGGCTTGTGGTGGGCCGTATTAAGACGACTTTGCCAATGATTCTTGCTCCAGAAAAGACGTCGCAGGGGGGAGAAGCCAAAATACACATGGCCACCGGTGACTGCAGGGTCTTAATAGCGATCGCCTCTGTGTGCCGTCTGAGAGCGGCGATTGTCTCCATCAATTTCAACTGCGCGTTTGATAGAGTGCACCACAACTTACTCCTACGCGTGATAGCCCGTATGTGATATCCCTGGGGCTCATTGACACCCTACGGCGTCTTTGGACTACAACCAACTCACACGTCCAGGTCAATGGAAGGATAGTAGGACCAGTACCCATTAAGAGGTCTCTGACAGGGTTGTCCCCTGTCTACCTACCTTTATGTAATCGCACTCGAGCCACTCCTAGGGGGCCTTAACCACCGCCTATCTGGTATCACGCTGTGGGACGTCACCTTTCATTACAGGACATACGGTGACGACGTGCTACTACTGGTTCATTCCAACGACGAAGTTCAAAGCGTACTAAGCTGGATCGAGTGATATGGACAGGCTTCAGGCAGTCTTCTGAACATCAACAAGTTGGTGGTGTTTGATATTGGGTGTGGTCTTGGACCAGAAGCCCTCGCTCCCCTCCCACCAGTTTCTGATCTGCGATATTTGGGAATCACATTCACGAAGAATGTACATAAAACAGCTGCAGCAAACTACCGACAGCAAGCTACGTGCAATGGTGCGACAAACCTACTCTGGGACTTGAATTAGCTACAACGCGTTGAATACTTGAACCTCTACGTGGCATCAAAACTCAACCATGTGGCACAAGTCCTCCCACTACTGCTGCAGATAGGTCGCGCGGCTTCAGGTGGCCTTCAGTTACTACGTTTCCGTAGGTCATATATTTAAAGTACGATACGACACTCTTACCCTCCCATTGCACGAAGGGGGGCTGGGATTGGTCAAAGTCAGGGCGAGAGCAACTGCCCTTTACATGAGCAACATGAGGAAAAGATGGGAAAGTCAACATATCACTCGTTTACTACAGGTTCTGATGCCAGTCTCTAAAGTCCGTTCAGTGTTAGTTGCGCAAGTCGCCCCACAGCTCTCCCATGTGTTGACCTTCATTCTTGATTACTGCTATGTCAGCTTGAACCTCTCCGCCACATGTCCACCAAAGGCGAAAGATTTTTATACAAACCTTCTGCGGGCTGTTCCCCATAACGTGGTGGAAAACAAGTACCCTACGGTTCACTGGTCAAGAGTGTGGAAAACAAAACACCACAACTTTCTGTCATCCACAGGACGTACGAAGTGGTATCAGATCGTCACCAAAAAATATGCCACACGACAGCGACTTCACGCTATTAGACTGGCAGACTCACCTTATTGCCCAGATTGTCACCTCTTGGATACCGATGAACATCGTTTTACATGCGCATCATCCGGAGTTTGGCGACTAACACAGAAAATATTGGCTTGTTGCCTCCAGGTCATGCCTGACGTGATTGACCCTCAGACCTTACTCTATCCAGATGAATCTTACTTTCCTGCCTCAAAATATCATGCGCTTACACAGTTCAAAGGAATTACCGTCGCCTATATCTTTAGCGACAGATAGAAATAGCAGCTTGATTACTGGTGGTTCCTACAAAATGTTCACAATGTCCTCGAACCCATACCGAGATACTGTACGCTTACCGCAAATTATTTACACAGCATTTTTGTTAACCCCCCACTCAGCTGGGGAGTGCCAAGCTGCAGTTAATGTTCTGTGCCGCATCGCACTAATGGCTGAACGTCCTGCCTTGTCAGCCACGAGAGAAGGAAGAGACAAGCTACTGCAAGAATTGCTGTTTTCCTTGAGGCACTAGTGAAGCAGGATGCCTCCGTTGCAGATACCCTTCAAAGGCGCTGTTGGAGATAACAGATAACGATGGTGAAGCACCAAGTGGAACCAGTACGTTTATTGAAGAACTGAACCTAGTAGCAGGAATTGCACCAGTGACTTACATTTTTTTGTTTACTCTTTGAATGCCACCTTTGTTGTTGTAACATTCAGTTACTAGAATTCTCATTTGTACACGTTTCCTAAATGTAAACGTGTAAATAAATAAATAAATAAATAAATAAAATAAAAAATTAAAAAAAGTGAGGGAATAGTTAGGGGCAACGCCTGAACAGAATTAGTTCATTTCTTTTTTTATGGCAGAGTTAAAGTGGTGGTGCCACGTAGGAGTTGATTTGATTTAGTTTCTTTTATTTTTGGAGATTAATTTAGAAAAAAAAAGAGATGGATAGAAAAAACAGGATGGATAGAGCGTCTGCCATGTAATCAGGAGATCCCTGTTTCGAGCTCCAGTCGGGACTTACATTTTCACCTGTTCCCCTTGATATATATCAACTCCCGTCAGCAGCTGAAGGTATTAAAATTAATTTCTAATTCGTTCTAGATGGCTGTAGGTCATCAATCCATATAAGTATATTTTCCATATTATGTTAAACACAATTATCATCATTGAACTAGTAATATATTTTGCTTTTATTTTCATATACATTTGTGGAAAATTTATGTCAAGTACAGTAAAACATAATTATAAAATTTCATATTTGTTTCACTCTCATCTGTTAATGACTGCCCTTGCTTGCTCAGAAGTTTTTCTTTCTCAAATAACTGATGACTGATTCCATTCACAAAACCCACCCACCATTTTCTTTCTTTTCACTTATAAAGTTAAGACGATACTCCAGCATCCTTATGTAGTTGCCGCTGTTGCTGATACAAAGCTTGTGTTTTTAGTATGCTGTTCCTCAACTCCTGTGTTGGAAGTTATGATTTATATAAATAAATCTTCAGTTCCCGTATAGTTAGTATGGCAGTTTGATGCGCAGACAATGTGATGTAGACACCAGAAAATTGCAAAAGAAAACTATTAATGTTGGTTTGATAGACGAATCATTACTGGCCAGTTATTTAATGCGAGTAAATCCCGTGCGAATGTGAATTATTTTACGGAAACGAACCGAAAACAAAGATGTTGCACTTGCTACAATTTTCCCTTGGAAAGGAAAGGCAACTGTGTTTTGGGGTGGCCGCACAGGGTCATAACCAGGGTTTAGTTCCGTAAATCCGTACTTCCATTCGTGCTGAGCCTCTTTACCTGACCATGTGGCCACCGAGTAACATCTTTGTCTGCTTGTAGTCTATGGCCTGTCGCACAAATATTGCGAAGCAAAAAACACATTCAGCTAAGAATGTCTAAGTAAACAATCTGTCTACATTAGGCTATTAATGAATTTATCATGCAGTCATGCAGAATTAATATTTGGGCGGAATTAATAGTTTTTCAAGATTTTCAAATTTTTATGGTCAAGGGGCCTTATCTCATTGAGTTCAAATTTCACAGCTCGTTTCTACATGGAACGTAACCCAGCTTGAGAAAGGGGAGGGAGGGGTGGTAGCCCAAGAAAATAAATTGTCATAAGAGCAACCATAATTATACTTCGAATCTTGTATCATTGACTTTATCAACACCATTCCCTGCTATTCAATTTCCAGCTATGTTAATCATGTGTAATTTTACTTATCAATATTTATTTGTATGGTTTGTACAATGCATACAGAGATTCTCTTTAAAACTTTTCAAGGTAACTTTTTAAGGCGAATTAGTAAAAACTTATAATAATATTACAGATGCCAAGATTTTCAACGTCTGTATTGTGGTATCACTACAAGAAAATAGAGGTGGATAGAGGAGATTGCAAATATTGCAAAGCTATCATTGTTGAAGACTCCATGGCTAATTAAAAAAGGCATCTTATAAAGAAACACCCTACAGTGTCACTGGAGAGGACGGATTTTCAATCTAGGTCTCCATTGTCAACATCTGCAGAAACAAGTGCTCCAACGTCAACTGCGTCTTGCCAGCGATTCACCCCAGCCTCTACGTCCTCTGCCTCTGTGAGTGAATCTGTCAGCGATGTTGATTCGCTATATACAAACAATCTGATGAGCAGAATGCCTGAATTTTCCACCTTTGAACCTGTTTCAATAGGGGGAGGACAAATTTTGTCAGTATTATTAAGCCCCTCCCAATTTATGAAAGCAAAGAAATCAACTTACAGTTGCTTAAAATGATTTGTAAGGAATACTATCCCTTCAGCATTGTGGAAGACAAAGAATTTAGGGAGTTTGTTTCCCTGCTCTGCCCCAATTACCAGCTTCCAAGTAGGAAAACCCTTTCGACCGGCTTTCTGCCACTACTATTCAGTCAACTGCGGGATAATTTATGAGGAAAACTGAATTCGACGACAGCAGCCGCTCTGACAACTGACGGGTGGACTTTCTCAAACAATCAAAGTTTTACTGCGATTACTGCACACTATATGGCTGATAACACGAGACTTCATTCGAATGTATTGGGTTGCCTGGAATTTTCGCATCGACACACTGCAGAAAACATAGGTAATTTTCTACAAAGAGAAGCGACCAACTGGGGAATAAGCAACAAAATAGTGGCAGAAAACAGGTAATTTTCTACAAAGAGAAGTGACCAACTGGGGAATAAGCAACAAAATAGTGGCAGTTGTAACTGGCAATGCAGCTAACATGGTTGCTGCGGTCAAAACTGGTAAATGGGCTCACATCCCCTGTTATGCTCACACTATAAATTATTGTGATCGAAAGAATTAATGTCTCGTTCAATCTTTCAAAGAAAGTTCACTTGCAATGAATAAACTAAAGGAAATGCAAGTGTAAATGAATCTGCAGATACTAAAACTAAAACAAGAAGTCCCGACGCGGTGCAACTCGCTTTGCGACATGCTAATATGTGTTTTTGGAAACAAATAGCCCATAATTTCCATTGTAGCTGTTCTCCTAAACGATGAGCATAAACTGATGGCAGAGGAGTGGGATATCATAGAACATTCAATCATGTTACTTCAAAACTTTTTTATGAAGTAACTAAAGAGGTGAATGTTGAGGAAACTGTGTTGTTGCCCAAAACGGAGGTTTTAACCTGATCACTTTTAAACTTCGTGTCTACGTTTGAAAACCAGGAAGGGTTGCCTTTGCCATAACAGTTGCAATGTCTGAGATGATGATAAAGGCTGCCGAAGAGTGGCTTGTTAATACGTCGTATGTTGTTGGCCAAGCAACATTACTTGATCCATGATAAACAATGGGTTCGTAGCAGGAAGCACGAGGTATATGCAGGCATCCGATGGAATCATGAGTAAAGTTCATCAACTATTAGCACAAGAAAAAGCTAATGAACCCACTTCAGTAGCTTCCTCTCCAAAGGAACTTCAATCATCATCTTTTCCAACATTAACAATTTTTAAATTGTGGAAAGCCTTTGACAACGAAGTGGCAAAAACAACATTAACTTATGATTCCCAGGCTATGGCTGTAACTGAAATGGACAAATAAATTTCTGCGATGTTGCTCCCGAGGGATGGTGATCCTCTGTTGTGGTGGAAACAAAGGAAACTTCTCTACCCACCATTTTTCATTGACCCTAAATCGTCTGTGCGTATCAGCGACTTCAGTACTTTCAGAGAGGATATTTTCAAAAGCAGGACAAACACTGACTGAAAAAATAAATCGATTGGGCCTCCAAAAATTTCAGAAATTATATTTATCAACAGCAATGTTTAAGGTTGTACATATGTGTTCTAGAAGCTGTTAAATGAAGTTTTAGAATGAAGTGAAATGAATTTATCCAAATAGTTCCATGTACCATTTTCACATTTCAAATTTGGTTGGTAATCCTTTGGAGCAATTACAGGACAATCTGACTGCTTTAAGTTCATTTTAATCTCCTTTACATTTGTTCAAATCGCCAATTTTTTTTAATAGCATATGTTTCAAAAACGTCTGGTCCCACTTCAGTTTATAAAATGTGTGTTATTTATTCAAATACTACAATTTTTCTACTACCTGTAATACTTTTTTGTTTGAAATGAGTCTGTGTCATGAAAGAAAGATATGTGAATTGTATTTTAAAAAAACTGTTTCTACAATTTTTATCCAACACTGTAAAATGTAGTGTTTCTTATGGTACAATACTACTAGTCGTGAGCGCCTGCAGAAATTTTTCCAAGGAATGGGGCAAGGCTCTAAAGTTGCCACTGTTGATGAAATTAATTGATCACTTTTGAGATGTGTCATGACACCAGAAATCTCTGCGAAATGATGGATATCGACTCAATATTCGTATTTATTATGGGTAGACTACTTTGATACTTATAAGACAGGCATGATTCACGATTATCTTCTTTGAAGTAAACCTTTCTGTGTTATTAATATTATTCTGGAAATGACACATTTCTCAAGTTGACTATCTAACATTATATCATTTTACGATAGCATTTGACATGTATTCAAGAGAATGAACAGTAAGTTAGGAAATAAGACAGCAAAATATTTAGAAAATATGTTTTTGTCAAGTACTAGTAACGTCAAACTGATACTGGAAACGAAAAATCTGAAGTATGAAACAATCAGAAATGAGAATACTATTGAATATAAATAAAAATGAACCCATTCGCAAAGAATCTTTGACTAATCTGTCTCGAAAGTGATAAAGTAGAAAATTTTCTTTTAAGGCATAGCGCAAAGCACTGTTAAACAAAACATTGCTCTAGGGAACGCTACCTTTAGCTATTGCTCATTATGTTAAGAAAACTGTGACAGAGAATTCGGTTTCACGAAAGTAGTGAAATGCCTCATACGCAACTCCACATTAATATTTTGAAGAAGGCAGTGAAAGTAGTTGGTATGGCACAGACGAGCAGCTATTTTCCTTCTTTCTTTGATCCAGGGTAAAATGGCAAGTTCGTTACTATGGAAGGCAGGCCGACTTACAACTGAATGAAGCCTGTGCTCCATAATTGAGTGTCTGCTGTCATATTTTGTTAAGAGAATATGATAACTTCTACAATATTATTTCAGTGGTACAGGCTGGCACACGAAAAATCGGCCCGGAGTACTAGACTGCCCATTGTCCCCCAACAATAGTCATCTATTGTATCTGCTCGCAACGGGCAACAAATCGGGCCTAATAGGCGAGCAGTCTGTACTCGGGGCCGTTTTTCTGTGAGCCACTCTATATTATTTCCCTGTGATCAGCCATACAATGCTATAATTGGCGAAATGAGAGGTTCTGCAGAATCACGGAAATTACTTGTACAAGTGGGTGAGAATTCTGTAATGAATAAAAACTTTGTACTTCAGGAAGGAGGCAAGTGCCCCGCCTTGGTGCACTCCATCCTTCAGTCACCTACACTACTAGTTTTCAGTTTTTCATAGAACCATATACCAAGCACAAATGAACGGTGAACGAGTAAAAATGAATGGTTTCCAAAAAAGAACGATCACCAGTAAACTAGTTCCCAAGGATGAATGAGTTTGCCCATCTCTAGTCTGTATAAGGGGAAAAACTTGACAACAGTATTATAGAAAGGGAGAAGGACGTGGATGACAGTGAGATGGGAGAAACACTGCAAAGATATATGTGGTGTCTGTTCCTTTGGACACGTGTGAAAGAATAGACACATTTTGATCCTGCAGCCATTATGAATCAAGACACAAAAATATTAATGACATTAGTTGCTAGTGGGCATTGATTTAAATCAATGGGGAAAGTTGAAAATTTATGCTGGACCAGATTCCCACTAGCAGCTAATGTTATTAATTCCTCTGTGTGTTGACTGCAAGAATAATTTGAAATATCATTGAAAGGCGTAAGTGGAAACAGGGCTCCTGGAGTAGCCAACATTAGCTCAGATTTGATGAGATCCTAGGGTGAGCCAGACACGACAAGTTGTCAAAGAAAACCCTCCAAAAATGAATTCATTGACTTGAGATATTGATGACACCAATTATGCAAGTATTGATATATCTGATAATCTTTACATGGATTGTATAGGGGCCTGAAGATGACACCATTGAGATCCCAAAACTGGTTGTCAAAATAAATGAAACTTCTCAAAACATGTGGCTGTTGAACAACTTAATTGGTAAATAACTGACAAAATTATTCCACCTGATGTGCCATGTATATGAAACAAGCCAAATACCCTCAGACTTCAAGAAGAATGTAATAATTCCAATTCTGAATAAAGCTGGAGCTGACAAGCATGAATACTACCGGACCATCAGTTTAATAAGTCATAGTTGCTAAACATTGACACAGTTTGTATACAGAAGAATGGAAAACATGGTTGAGACTGACCTTGAGGAAGAATTGTTTGGATTCTCGAAAAATGTATAAACATTTGAGGCACTACTGAACCTATGACTTACATTAGAAGAGGGGATGAAGAAAAGCATACCTACATTTATAGTATTTTCAGAATTAAAGAAAGCTTTTGACAAGTTGGGCTGGACTAAGCTCTTTGAAATTTTGAAAGCAGCGGGCATAAAATACTGGAAACAACAGGCTGTATGCAGCTGATATGTACAGAAATCAAACTGTACTTATAAAAGTCGAAGGTCATGAAAGGGAAGCAGCAATTGAGAGGGGGTGGCCACAGTGTCATTCATTCTGTAGTTTGAGCAAGCTGTGAAGGAAATAAAGGACATATTTAAAAAGAAGATTAAAATTCTATGTCATTGTAAAGATGTGGATTTTGAAGAGCAGTTGTATGGAATGGATAGTGTTTTGAAAACAGATTATAAGATGAACACCAGTAAAAGTTAAGAATAAAAATGGAATTTTGTCAAATTAAATCAGACGATGCTGAGAGAACTAGATAAAGAAATGAGACACTAAGAGTAGTAGATGAGTTTCTGCTATTTGCGCAGCAAAATAATAGATACTGGCTGAAGTAGGGAAGATATAAAATGCAGACTAATAGTAGCAAGAAAAGTTTCTCTTAGAAAGAGGAATCGGTCAACATTTCTACACACATAAATTCAAGTCCCCTCCTCACTTCTGTCTAGATCTTGGAGTAATCTCAGGAACTGTTGTAGGAATTTTGATAAGATTTTTATTAATAGGTTGACTGATGTGTGAGAAACGTTTGTATGTATAATGTCTTTGAAAACAATGTAAATGATCTGAACCTCGTTGCTTTAAATGTAATCTTTGTCCTCGTCTTGTGGTACTTGGTGGAAAGTCCTTGGTGGAAAGTCATTGTGCAATGCAATGAGGTCATTTTTAGATTCTGTTGAAAGCAGACATGTTTAGTTTGAATTTGTAGCTCAAGGGAGTCCATGCATGTTGAATTTTGCCAACCTGGTATTTGAAGAGTTGAAAATACAAAAAGCTAAAACTGGAGACAATTCATTTATTTTGTAGTTAGTGATTCATCAAGCAACCGTAATCCTGAAAACAATTTACTTTCTTTGCATATTCAAGACCTATGGACACATTCATATTTCTCAAAATGCAACAAGACCAATTTCAAGACAATTGTCTGAGTAAAAAGTTAAAGTGAATATGCCCTTCAGTGACATTTCGTTCAGAATAATGTTGACTGAATTATTCATCAAATACTAATAATTTGCTGCTTATACTTCTGTCCCAATCTGACTTACAACTCTTGTCACATAAGATAATGTGGGTTGATTTTACTTTAACTTTGAAAGAACACAGCCCTTAATCCTTCCAATTGAAATGCTTAGATCATTTGTTTTAATTATGGAACTCTATAGATGTAGCAGTCATGGCGAACAGGCTTAGATGGTGGGGTCATGTTACACGCATGGGAGAAGGAAGGTTACCCAAGAGACTCATGGGTTCAGCAGTAGAGGGTACGAGGAGTCGGGGCAGACCAAGGAGAAGGTACCTGGATTCGGTTAAGAATGATTTTGAAGTAATAGGTTTAACATAAGAAGAGGCACCAATGTTAGCACTGAATAGGGGATCATGGAGGAATTTTATAAAGGGGGCTATGCTCCAGACTGAACGCTGAAAGGCATAATCAGTCTTAAATGATGATGATGATGATGATTATGGAAACATGCTATTACTGCCAAGAATAAGTACTGCAGTCACAGATCCTTATGTATACATGTACAGATATGTTCAGATGTGTGCTTATACACATCAGGGTGTATACGACCTGGGAGATCCGGGAAAAATTGGGGAATTTTTTCATCCGGGAGAAAACCGGGAAAATCCCGGGAATATTTTAGAATTCCGGGAATTTTTCATTGTTTTAGTTTTCTGTTAAATTTTTGCAATTTTAACTGGTAGGAACCCATACTTTAACAAAGAACATTACTGTATCCCGCAACTGTAGAATAACACTAAAACAATAAAACATAAGCGAGAGAAAAAATCGAAAATAACTTAAATTGAAAAGGAAATTCGCCATATACAACAATGGCACACAGTGCTCACGCAAACATGTGTCAACAGCAAAATGTGTCAAAGGCTTTAGGAAGAATATGCAATGTTGGGTAACAACAAACTGCTTCCAATGAGCGTGAAGTCACAACTGTTTACATTAGATTCGTTTTAACAGTTACGAGTGGGCTCATGTGCATGCACAGTTGAGTGGCATTTGAGTAGTAGGTTCTCCAGCTTCTGGCTACAGGAATGTGGCTGCTAGCTGTGCGAACAGTCGCAGCAAGCAGTTAGATGCTACCGGGAAAAGGGGGTGTCAAATTCGTATTCTTGAGGGGGGAAAAAACTTGTTTCACAAAGCGCTTAGCATCCGGCACACATTGGTCTATCTATTAACCATATGATTTTGAAATGCATCCCTGTTGGTTTTTGAACATCTTTGAACACATTTTAAGTTGATTTCTGAATGAATAATAAGTTTATTTTTTAATGCGTGCACAATGTACGTGATGTCACTGTCAGGAGAATCCTCGTCGAATCTAGAAATAAACTTTCCGCAGACAAAAGGGGACGGGGCTATAGGAGCTGAGCAGAGTAAAGCCGAACGGATGAATGCCAATCACTGTCTGATTATGTGGTTGATTGGGTTTGCGAATGATCAGCGTTGTTATAATTACTAGCGAAATCCATAGATTCAGACTACCAGAATGGAAATGGAAATAAACGACTAACAGGAGAAAAAGATTATGTATTATCTTCTCGGTGTATCCAGGAAAATGAAATTTTGACAAAAAATTTTTGGCCACATCGCTACACTAGTAAGGACCAGTTGTACAGGCCCCGGTTTGAAGCTGCTTAAGTTCTATTCTGATAGTAACGCGGAAAACATGTTGTATGAACATGTAACAACCCCAAACCGGAGAATAATTGCTTGTGATTCTGGCACAGATAGTGAAGTTAACCGGCGAACTAATTTTAACAATGGCAGGAATAGATACAGAATTGGTGATGACAAGATTGTTTGTTACAACGAGGAAGGATAAGAATCGAAGACATCACAAAAATTATGATAGAATGATTCCAAATTTATATAAAAATTTTGTTATACTACTTTTCGATCTCGTGCTTGAGAAACTGGTGCGTATGAATGAAATGTGGAACTACGTATTTCCCAACATAAAGCTTTTTGCTTGTAGGAGGCCTAATAGGCATTTGATATTGGTACTCCGTGAATTATATTCTGTCATGTTATAAAAATTACCATTTGTGCCAAAACAGTCTTGTTTATTTGGTTTGTGTTATAAAATTTTTGCAATATTAGAAAGGCCTATTTTGTTTTACCTAGGAGACAGTGACAAAATAGACATAATCGGATCGAAAAATCACGTCAGTCTTGGGTATTATTTGTGTTAACAGCTTTTTCAGCATTATATAACGACATTTCGATTTTTCATGTAGCAAAACGTTTGACAAACTTTGATGAGGTAATAGATTCTTTTGCAGAAAGGAAAGCACGCCATGTAAAGCTGTAGCAAGATTAGAGAGAGAGAGAAAAAAAATTGCTAGGAGCTAAGGATTGAAGAAATGTGTATTTTCTTGCTTGTCTCTTGTCTTTATTGGCTTTATGTATCCATTATTTAATTTCATGTCACACAAAACAGCAAGTTATTAGCTAATAGGCCATAAAGAGTGCAAATTTTCTGAAGTGTTCTTGTCTCACGATTACAAATAATCCCATTCACTATTAATTGCAAAAGTTTATTTTAGAGGGGCAGGCTGTCAAACCAGCTGACTGAGAGCAGGAGAGGCACCACAGGACATTTCAGTTTCCACTGTCTTGAATATACCAGGGGACACCACACCAATAGTAATGTTCGTCTTTTGAAACAAACCAATCAGACAACCAATTTGCGACTTCTTTGTAGGAATCGAAGTGTTCCTCAGCCAATTTTTATCCCATTGATGAAAACAAATGGTAGTCGGAAGAGGCCAAGTCTGGCGAATATGTTGGGTTGGGTAGCAGCTGCTGCGCAGGATTAGCCAACGGTCTAAGGCGCTGCAGTCATGGACTGTGCGGCTGGTCACGGCGGAGGTTTGAGTCCTCCCTCGGGCATGGGTGTGTGTGTTTGTCCTTAGGATAATTTAGGTTAAGTATTGTGTAAAAGCTTAGGGACTGATGACCTTAGCAGTTAAGTCCCATAAGATTTCACATACATTTGAACATTTTTGGTAGCAGCTCCAAGCCAAGTGTTTTCATTGTATCCTGAACCAGTTTTGCTTTCTGTGCAGGTGCATTGTCGTGTAAAAAAATTACTTTGCCATGTCTTCTGACCCATTATGGTCTTTTTTCGATCAATGCATAGTTCAAATTGATTGTTTGTAGCGATTAGTATTCACAGTTTCACCGGGTTTTAGAAGCTCATGATACACCACACCTTTCTGATCCCACCAAACACAGAGCATTGTCTTTTTGCCGAATCGATCTGGTTTTGCAGTCGATGTTGATGGTTGTCCCGAATTAATCCATGATTTTTCCCCCTTTGGGACTCTTAAAATAAATCCATTTTTCATCGCCAGTAACAATTCAATTCAAAATTGATTTTCTTCCAAGTCTTTGAAGCAAAATTTGACAAATGGTTTTTCGGTTTTCCGTCTGTCTTTCATTCAATTCATGTGGCACCCATTTTCCACACTTTTGGATCTTTCCCATAGCTTTCAAACATTTAGCATTGCTGCCATTTGCTTCTCACTCAGAGTTTCATCTTCATCAAATATTGCTTGTAATTCAGCATCTTCGAACTTTTATGGTGGTCTTCCATGTTCTTCATTTATTACATCAAAAATCATTATTTCTGAACTGTAGAAACCATCTTTTGTATGTTGCTTCTGATAGAGCATGATCACCATATGCCTCGACAAGCATTCGATGCGACTCACAAGCACTTTTTTTCAAATGAAAACAAAAAATTAATGCTTTTTGCAAATCATCACTTTCTGGTACAAAATTCGACATTGTTAACATGATGAAAATATTTGTTCCCTGACTTGATGTATACTAAATATCTTTGACAGATGTCATACCAACCAAACAAAAAAAAATTAAGGCTTGTTCACAACAAATGTTCCCTATCGACACATTTGTATCTTTACGCTCATTTCATACCAGTACGTCTGGTAGTTTGATGGCATCTATTACAAAATATACACATTTCAATACCACAGAGCGAAATACAGTGACAAACGATAGAAGAATGCTGTATGAAGAGGTGTGGGACTGCACTTTGGCACACTTAAGACCAAACAATATGTCTTAAATTTCATCGAACACATTGTTTCATGTTTCAGACTTTTCAGAAAGATTTGCGCTGCTAGATGAACATATTTTTGAAAATTTGATTTTTTTAGTATTGAGTATTAGCAAATATCGTAGATCCAGGACCGATGCGCAGAACAGTCTGAGTTATAGAGGATAGTCTCCATGTGACCCGTGTTTACATTTAGTGATTGTGCTGTTTCCCCTTCGTTTACTCTCATGTGAAATGAAAACAAAACGGATATCTGTGGCCGGGAGCTATCAAGTGAATTAAAATACATTCACATAATTATGGAAGACTAAATTATGTTATTAGTTTCTGATTTTTTTTTCCAGCTTTCTGACAGTCAAGCATTAATCGCCTTGCAGAACAATGAAGTTATTTTTGTCTGTTTTCTAAAGAAATTTGACTTTCATTAACCTTTTCTGCAGAGGCAGTCAATGTATTTTAAATGAAATATTTAAATCCACATCTTCTAGCACGTATGGCATTATTCCATAATAAAGAACCAAACATGATATAATACAGTACTGGTGCTCCAAGAAAATTTACATCCCGAAAACCACACTGAAAACCTTAATATCAGGTCGAAGTCTACTTCATTGTGAATCAGGACATATGAATGTTCAGTGTAAGTATGCATTTTAAAAATGCACTTTTTAGTATGTTTCATAAAAATTCCGATGCTCTTGAAGTATCCTCTGATGTATTGTTTGTTTTATGACTAAATGTATGATTTTTCAATGTTTTACACAGACGTACATACAGGCCGCCTATGTCATGGTAGCTGCGCAAGTGCGGTGTCGCCTGTTATCTGCGCTCTCTGGCAACTGCTGAGACGAACCTATTTCTAACAGGTCGCAGGAAAATATTGCAAATGGTGGTTTGAAAAGCGTTACTTTCAAAGTAAATATTCTTTTATGTAAGTTGAACTACGTGCAAGAATGTACCACGAATTTCTTAAATCACAGATCGTTGGACTCTCATTTAAAAATCAACCCTTTGATGACGAGTCATTTAGATGAATGATCAGACATTTATGCCATTATTAAGATTTTTACTGGAACATTTGTTTGATATATCTTAAAGCGTAACACACGCAAAAAAGATCAACATTATATGCGAAAGATTAGCTTCTCTTGCAGCTTATTAACCTTAGAGACCAATATTATATGTGAAAGCTTTGCTTTTCTTGTAGCAACACTATGTATATTAATTTAAACTATTAACTTTCCCTGTTTGTTTGTTCATGCTACGTAACAGTGAAGTTGCTGTTGGCTGATTACATCACATGTCCTATGCTCTGAATATTCACTGTCATCCGCTGGCGAGATCACACGAGATGAGCTATGACTGGCTTTCAAAAGCGCATCGCAATCTCGATTTCAATGATTCGTAAAGTAACATGCAGTGTTGGGTGGAATTCCAATGTATACTTTCGTAATATGAATATACGCAGCGTACATGTTGCTGCACATCAAAGATATTTACAAAACATGTCTTTTTCTCTGAGCTTCGTTTTCTAAAGTGCTGGGAAATTCAACACACCTGTATAAAACCATAACCATTCAAAGGATTGATAAATTTTGCAGATAAAATATACTGTCACTTAACATGGAAAAAGTGTGTTTTCACCCGGGAGAAAGTGTATTTTTAACCGGGAAATCCGGGAAAAATCTGGAAATCTTTTTTTTCGTTGTCTGCGTATACACCCTGCACATTCTCTTCCTTCCGACACTGCAATACATTCTCTGACTGCAAGTGACTCTACAGTCTGCAAATTTGCTGGCTAATCAGACATAATGTCTGCCTGTTCATCATTGCTAAGGAGTACTATCTAAATAAAAGTTAACACTTATGAGGCAAATCATGTCGTTGCACCTGTTATCCTTAGCTACATGAACAAACTTGCTTTAAGCGATTTTGCCATTTCTTGACTAGCATCTCATGAATACGCTGCTGGGTGCCTGAATTACATCTGATATACTAATGCTTTTGTGACGATTGGTATCTTGACAGTATTGGTCATAGTGGAAGTACTGTTTGTACATTCCTGCACATGTTGCTGCTGCTATTGCTACTATTGCTACTGTTATTAATGTGAAAATGGTGCCTCGTAACTGTTCGTGTTCACTTGTTTATTAAATCCCACTGATTTACGCCTTATGCC
The DNA here is from genome assembly GCF_023897955.1 of Schistocerca gregaria. Lineage (NCBI taxonomy): Eukaryota > Metazoa > Arthropoda > Insecta > Orthoptera > Acrididae > Schistocerca > Schistocerca gregaria. The sequence goes on along the minus strand of NC_064920.1, from coordinate 868,777,727 downwards.
CTTAAAATTGTCCTCAAAGCAATTCTTTGCACAAAAGAAACCCAAAGTTTGATCGCTCTTTGGGGTTTAAGAATTCTTGTGAATACATGCATGGCAAGCATTGGCTCCCAAGTTACTGCAGCGCCTACTTCCTTTACTGTGCTGCAATCTCTCATCTATGACTATACTTCCTTCTCTTACTCTCTTTCTCATGGTGGCAGTCTTTGATGTCGACCTCTGCTATTCCTTAGGTTTTTCTTTCCTTTCTCAGTGTATTCACTCATTTACTTTACATCAACTTTTGGCTGAAGTGATTTTTAGTCCCCTTCTGGACTTGACTTTTATTTTACAATATTTTTTCTATAGTGTGGACCATCTGGGGAAGAACATCTTAAATAGCACCTCCTGCTTTCAGTGTTAATGATCATCTGCACACAACACCTTCGTAGAATCTTGTATACACCACAAAGCCAACGTGGTAGTCAATCTGATGTGGTTGCATACCCTTTTGATTGAGCCCCCCTAATAACACAGGGATCACACTGATGATGCCCGAGCAGCTTGCTTTCCATGCACACTGAGCAGTAAATGCTGGCCTTCATGGGGCATCAAGACTCCCAGCAACAGCCGTTGTGCCAGATGACCTTTGCTGTGGTTAGATATCACCAATGTGGTATCAGGGCAGACATGAAACCAAATTAACACTCCGACTGCCCTTCTCTCTGTGGACTGTGCAGTACCATCTTTGGGAACCACTTCCCACACCTGGTCAGTTAAGCAGCTTTCTCCTCTACCAATGACAGGGTTCCTCTCTCTGGAAAGCCACAGATTGGAGGCCTCACATCAGCCAGTAGCTGAAGCAAATTCACCTTGTGTGTTCCATGGCTGCCTGCTCATCATCCATACGAACACTTCTAATGCTTCAGATGACAAAAAGCGATGTGGAGCTGGTTTGCAAACTTCCCACCTCTCTCCCATAGGTTGACTTACTTGGTATGCACAGCTGATCTTCTATGGATAGCTGGCCCCGTCGATCTCCAAAAACTTCTTCTCTGAAGAATAATGCTGGTTAAGGGAATTTATCAGACTCTCTCTCTACTCTTGAAATAATTTGGTACTCGAAGACTACTTTTAGTTCAGTCATGGTACATTTCAACTTCCACAAAAAACAAATTCACCGTTTCTCATAAAATATTCAAACTTGTGCGAGTCAACCAAGTCATCAAACATTAGACTGTATTAGGATACATTTACAACAGGGTTGGTTCGATAACCACCAGAAAATATGAACATTTCTTGCTTCTAGCAAGTCCAACACATGAATTACTTAAAAGTCTAATCTCATTTCTTCATTTGTTCTTAACAATCATCACAGTCAGTACACCAACAAAGAATAGCACAGGCTCTTCTCTACACATACACTGTAACTCTATGGATCGTACAGCAGGTACTTGTCGGCCGCCATTCGGCGGCATTTTGCTCGTGACTGTTTTAGACCTGCACACACAAACATGCAATGTGCAGTAGGTCGGATTCGTCTCTCTCGTGCTTCTATTTAAAATATCATGGGTTCGAAACTGAGGAAGGCCAAGTGGTTCTAGAGTTTAACGGAAATTCTGAAATTCTCGAAGCACTACATATTTCCCCCCTCAGATCGAACACACGATATGTTATATACCATCATTATACACGAATAACAATTCATCTTTGAACAGTGTACCTTGTTCTTTTAATAACTGTGAATACCCTTTTTTTCTTGTTATTTAGCTGTTCCTTTTTTTTTTTTTGTTTTACTTTAATTATAAAACATCAATATTTCAATGAACGTTGCAGTTAGCTCTTTCAATATTTAAAATTCATGAGGACCAATTTTATTTTCTCTTTTCTGCTCTTTATCCAATGGTAAATTCCAGGTGTTCAGGACACTTGAATACTTTATTCTTTATTATAATTACTTGTACTATTTTTTCCTTAGTACGTACTAGTATCATTATTTATAGTAGTTTGTAGTCTGGGGGAACTCTGGGCAAAATAAAAGTGTTACTTTTTGACACTCGTAAACTTACCTAAAACATAGTAATGGTATACAGAATTCAAACTTACCAGAATAATTCCTATTAAATGTGTGACTTCTGTCTCGATACTGTCCTTTTCTCCTAGGTCAGTACCTATACCTTACATGTGGGTTGATCCTATGAGTGTACTCCTGCTTCCATTCTGGTAGGTACACCCCTTTATAAAACATCCCTATTCCTCAGGCCACAGGTCGTCCTATCTCTATGTAGGTACAGCTGCCCTATATCCTTAGCAAATGCCGGGTACGACCCCCTTATCCGTTATGAGTAGGCTTTGTTGTTCATTGCCCTTTATGTACACTATGTACACTATACATTTTAAGCTACTGACGGGTGTCCACAGGATGCAAAGTCAAGAATAATAAGGAACGCCTCACAGTTCCTAAATCAGTCGTCTTTAGAAGAGGCTGCTATTAAAAATCTCCTCCATCGGGTGCTGAAACCATCTACACTTTATGGGTTACCAAAGATCCACAAAATGAATTCTCCTCTTTGCTCCATTGCGAGCACCATTGGATCACCAACTTCTAGGCAGATAAAACATCTGCCCAGCCTCTTTACACCATATGTGGGTAACTATGTGTGTCACATCAAGAACGTAGACAGTTTTATTAACAGAATTAAACATCTGCATCTAGGGCAAGGTGATAGAATGGTCAATTCCTTTTTAAGCTTGTTCCTGTCAAAGACTATGTAGATCTTCCCTCACTGTTGTTTGATAGTACAGTTATGATATTATTTAAGCACACACTTGTTGCATTTTGTGTATCACGGCCAGTATTTTGACCAGTTGGACAGCATGGCAATGGGAAGTCTGTTAGCTCCATCCATAGCCAACCTGGGAAAGAGGCTGTAATCACTGCCAGGTACTGCAGGCTACTACTGGTGAGATGTGCAGAGAAAACACCACTGAAGAAGAGAGCAAGAAACATGCATTTTTGTCTTTCTGTGGCATGGTGTTGGGAGAAATTAGCCAGCTCCTGAAGAGAGACAATATTCCATCAGTATTCAGGCCCCCAGCAAAATATGACATCTCATAAGGCCTGTGAAATATAATCTCAGGTTCAGAACACCTGGTGTGTGCAAGGTACCATGTCTGTCTGCCTGTTGTAGGCCAAACAGTACGCACTGTGGAGCAATGTTGGACAGAACATGAGAGGTGCTTCCACCTACACTATCCTGAAAAAATGTGATGAAGCCAGCTGGGATATTTTTACTTCCCCTTTTGTTTTGCCATCTGCCTCCTTAAAATTCATTTTTTCATGTCTGACTAATTACCATTAACCCTAACACCACTAATCTTGGAACTGTCACAACATGGAGGGGGAGGGGTGGGGCAAAAAATTGCCCTCACATTCTTTTCACTTTTCAACATTTTTATTGTTTGTTCGTTTGTTTTGTTTTGATTATTTAATGAACTAGGAATTTCTTTACTAGTTTGCAACACACTTTCCATAGTTATCAGGAACATTATAACATATACAAATACAATAAATAAAGTAACGAGTATGAGAATTATTACTATATTTTTATCATGAAACTAACACTTTCATGTACATCAGACTTATATTAAGAAATCATAAAAGAATGTACAATAGCAAACCACAAATAAGAAAACAGAAAATCAAAGACAGAAATTACAATTGACTTTTTCCTTCCTACTCAATTTCAATTTCACAACCTTTGCATATAATGGTTTTTGCAGGATGAGTGGAACACATATACTTGGAACACCTGCAACAAACTATAGACACTTTTGTCATTTTCCTTTTCAAAGTTTTTACTCTTCAAACAGATGTGACATCTTCCTCTTGAATAAAATTCAACAAATTGAACAGTTGCAGTAATCTGTGGGCAGCATTTTCCCTCGAACACTTTCCTTTGCAGAGATGCTAGGCTTTTGTAAACCCATGATATTCTTTGCTCTCTCTTCCACGACTTATTTTTAGTACAATAATGAGTTCTATGAACAAATTAATGGAGTGGCAATGGGTAGCCCTCTAAGTCCAGCCGTTGCTTATATTTTTATGGAATTTTTTGAACAGCAAGCACTGCAGTCATCCAGAAACCTTTGAAGTGGTATCGATATGTGGACGACACTTTTGTCATATGGAATCACGGTGAAGAAGAACTGAACCGGTTTTGGAAGCATTTGAATAGCATCAATTCAAAAATACAATTCACTATGGAGACAGAGAGCAATGGACAGATTGATTTTTTGGAATTCTCAGTAATTAAACGAGCAGATGGGACTCCGGGTCACAAAGTCTACAGAAAAGATACGCATACCGATCGTTATCTTCATAAGGATTCAAAGCATCATTCCAGGCAGAAAAGAGGTATTATCAAGACATTGGTGGACAGGGCTAATAAAATCTGTGAGCCAGCTTATTTGCAAGAGGAACAAAACCACTTGCGAACCGCTTTCCAGAAAAATGGGTACGCTGGCATGGAGATAGATCGAGCACTCCATCCCTGAAGAAAAATGTCCGAAAACGTGCAACAACAACAACCATCGGTGGGGAAAGTTTTTCTTCCATTCATCCACAATATTACGGACCGTATCGGGAAAGTGCTGGCCAAGTTCAGAGTTGAAACAATCTCCAGACCCACCAAGAAGATTAGTGAATGCTTAAGATCGACGAAAGATGCACAACACCCTTTAGCTACTCTTGGTGTGTATAAAATTCTGTGTAGTTGTGGGAAGGTTTACATTGGAACCACAAAAAGAAGTATCAATACTCGCCTAACTGAACATAAAAGAAACTGTCGACTGGGACACACGGACAAATCGGCTGTAGCGGAACATGCTTTTGAAACGGGTGATCATGAAATAAAATTTAGTGAGACGAGCGTGCTAGCTAAAACATCGCATTATTATGCACGTGCGTATAGAGAGGCTGTAGAGATTTTTAAACACCACAATAATTTTAACAGGAAAGAAGAAGGCTTGAAGTTAGATAAGATATGGCGATTGACTTTGTACCAAAGATGTGACAATCGATTACCTTTGATCGAGAGTAATGACGCCAGCCAGAGATAGTTTTACTGTTGACAACACGTGACGAGTGGTGGTGCTCTCTACACACACTATATAAACAGGACCTTCACGGCCTAGCAGCCAGTCGTAGACTCACCTCAGATGATGTTGCCCGCAGCTGGCAACGAAACGTCAGGGAGAAGTATTTCTACTATTGGACCACGGCCTCTTAGCCCGTAAGTTTTAATTACTGACTTCTATACTAATTATAAACATTTGGAGGAACAACTAATATCATTCTTTAATTATTTATTTGGCCCTATTCAAAAACATGTTAGCAAAACCAGCCCTTAATTAATTCCAAAGTAATTACCAATTTTGTCAAAAGTATTGTTTGCATAACTATATCTGTTAATTTCATGATTTATACAAATAATTTGTCCTAACTCTTGTAGTAGAAGAAACTGTTAAAAAGACAGAATTTTGCCATGTTTTCAGTTAATTGAATGCGTTAAGTTTTAATTGTAATTTCTGAAAATTAAACATCGAACAATGTGTAGTAGTTTCGGTGATGATATATAAGGAATATACAGGGAGCGAAAGGCTATTTACAATTTGTACAGAAACCAGATGGCAGTTATAAGAGTCGAGGGACATGAAAGGGAAGCAGTGGTTGGGAAGGGAGTGAGACAGAGTTGTAGTCTCTCCCCGATGTTATTCAATCTGTATATTGAGCGCAGTGAAGGAAACAAAAGAAAAATTCGGAGTATGTATTAAAATCCATGGAGAAGAAATAAAAACTTTGAGGTTTGCCGATGACATCGTAATTCTGTCAGAGACAGCAAAGGACTTGGAAGAGCAGTTGAACGGAATGGACAGTGTCTTGAAAGGAGGGTATAAGATGAACATCAACAAAAGCAAAACGAGGATAATGGAATGTAGTCGAATTAAGTTGAGTGATGCTGAGGGAATTAGATTAGGAAATGAGATACTTAAAGTAGTAAAGTAGTTTTGCTATTTGGGGAGCAAAATAACTGATGATGGTCGAAGTAGAGAGGATATAAAATGTAGACTGGCAATGGCAAGGAAAGTGTTTCTGAAGAAGAGAAATTTGTTAACATCGAGCATAGATTGAAGTGTCAGGAAGTCGTTTCTGAAAGTATTTGTATGGAGTGTAGCCATGTATGGAAGTGAAATATGGACGATAAATAGTTTGGACAAGAAGAGAATAGAAGCTTTCGAAATGCGGTGCTACAGAAGAATGCTGAAGATTAGATGGGTGGATCACATAACTAATGAGGAAGTATTGAATAGGATTGGGGAGAAGAGAAGTTTGTGGCACAACTTGACCAGAAGAAGGGATCAGTTGGTAGGACATGTTCTGAGGCATCAAGGGATCACCAATTTTGCATTGGAGGGCAGCGTGGAGGGTAAAAATCGTAGAGGGAGACCAATAGATGAATACACTAAGCAGATTCAGAAGGATGTAGGTTGCAGTAGGTACTGGGAGATGAAGAAGCTTGCACAGGATAGAGTAACATGGAGAGCTGCATCAAACCAGTCTCAGGACTGAAGACCACAACAACAACAACAACAACAACAACAACATATAAGGGTCTGATTTTTTGTCCTGAGGCATTCAGTTCATGGCCGAGTATCAGACGAGAAACCTGTATTGGTTATATCAACAACAATGCATCAGCTTAACTGTGAAATAAGTGTAAGACAAATAGGACACATGTTAAAACAATGATCGTGTCTGTGTGGTTAGGTTCTTACTGCTCATAGATGTTTAACGATAAACTATTGTATAGTATGCTGATGTATGACTGCAAACTATTAACGAGGCTTATTGAAAGTTAAACAATAGTGCACTGGCCATATAACTGTGTATTATTGGGGGGATTGTGAACAGTGAAACTAAAGGACTGTGAAACGCATATGTGCACCTGTCTGCTACATCATTTAAAGTAGTCAGTGTTGAACTTCTGCTCACCCCTCCCCCCCCCCCCCCCTCCCTCCCCCATTTTTCAGCCAGTATAGCAACGAGGTACATTGACACTGAGGACATTCAACAAGGAGATAAAGCAGGGGAACATCACAAACAGGCTTTAGAAAATTGACATTGGTTTGTGTTTGACGAAGCATCATCATTATGAGAACAATGAGATTTTGGACAACATTGTAAAATAAGCTATAGAAATAAAAATGGGAAAACACCATCAATAAGGACAGTCATTTGCAACTCAGCACAGCTGGTACCCAGCCATCACCTGGTTGAAGTGGGCGTGATGGACCCAGGATGGAAACATTACTATATTTAGTGAGGAAGAGAGCACCACTGATGTCATAGCCAGCAGCGTGGCTGTATAGCAGCGTGGCAGTGGTGATATGGCTGTCATTCACCATTAGACAATAACTGAGGAGAGCTCAGTCGAAAGTTCATGGGATTTTAACGACCTCATGCGGCTGAAAACTAGTACACTATTAGCAGTATTATGAGGGCTGATCAATAAAGATTGAGACTGATTTTTTCCTGAACTTCTGTTATAGTTCCCTATGTGTACCATGAACATTTGAAAACAATGGGTTTTTATGTATTACGTACATAGGCGTTATTACTCTTTTATGGGTAAGTTGATAGTAATGCTCTATTTTGTAGACACTGTTTGCATTTCATATACTAGACAATGGAGGTGATGCAAGAGAAGTACACTGTAATAAAATCCTGTGTTTGTTGAAACCATACAATCACTGAAACTTATCGAAAGCTGCACCAAGCATACAGTGAAGATGCACTACCTCGTGGAATAGTGTTTAGGATGTTCGGGGACTTCAAAGAAAGCCAACTTGTCTACGTTAATGAGGTAGGCCTGGCGTTTTGGCTTCTACCGTAACTGAAATCATCATCAGTGCAGCTGCTGTGATTGGCTGTAAGGACTGGCAGATAATATTACATAACCTGAAGGAAGTGTTGAGAATTTCATACAGCAGTGTCTTTAAGATTGTGCACTATCTTCCTCCTATGACCCATGCTTGTGCCCGTTGTGCGCCAAGTCTGTTGACTGCCAAACAAAAGGCTGTGCAAATGGAGACAAGCTGTAACATGCTGTGTCTCTCTGCTGATGGAACGAATGTGTTTCTGGAACCTGTTATCATTGGTGATGAGTCACGGCTGCATCATTGTGATCCTAAAGGACAATGAGACAGCCATCAAAAGAGACAAAAATTGTCTCATCTTCAGGGAAAGTTATGGTGATCACAATTTTTGACTGTTATGGAATGATTTACCAGCATGCAGTTTCCCCTCCTACTGTTAAGCAGCATACTACACATTAGTATTAGCTAAACCAAGGAAGAACATTGCAAGGAAACAACCAGAACTTTCTTGGACTGGGTTGCAACTTCATTACAACAGTGTGCGGCCTCACGTTGTAAATCAACTCCTATAGTTTCTAGCTCAAGTCAACATTACCTGTATACTGCATCCACCTTATAGCCTCGATCTTGCATCCTGTTATTCCAACCTGCCCCCACCCCCTCTTCCGCCATTTGAGAACTGAAGCAGTGCTCAAGAAAAATGAGGTAATTCTCAAGGACCTGAAAAAGAATGGCCTGCACAATGTGTTAGAGGACTAGCAGAGATGCTATAAAAAGTGAATTCAAGTAGGAGGGGAATACTATGAAAAAAATTGTGGAAACATTCAAACCGAGTAATAAATATGTCGAAATTTGTCTCATCAGACCTCATATCAAAATGAGTAACTATTTAAACTTTTCTCTGCGTTAAAAAGGTACATGTCACTGAAACTTTTTCTTTTTTCTCTTAAAACTTTCGTTATTTTGTTACAAGGTGGATAGGTGGCCTAAAAAAGGCACTCTAAACCATTCTATTGCAGAACATGACTCTTCTGCTTCCAAAGCAACAACTAGTCTTCCCCTACATATTATTATGATAGCTGACAGTAATACCAATGCATTTCCCTAAAAAAATCAGCCAGTTAATGCTTCTATTAGTAATAAATTCAGAGAAATTATTAAAAAACTTAGAAAGTATGTTGATGGTTCTATATCTTTAGAATTCATAAACGATAATTAAAATTCTCAGTGTGGTATGTGCAGCAAAATTCTTCCAAAAGCTGCTGGCCATTCCATATCGAACACTCCCTCTACTACTTCGGTGCCTATGGTAAACACACCTGCTTAAACATTAAATCCTTTAACACCACTGCCAGTAACATCTTCCAGGCTTTTCTCAGCCACATCTACACCAATCACATTGTTCAGAAACAAATCTGTTGGGGTGTTTCCTCCTCCTCTTTTCCTGCCCACCCACTGTTCTCTCTCCTGACCATCATAGCTTCAGCTTCCAAATATGTCAGCCAGTGCCACCTAGGTCTATATGTTCCTGTGTATTAAATTCAAACATTGATTCTCAAAGCATATGGACAGTCATAATTGAGGAAACATCCCCATTTCTGGCTAGTAAACTCCTGTTGGTTGGCGACTTGTTAAGTGACCCAGTAGCCTGCGCTGCCACCACACTAACACTTGTAAAGTGTGCTTACCAACATTTTGTGTAGAGAGGAGGAATGGTCCTTCAGAGATGGGAGTGCTGGTAGAAGTGAAAGTATTTTGTGAAGTGCTGAAAATATACTTTTCAAGCAAGTGAAATGCTATGACAGAAATGTCATAAGGTTTAGCAAAAGCACGTTTTAAAGACTTTCATGTTCAAATCTGTGGTGACACAGTTGCAACAACTACATACACTACTCGTGTATATATTTGCACAACACACACCACACACTATGGATCATAAAGATTGGCAGAAGTGATAGAGAGCATGAAGCAAAACTGCAGCACCTGAGCTTTCTTTCAAATTTTAATTTAAGTCAAGCCTAAAGTAACACTTTAACAGTGGTGAGCGTATGCAGTGCGCCTCGAAAGAAAAGCATTACACAATAACAGCAATGGTGACAAAGTATTTCATTAAGCAAATGTCCACATTTAGCTGCTGTGATGTTTTTGTTTAATTCAAGACGTTCATTGGTTTGCGCTTTTTTCTTTGTGAGCATAAAGGATGAGCTCTCAAACATGCGTGTTTAGAACGTATAATTTGTAGTTATAGTATGCCGGAAAACAACTCGATTACCTTGTACCCAGATAACAATTTCAATTTTTTGATAAGTTCTTACTTGCTGTTAAATGTCTGTGATTTTTTAAGACCTGATTAAATTCGTTACAATAAATTATTGTATAAACATTGTATTGTACATTTAATTTCCTTGATTTGGATAGATTTTATACAAAGTGTTTGAGAGGGTTGAGATTTTTAATCATATATGTCAATTATGTGTGTTTGTGCTTGTATTTTGGGGGGCTTTAACATTTTCCTCAATTCTACATTTTCCTTAATTATGCGTTTTTCTCGATATTGGGTCTTTTGAAGTCAGGACCACATGAAAGAATAAAATAGGGGTTTCATTGTGACATAAATACACTGACAACTGATCGCGCTCTTATAGGTTAATTTGTAATAAAATCCTGTTGCTATGTAGGGACCCATTTTAGTTTGATGCCATTGGTTTTAGTCCCTTCTTATAACAAAGGGCACGAGGAACTATGGTAACGTAGACTATACTAGTAATATAACAATAAACTGCAGATCTTCAATATTATTTAGCCACTGGTGATTACTGTCCAACTTATATATGTATCAAAATTTAGAATCTATTTCTCACTTGTTAAAGAATTCTTTATGTTGCTACAGTTTGACTATGGATGTTCATGTCGTGTCCCCCCCCCCCCCCCCCCCCCCCTCCTCCTCCTGTGTATTGTCTTGTACACGAGTTTGTGAATTACCATTGTTAATGTGTGTGCCGTACGTGTGTTCACTCCAATCAGGTACCGCCTGTAAACTTATGTGCTAACTGTTCATTGGCCCCGGTTGCATAATTTGACATAGTATTCTAAAATATACAATAACATTGGTTAGCGGAAGTTTGCGGCAGTGCATGGCAATTTGGAATGGCCTATTTGCTGACATATTGGTTTCTCTACATACCAGTTCAAAAACTAATGGAAATTTGGTGTGTATCTTCCATCTTCCTCTAGTAAACATACTTCCACAAGATCTTGATGCTGTAGATCAGTGGTCAACAAACATTTTTGCCCAAGGGCCAATACTGACATCGTGGGTTGGCATCTGGGACCACATATTTGTTAATGAGCTCCCCAGTAGACTAGCTATAGTAAGGGCATAATAAGTTAACTGCCGATCCCTGAAAGTCACAAGCCTACACCATCAGGAACACTTTGTGTCAACTATTCCCAGTTTCTAATTGCTGCCACCCTCACTGTCATCGAAGTTTTGACACTGTAATTGCCTACTGAAGTATTGTGTTGTCTGTGTGAGCAGATGATTAATTGAATAATAACATTAATTTTACTTATACTTAATGCATTATGAGACATGATGACGAATGTTTACTAAATGTTTTGATTGTGATTTTTCATCTACTCTATGTGTTATTTTACAGCAGTCTTAATTTAATGTTTCTGCTACAAATAAGTACCACATTTGAAGATGACTGTATCTGTAATACACATTCACAAATCCATGTCACTTCTGTGCCGACATTTCTGCCATAGCAGCTGATCAGTACAAGTTGCATGACGTGTCAGTATTGGAAGACAGACTATAAAACATATCCCTGCTCACCTTCTCTAATGCTGCTATGACTGTACTACTTTCCTTTTTGGTGTGAGTTGTTTGATGGTTGATGCATTGTAATATGCATATGTGGCACAATTGTTTCTTTATTTTTCTGTTCTGATTGTATATTCTGTGAAACTACAAATGTACTCTATAAATTTGCTACTTTCAAAGAAACAAAGTGAAAGCAGACTGCCAAGAGGACATTGCTGGAAACTTCAAACACCCCTTTTACATGCCATAAACATGTTGTTCCATATGACACCTTAATGCAAAAAAAGGGGGGGGGGGATTGTCATTGTTGCGGTTTGAATCCGGGACCCTCGGTATGATGACCTGATGCTCTACCAACTCACCCACAAAACCACACACATTTATTATCCACAGGTACACTTTTGCTGTGCTCTGGTAGCTCTGGTGTTACTTGAAATAAACGTTTATGCCAGTTCTACTGTACAAAAGCACATATTATGAAGTAAATCAGAGGTTCGGTTGATATTCTGTCGACATATAATGTTTGTTACTGATCTGGAGGTCTGGGTGTCAGTTCATTTCCGAATTCACCAATTAAGATTAAGCACACCTTAAAATATCAATGTGTCTGTAAATACTTTTGTTGATTAACGGGCAGAAAAACTGTACTCGTAAGAAGCTTGTATTGTATTCAGTTGTTAGCTGCTAGATGCGTTTTGTTATAAAATATGTCTTAGAAGCACGGGATGCATGAGTACTTGATTCAGGCCACATACCGGCTGTGGTTTGTCGACAACCATTGTCGATGGAACACCATTGTGGGAAGTGGTTTCTGAAGGTGGCAAAAATGTTGCTGGTGGAGGCTCATCTGGTTGTGTCTGTCAGATATATGTTTGTGCTGGGTGAAATAGTGGGGTGCCTGGTATGAGCTGATTGGTATGTTTAATTTTCTGACCCACTTGAGTAATAAAACCTGGTGGGGTGGAGTTTCGAATGTTGGCAAGTTGCAGCTCACAGGTGTTGTTGATGGAGTTGCATCATTGATTCGCTGAAGGTGCGGTGGTGTTTTCCTGTGAGGATTGTTTGTGTGGTGGGGTTGCCTTGGAAAAGTTGGAGATTCTTCCACTGTGATGTAAGCAGACTTCACTGTCTTGATAAGACAATGTTGTGCCCTTGTCATCTTACAGTATTACAACAATGTGCAAGCCATATTTCAATAGTGGATAAGACACCCTGCATGGGGAACACAACAGCGGCTTGACTGCATCAACTCATAACCAAGCTTGTGAACGGGTTTAGAGGTCTTTGCGAAAAAAATGTTTACTTTGTGCTATGATGGGGATGCTGCTGGAATAAGTTGCTGCGTTGTGTGCTACATTTTTGCTGCAGTGTCTATGCGAACTCTTGCAGTACGTGGACTGGGGGAGTTGTAACTTCCTGGCTGTCTATGAGGTCCATTGGAACATGAATTTGCTGTTCCTAAACTAGTTGACTCTGGGCCATATCATTGTCAGTTTTAATAGGTGTACTTAGTGCATCGCTCCAGGCACTGTCGTGGTACATGAGCACTGCTTTAAGTGTTCTATGCAGCCATTTCACCATTCCATTACTTGTGGGGTGGTAGCTCATATAGTTTTGTGAACTCCGCAAAAAACAAGCATCTAAATAGACATCCATGATCCATGGTAACTGTAGCCAGAACTGTAAATCTGGCAATTTACATGCAAACAAACTGTTTAGCTATGGATTCTACTGAAATATCGGTAATTAGTGTAGCTTCTGGCCACCAGGTAGAGTTATCTGCTATTGTCAACAAGTACTTGTACCTGTTGGAATATGGGACTGTGACAACTGACTTTGTTTTGTTGGAAAGGTAAACATGCTCTTGCTAGCCAGCAGGACTGTTTATTGGATCCTGGTCATGTAAAACATTGAACCAGTGCACATGCAGAAGCACAAACTCTAGGGTGAGAAAGATCATGAACAACGTGGTATATTTTATCTCACTGTCTTATGGAAATGTATGGGTGTGGTTGATCTTGTGATGTGTTGCACCATTAGGCGACTTGCAATGCCAGAAAGATGACTTCCTTAACTGGAGTTACCACTGCACAATAGCACCAATGTCTGGCTATGACACTCCACTAATTGCATTGCATGTCTACAAGAGACAATACTTGACAATGTTTTATGAACTGCTTATATGGTAAACTGTCACAAGATATTAAAATACTCTAAATGTCTTATGCATGAAGGTGGGATTTGCTGACTATTTCTCTGGAAAGCTGAGATGAGAGGTCAATGATCTGTGAAGGTGATGGGTGTCTTTGCTTTAAGTTCGGTGCAGAAGTATTTTTGTACATTGCCAGTAATATCAGTATGATGCTGACCAAAGGCATTGAGTCTGTTTAACTTTACAGGAAAAACATGCTAACAGCTACAAAGTTCCCTATACCCGTTTTTGTAATGCTGTGCCAATGATCATCTAATGTTAAAGCTAACTGTGCGAAGAGAGTTGGATGAAAGAGCAAGGTAGTAGTCAACACTGCATCCCTAAGTCTGTTGAAGGCTTCTGCCATCATCTGTATCTGTGGAACGACTGTTTGCAGGCGGTGTATTTCACATTAAGAACATCATTAAGAGGGACTTGGATTTGTGCAACTTTGGCAAATATCATCAGCAAAAGTTTGTCTTGCGCTACAAAATGGCTTAACTTGTTATAAGTTTTTTGCTGCGGCATATTCAAAATTGCCTGAACACGGTCTTTGCTGACACTTGCCCTCCATGTCCTAAACATTTAATAGGCAGCTTCCCTAATGTGCACTTGCTTGCACTTACGATGACACCGTATTGCTGGAGACGCTGAATCAGCAACTGTAAATGCTCCTTGTGCTCTTGCTCATCATGAGAAAACACCCGGATGCCATCTATTGATGCAAAACAAAAATTGAGACCTCTCAAAACTTCATCTATGAAGAACTGTCATGACTGCCCTGCATTGTGCAATGAGAAACACATATATTTGAATTCAAATAACCTGAAGTGGATAATGATGGCTGTCTTGGGAACATATTATCTCAAGATCAAAAAATACCGTCTTTTTTTACTCACTAAATGAAGTGGTAATGCCCAGGGGCTGTCTGATAATCATATCATACCTGTGTCCACCCATGTATCAAAATGCTGCTTGCTTTCAGCATAACTTTCTGGTGCTAAGTGGCAGATGCGGGCAGAGACTAGCTGTCAGGAATTGTCCAAATGTAGTGCAGTGTTGAATTCCCCACTTTCGTACAGCGTATGCTTGGTTTTGTTAAGTGTGGAAAGCTCTGTAGAGGCTGTTGAAATAGATCGTCATCCTCAATAGTGGCTGTGGCTATGTTTGGACTTGTCATCATTGTTGCTGGGATTTTGTGTTCTAGATCCATTGTAATTATCTGACAATTGTGTACATGTACAAGAAGCTCCGAACGGTTTAGAAAATCCACCTGTGAGATGGGGTGAGAGACTGAGCAACAGTAAAAGTCCATTTGCCATGTATTTGGATGCTGAGGTTCACAGGCAGGTGAGCTACACCAAAGATAGGAATAATTGTATCATTTGTGCGCCCCTGCTGACAGTGTCCTCTGAGGGGGCACTGTGCTAATGTCTGACCTACTTGATGCTGTTCACTATGTCTTTAACAGAGTTACGCTTTACCGAAGCACCTGATACTTATGGGTATGAACACCATGAGGAGGTGGAGTTGTCATGACTTGCTTTCATTTAGTGTGTGGGGTGATGTAACTGTTGTTTGCAGCTGATAACGCCTCCTAATGATTGTTTTTGGCATTTGGGTAACAGCACAGTTGTTTGCACCTCCTGGCCTGATATCCAAATTTGACGCAATACCAGCATCTTGAGGAAGTGTGACTTTTGTTGACTCTCGATTTGGAGTAGTTGTTGCTCTTGTTGTTGTTGTTGTGTGGGTTGAACATCCTCTGAGGAGCAGTAGACAGCGATATTCTCTTCTAAAATACTGAAACGGCACTGTAGATCTCTTAATGTGCCCAAAAGTTTATTGTTTTCCTTACCTGTTTCGGCACATCTGGCGTCAGTTTGAACTTGCAATATGTTGCTTTCTATAACATCACCATGTCAAAGCACCCAGGGCTGAGCTCGTTATAGAACACTTATTCTGAGTGGGTGCTGCAGTAGGGGAAAAATGGGAAATTGTGTCCTCTCTCTCCGCTCTAGTCAATAGTCAGTAATTATAAACTGTCATAAGCCACCAAAATGGTACTAATCATTGATTGAAATTGGCGGAGCCACATCGTGCATAATATGGCTTCTGAAAAAAAGGTTCTGACCCACAAAATTATGTAGATACCTTAATAATTCTGAGGGGCTTCAATTTGTGATGGCTTCCTCATATAAAATGCATTGCATATGTTGTCCCCTTGGCACTGACAAGTGCTTTATTATGGCGTCTTTAAAGTTTTGATATGATTGCTAGGTGACTGGCTGCGATATCTAGTCTCGCACCACTTTAATCAATTTGTGATCCTTGTTGGCAAAGAGAAGATTCAGTTTGTCTTTGTTGTTGTCACATCACATTGCTGAAAGATGCATTCTGCTCAAACAAACCATTCCTTAGGATAGTTATCCAGAAAGACAGTATTTGTACCAATTTTGTTGTACGTGAAGTGTTCATTTGTGAAGATTTGTCAGCTTTTCTTTCTTTGCTCAATTGACTGGTGTCCTTCCAGGTATGCAGCTGAGTTTTAGTTTCCATTACATGCACAATATTTTGATGACCAACCTAGTCATCATTTTCAGGTGCTGCGAGTTTCCCTGTTCCATACTCTCTACACTTGGGTTCCAACCAGACTGTGAACTGTTGTCAGTCAGGCATACTGTTTATATCCCCACCGCCTTGGAGCCATCTTAATGATGGCTTTTGCAAATGTCAGACTTAATACTATGGTTATAATTACACTTATAAAATACACTATATTCTGTAGCTGTTGCTTCTTATGTCTATTTTTTTTACATTTATCACATTACAACTGATATGCTAATGCTTCATGTTACAATCATTATCTTAAAATTTGTTGAAAGAATATAAAATTTTTCTATTAGAAAAGATTTTAATTTTGTTTTAAAAACATTTCTCGTATACGTTCTTAGAGATTTTGGTAGTTTGTTATACCAAATCAAACCCCTGATATATGGACTTCTATCAGTCATTTTTAACATTGTTCTGTTAAGGAAATGGTTACACTTGGTTCTAGTGTTGTGATCATGTACATCACTGTCCTTGATAGCTTCTGTTGGTTGACTTGTAAAAAATACAGCTATTTTGAAGATGTGCAGAGAATATTTTATCAGATATTTGTGCTGCGCAAACACGATATGAATCTCTATGTCCCATCCCATGTATGTGTCTTATTGCTCTTTTCTCTGGTAGTAGTAGTATTCTTTTTAAATGTACATCAGCTGCACAGCCCCATAGTTCAATTCAGTAACTGAGAAAGGGGTAAAGTGTTCCACAATATACTAATTTCAGTACTTGGCTAGGAACTATCTTTGCGAATTGGCTGAGGAGATATATGGCTCTACTGACTTTTCCGCATACGAAATTAATGTGGCATGTCCACCATGCACACCCAGGAATTTACAGTTACGAATTTCTGTTGCAGAGATATTACACACACTATTCATATTGTTGTGGTGAGAACTGCGTTTTAAATGTCAGTTGTTGAGATTTGGTGACATTCACCTTGAGTCCCTGATCATTGAAGTATTTTGTTACTTCTATTACACCACTAGTAGCAAGAGATTCTAGCTCATTAGATTCACTCCCATAGAATAAGATTGACGTGTTATCTGCATAGCTCACAATATGGGAGTTAATGGGCCCTGTGGTACACCTTGTAATACAGGTTCACTAGTGGACTGGGAGTTCATGATTTTATTATCTAGTTTGTATGACAATTTAGTGCTTTACTTATGATTCAGCAAGTATGTGGTTAGAAGATTCATGGCTTGATCCCCAATACTATAAGATTTTGGCTTTTTAAGAAGTACCCTACTCTCAGCATTCAGCATTCAGTTGTCAAAATATTGTGCATATAATGGAAACCACTGTACACCTGGGAGCTCGAAACTAATGAAACTACTGTTTTCCAAATTAGAGGACTATCACATAATAGGTTATTGTGATGCAGATTGAGCTGAGATTCCAAGGACAGAAAGTTGACAATTGGATGTGTTTAAAATCTCAAGCAGCAGGAATATCTGGCTAAACAAGAAACAGCTAACAGTAACAGTTATGTGGCTGTGTTCTCAACATGTCAGGAGACTGTGTGGCTTCAAAGGTTAGACAGTGGGATATCTCCAAACCACAAGAATGAATGTATGAAACTACAATGTAAACTACAAGACAGCAATGTACTTGTCTAAGGCCAGTGGCAGCAAGAGCCAAACCAATCATATAGACACTAGAAACGATTTCGTATGAGAGTCAAAGTAACTGTGGAGCATGTACTTTCAGGCCTAATGTTGCCAAACATTAATTGATCAAAGATCGAAAATTTGAGAAATCTTCACAAATGAATGCTTCTCCTACAAAAAAAAAAAAAAAAAAACCACGAATACTGCCTTTCTGGACAACTATCCTGAGGAATTGTTCATTTGAGTGGAATGCATCTTACAGCAATATGGTCTGACAACAACAAAGACAAAACCCTGGTAAAGCCTAACCAACATCTACTACCAGACGATTTTGGACTGCAGATTTTGTTTTCCTGGCAGGAGTATAGTGTGGCTGTGAGAGTTTTGAAACTTTTTCTTGCTTGTTAAAGAATCTCTTTTTCATAGTTATGGTATAACTATTGTGTTCTCAATTTTTTACTTCCTGTATTCTCTTGTACAAGAGTTCATGTTACATATTTACCATTGTTAGAGTGTGTGTGTGTGGGGGGGGGGGGGGGGGGTGGTTGGTTGGTTGGTTCCTATCGGATATACCAGTAATTTGCTCTGCTAAGTACAGTGACAGCTGTCTACAAGCTCAAAGTTAGAATATAGTTCAGTTATGAATGATTATCAGGGTGTCTACGACCTGGGACAACCGGGAGATCCGGGGAAAACCCGGGATTTTTTTCATCCGGGAGAAAACCGGGAAAAACCCGGGAATTTTTCATTGTTTTAGTTTTCAGTTAAATTTTTGTGATTTTGACTGGTAAAAACCAATACTCTGACAAAAATATTTACTGTATCCCGCTTCTGCAGAATAATACTGCAGCAACAAAACTTGAAAGAGAGAAAAGAATGAAAATAAAACTTAAGTCGCAAAGAAAATGTGCCATATACAACAACAAAACACAGTGCTCATACAAGCGTCTGCCAACAGCAAAGTGTGTCAAAGGCTTTAGGAAGACTGTGCAGTGCTTCTTAACAACAAATTGCCTCCAATGAGCGTGACGTGACAGGTTTTTACATTAGAATCGTTTTAATGCAAGATCTTTTAATGGTTCACACGCAAGAACATGCGGGCTTCGAGCGTCATCGTAGCTGCGCAAGTGCAGTGATGCCTGTTATCTGGTGCTCTCTGGCAAACTGCTGAAACGTACCTTTCTAATAGGTCATGGAAAAATATTGCGAATATTGCTTTGAAAACCGTTACTTTCAAAGTAAATTTCCTTTTATGTAAGATAAACTATGTGAGAGAGTGTATGACGAATTTCTTAAATCACAGAGCATTTGACTCTCATTTAAAAATCAACTCCTTGGGGATGACCATATGAAGAGTTTCGAGCCCAGAAGGTCAGTCATTTACGTTGTTACTAAAAAATTTTACTGGCGCATTTATGTGATGTATGACGCGCAAAAAAGATCAACAATATATGTGGAAGCTTAGCTTCTCTTGCAGCTTATTAATCTTAGAGACCAATATTATATGTGATAGCTTTTCTTTTCTTGTAGCAACAATTGTACATTAATTTAAGCCATTAATTTTTCTTATTTGTGTCTTCGCGCTACTTAAGAGTGATCTTGCTATTGGCTGACTACATCACGTATCAAATGCTGTCATCAGCTGGCGAGATCATGTGACATGAGCAGTGACTGGCTTACAAATGCACGTCGCAATCTCGATTTTAATGCTTCAGAAAGTAACACGCGGTGTTTGGTGGAATTTGAATTTATACCTCCATTACATGGAAATATGCAATGTACATGTTGCTGCACATCAAGGATCTTTCCAAAATGTGTTTTTTCCCCCTGAGTTTCATTTTCTAAAGTGCCGGGAAATTCTACGCCGGTGTATAAAACCTTAAACCATAAAAGGATTGATAAGTGCCAAGATAAAGTATACCGGCACTTAACACGGAAAAAGTATATTTTCACCAGGGAGAAAGTGTATTTGCAACCAGGAAAAATCCGGGAATTATTTTTTCTTGTCCATGTAGACACCCTGGATTATGTATTGCATTTTTCATCTTCTGCTACTCAAGGGTTAGGCCTAGAACCTCTCCGGCCTCACTGTCTCTTCCTCGATCTACCGACACTTCTCTTGACCTGTGGTTTATAATCCATTGCTAATTTAGGAAGTCTTTGTGGTGGCATATGAAATACATATTCTGTTCATTGTTCTTTGTATTTGATTGCCTTTTGGGTTATCAGTTGTATCCCTAATTCTTCTCTTATTATTTTGCTTATAATTTTATCTTCCCTAGTGCAGTGTTTCACAGATCTTGGACATTTCATTTCTGATTATTCTTGTTGGCATGAATCTTTGTGTCCTACAACTTTCTGCTCCATATGATAAATTGAGAACTCCCATAAGTATATAAAATTTTTCTCTTTCCTTGTTTTACACTTAAGTGTTCTCCTTTCATAATTTCACTGTATTTTTATGAGTTGCTTTTATTATTTGAAGCTTTCTTACCTGTATGTTTTTAATGTTTTTACAGATGGTACATCAATCTTTAACATGGGTAATTATTGCTCTCCAGTGATGAACTAATTAATGTAAAGTCTAGGCCCTGCTATGGTTTGAGTTTTAGAGTAATATTGATGCCCCAATCTGTTGGTCAAAGTGTATCACCAGTGAAAACATTTGGAATATCTACAACCTGTAACATAGTGCCTTTGGGCAATTGTAGCTGGACAAAGTAGTAGGGTTGTTTTAAGTGTGCTGGTAGTTCACATTGGTAGTCAGAAGTGTGTGATTGTTGTATGTCAAGTATTTTGATCAATTTTGCGGATGTGAAATGCACAGTTTTGTAACTATATTCTTTGTGTAACTGAGACTATGTGTATAATGCATATATACTTCATGAAAATGTTTTATGTGGAACTATGTGCAGTTATTGTGTGAATGTGACATACAATTGTTCTCCTTTGGTACTGGTGGCACAAGGCTGGTCAGATTGTGACCAAATAGATTGTATTGAAGCTGGTCAGCACTATTTATGCAAAATACTTTGACTTATTACCTTGAATTTGGCACATATGCTCCTATTTTTGTGTGTAAATTTTGATTGTTTTTATGCCTTCTGTAATTAAATAGTATGGTGCATTCCCCCCAGCCCCTTCCCTTGCCCCCTCCCCCATGTTTAAGGGTAGTAGTGATTTAGAGAAACCCAGAAGAAGCTTAAATCAAGGTCAGTCAAGGCTCTCTGAATCTGAAGCTTCCTGTTTATAAGTCAAGCATCTCACTGCTCCATTACATTACTATGTTCTCATGTGACCTATGCTAATGCTTGGGAATATGTAAGACTGAAAAACTGGAAGAGATATTATTTTGTCTCTACTACATGTCAACACTCTTTTCATATTACTGTTTTCTAATTACCAGGTCTGGTAGAAAATTGTAAGGGCTGTCATGTCTTTTTTGTGCCTCAATCTAGACAAAACAGAGGGTAGAAAGAGGGATAAAATGTTGGTATATGTAAACACTAATTATTTGGCGAATTTCTTACAATCATAGTAAAGTAGAAAAAACAAATTAGTAGTTTGTAAGTATATTCATCTATCAACCTTAGGAAATTGGTCTTTGATTGTTTTGAGATACATTTCAGTTGTTACGTACTGTTTGACCCTGTTCCAACTACTTTATTTATTCCAGGTGTGTGTGTGTGTGTGTGTGTGTGTGTGTGTGTGTGTGTGTGTGTGTGTGGACCTTAAGTTCTGTTAATTTTTAATTTGCTGAATAAATATTGTATGGTCACGGAACTTAAGGTTTCCAGATTCGAGGCCTGATGTCTGTACCAGTGAAAACAATGGATGATGTTGGCAACCTTTTATGCAAGGGAACTAATAATCGTCATACAAGACCAACACTTCTTAATAGCAGCTCGTCTAGATCACACGCCATATTCACTTTTAGATTATGTCGGCATATTGGGTGAGTTGTCATTAATTTATTTATAATTGTCAATAATTTAACTTGCATGAATGCAAGGAATTATATAGGAATTATCTAAGGTAAGGGAAACAAAACTGAGTACACAAGAACCTTGTTTATCCTGAGCAGGTGGGACCAGATGTAATCTGGATTACCATAAGTCTGGACAAATCTGGAAATATTCTAGTAAATGCTAAAACCCTAATATTTACTGGAGTATATAAATGTTTTATATTGACACTAACAAGAAACACTTTTTCAGCACTTAAACTCTATATATACTGTAGTCAACTTATGTTTATTTTCTGAAATAATGTGTAAGTCTCTTTTGTTTTAAACATGTGCACAATTGCAAAAATCTTTTACTACCGTCAGTTTGGCTGAAGCTGTTTCTGCCTGATGTACTAGATAAACCATTAGTTTTCCAGCAGTGCCATTGCCTCTGCTTTAGGGATTATTTCTTCACTTGAAACACCAGTTTCGTTGTCCCCTCCATCATCTCTGTCATTCTTAGTAGAAGAACAGGAGACAATACAAATTTCGCCATCAGTCATCATGCTGCAAGATCACTATCATGTACATCTGAGCAACCGGTAATGTTTGCTGACATTTCAAGGAATTCAGCAGTGTTGACAACCTCACAGACTTCACCAGTGGAATCGCAATTAGCAGGCCATATGGTTTTCCACCACTTCAGTGATAGTTCAGTAATTTGATCATAAGAAGATGCAACAATAAAAATCAGATCTTTGATATGTACTGATTTCAATACAGAAATCACACCAACTTCTTCTTCTTCTTCTTCTTCTTCTTTTTCTTCTTCGATTTATTTACCCAGTAACTGTTTTCTGGACACGTGTGATGTTCTCCAATACACTTTCATCCATTGCTTGTAGAAGAACCTTATGTCAGGAGGGAAGTGCTTCACTCTGATGTCACCACAAACGCTTCCCTCCTGGATGTGAAAGTGCATTGTCAATAAACAGTATGGCCTTTGGCAGAAGACCCTCTTCCTCAAAATATCTTCTGACACTTGGCACAAAATCATCATGAAACCAGTTTTTTTAAAAATACCGCTGTCCATCCATGCATTTTTTGTGAGTTGTAGACAGCTGGCAAACGGGGCTTACTAACATGTTTTAGTAAACTTGGATGTTTTGGTTTCCCTACCAACAGGAGAGGGTATTTGTTTCTGCGTATCGCTGCAAGCCATTAATTTGGAAGCCAGCATCTTAGTGGGTAACACACGACAAAGTCCAGAATCATCTGTATTATAAATCTGGTGTGGGGATAAGATTTAAGAGGAAATAAGTTATTCAAATTCTTTTGGGTGAAATTTTTGACAGCATCTACATCCCTCGTAAATATTTTACTTGTAACTGAAAGCTGGCGTATGCCATTATGACCTTTACATCATTCCAACCAACCTCATCTGGCTGTGAAGTTTGCCATTTAATTTTTGCTGTTTAAGTTCAGTACCTTTTCCTCCAGGATAGGACCAGATATCAGAATACAATGCTCTCTTTTTCTCATTCTTCTTCCAGTGTTTAAGTTCGTGCGTTCTTTATTTTACTGTGCCACTGCCTTTAGTCACAATTTTGAAGCAAAAGTTTTCAGTTTCATTTTGGTTCTTCTTCCAGTCTGACACAATTGATGTCCATACACCATATTTGCAACATTTTTGCTGCTATATTCAACAGTTCACCTTTCGCTGTTTAGTGCTTGCATTTTACCCATTGAAACAACCACTTTCTTTTGCTTTGAAGCCATTTCACTCTCACACTCTCAAAACATGGTAACAAAAGAACAATACTGATGCCACACTTTAAGTAACAGATCCTAACTAGCCATAGCAATGATAACTGGAAAAGTAGGACTGCTGATGTCAAATGTTATGTGTGGTGCTAACATAACAACAATACATGTACTATACCCTGTTAAGGAGGAAAAGGAAACAAAAAATGATCCATATAAACCAGAAATCAATGTTAATTGGGGCCAGATAAATGAGGTTTTTGTGTACTTTCAAACTCTTCTTCTTTTACTCATTTATTTTTTCAGGCATTTACTTCACTGGGCAAGGTCAGGACCTTTAGCCCATCTCTGAAGTCAAACCAAACATCCTTAGTAAGTTACCATTGCAATATATGTAGTACCTGAACAGTATGTAATAACCATAATGGTAATGGCATAGAAATTACAGTATGAATAAAATTGCTTAGCAGTGCTGCTGCTCCTAATAATAATAATAATAATAATAATAATAATAATAATAATAATGTTGGTGGTGGTGATGATGAATATTGTATTATGTGATTTAAATATTTTTCTTAGAATTATACATTGTCTTTTTTGTAATTGGATTTTGCGTGCCTTTGTAATAAATATGTGGCTTTTCTTTAGAATGAACATGGATGACAAAAATGTTTCTATTCTGTATTGGCTGTGTATTTATTTTCAGTTGGTAGTGGTTTTATAGTTGTAATTGTATGTAAATTTTAAAACATAATTCCAAATTGATAAGTTGAATAAATAAAGTACCTGCATATTTCAGCACCTCATAAAATAAGCAGTACTTACAATTTGTACTGGAAAACACAACAAGGCAATGTGTACCCACAGTTAATATGGTCTACTTGCTGATTTGTCAGTTCCTTTACTATTTAAGTTTTCCATCTTTAAGGAACCTTAGGAAAGCACTGTTACAATAAACTGGGGATAAGAATGAATTTGCTTCAGGTTGCAATTAAATTATGTACAAATTTTGTTTGAAGATTGTCCGTTTCAAGGCCACATCATCAGATGTAAAGGTGAACTGACAAAACCCTATAGATTTGTGGAAGGAAAAAAGTGCAGCTTCGTCATAGGAAAGGCAAAGATAATCACAAATTAAACTACATTTTTTGACACCAGTCAGCTCTCAAGTTGCGGTAGATTATTAATTGTCACATGTACAAGATAACCCTTTGTAGAATATGTTGCTATAAACACATTACTTAAGTTAAACCCCTCTTTTACGTTTTTGTGTGATCCAGATCAAAACAACACAAAACTGAGGAAAATGTTGAAACCACCCCAAAATACAAAAACTTGTATAATTGACGTATGTGATTAAAAGTCGCAACACTCTCCAAAACTTTGTATAAAATCTCTCCAAGCGAAGGTAATTAAATGTACGATATGATGTTTTATACAATAATTTTTGATAACGCAGGGTGTATATGCACCGGGATGTCAGGAAAAAACCTGGGAATCTTTTCATCTGGGAGAAAACTAGGAAAAACCCGAGGATTTTTTTTAGAATTACTGGAATGTTTCATTGTTTTAGTTTTCAGTTAAATTTGAGTAATTTTGACTGGTAAGAATTGATACCCCAGCAAAGAATTTTAATTTAGCCCCCTTCTGCAGTATAATACTGCAACAATAAAATATAAACGAGGAAGAAAAAAACCAAAATAAAACTTAACTTGCAATGGAAATGCGCCATTTACAACAACAAAACACAGTGGACACACAAGTGTCTGCTAACAGCAAAATGTGCCAAAGGCTTTAGGGTGAAAAATATGCAATACTTCATAACAACATACTGCTTCCAATGAGCGTGACGTCACAGCTGTTTACATTAGATTCGTTTGAGCACTTGCCAGCAGGCTCATGCTCATGTGCAGTTGAGTTGCGTATGAGCAGTACCTTGTTCTGCTTCTGTCTAATTGAAGCGCTTCTGTTAGCTGTATTGGCAGTAGCAAGAAGCAGCCACATGTTACCGAGAAACTTTTTCTGGCGCGCCTAAGCTGCCAGATTCGTATATGCGCAGAGCAGTCTGAGCTGTCATGGGGGGGTGAATAGCCTCCATGTGACCTGTGTTTTACTGTTTCGTTTTCGTTTACAGCTCTCACATCAGATGAAACAAAACGGATTTCTGTGGGCAGGAGTTATCAAGTGAATTAAAATACATACACATAATTATGGAAAGCTAGAATATGTTATTAGCTTCAGTTTTATGATTTTCTTTCATTTCCAGGTTTTTGGCAGTCATGCAGTAATTGCCTTGCAGAACAATGAAGTTATTTTTGTTAATTTGCTAAAGAAATTTACCTTTTACTAATCTTTTCCACAGAGGCAGTCAATTTATTTGAAACACTGTTGGCTAGTGTCAACTATTTGCTGAATTTCAAGTGCACGTTTTTATCTTCTGGCACTTCTGGCATTATGCCATAACCAAAACACTGGATAATACAGTAGTGGTACTGCAAGAAAATTTGCATCCTGAAAACCACAATGAAAAGCTTAATATCATACTGGGGCCTAGTTATTCGTGAATCTGGACATATGAATGTGCTCTTTGAGCTGAATTATGCATTTTAGTACGGTTTATGAAATTCTGATGCTCTTGGAATATCCTCTGATGGCGTAATGTAAGCTTTCTTAATGCTATTTACATACGAATGTACGGGCTTCCTATGTCATTGTAACTGCACATGCACAGTAATGTTGTTTCCTGGCGCCCTCTGACAACTGCTGAAATGAACAGGTCGCCGGTAAATATTGAGAATGTTGGTTTGAAAAAAGCATTACTTTCAAAGTAAATTTCATTTTACTCAAGATGAATTTTGTTACATGTGCGAACATAACAGAGTGTTTGATTCTCATTTAAAGCTTTACACTTTGAGAGCCAGCCACTTAGAACAATTTTGAACCCAGAAGACCAGACATTTATGTCATTATTTAAAATTTTTGTGACACATTTGTCTGATGTATGTTAAAATGGAACACATGCAAGAAAGATCAATATTATAAGCTTTGTTTTCCTTGTATTTACACTATCTATACCATTGTAAACCATTAACTTTTCCAATTTGTGTGTTTAGACACAAGCAGACATATTTAAAGGCAAGAAAAACTCTTTGCCTTTAAATGTGTCTGCTTGTGCCTGTATATGTATGGATGGATGTGTGTGTGTGTGTGTGTGTGTGTGTGTGTGTGTGTGTGTGTGTGTGTGTGTGTGGGCGCGCGCGCGAGTATATACCTATCCTTTTTTCCCCCTAAGGTAAGTCTTTCCGCTCCCGGGATTGGAATGGCTCCTTACCCTCTCCCTTAAAACCCACATCCTTTCATCTTTCGTTCTCCTTCCCTCTTTCCTGACGAAGCAACCGCCGGTTGCAAAAGCTCGTAATTTTGTGTGTGTGTTTGCGTGTTATTTTGTTGTGCCTGTCTACTAGCGCTTTCCCGCTTGGTAAGTCTTGTAATCTTTGTTTTGAATATAGATTTCTATGCACATTCATGTATTGGACCTGCTTGAGATTAGAGACTTTTAAGTTAATTCATTTCTTGGCTGTGAATGGAGCAAGACACACGTATGATGTTCCTAAATTATTTGGTTATCAAACCAATGATATTTGAATATGTGTAGTAAATGAGTCTAATGTTTAAGGACTAAGTTAGCTTGCAGGAGTTGTTGTCTGTGGAATGTAAAAATATAAAGTGATTGAACTGAAAAGTATTCTACAAGTGCCCAAATTATTTCAAGGATAGAGAAGTAGTTTAATCAATTCCTTTAACCAGCTGTAGTCTTCGAAGAAGCTTTTGGGAGACCGACATAGCTGATTACCCAGAGAAGAGGATCAGCTACACACATCATGCAAGTTAACTGAGTTGACAGATGTGTGAGCCTTGCAACCCAAAACCACACTCTCTTGTCGTCCGAGAAACATCCAATATATCTAAGTGCTAGCCCTAAGAATGTCATGTATGCCACATCAGATACAACATTAGCTCAGTAAAACTTTTTGTTCAGTGTCCTTTCTTTTTGTGTGTGTGTGTGTGTGTGTGTGTGTGTGTGTGTGTGTGTGTGTGTGTGTTGTTCACAATGTGTCAGTAGGTTCAGAAATAAAACAGATGTTCTCTGTGAAAATATTATCACTTATTGGCCATTTACCCAGGGTTGCCACAACTTCTGGAAATCAGGAAATGTCAGGGAATTTCAAACCTGTCAGGGAAATTTGTAAAAAATAAAAATGGGAAAAATCATGTTTTTGTCTCAGTAGATGAAAAGGTTTGTTTACTGAGGTGTCTCGTGCGTCATCAATGGCTGGGCACAGGTGAGTACATGCAGCACTTTCTAACTCCCTCATTCTTACTGTGTCTCCCCTTTGTACCACTCCCCTCAGCTTGCAGTCAGTACTGCCACCGCTTCTTGCCATTAGCCTAGCAGCTGGTGACAAGAGGCAGGAGAACTGGTTTGTTTGGATCTAATCCTCAGAGATTGTTGATGCAGTAGCGAGAGATGGTGGTCATGTATGCATGAGTTGTGTCTGAGTGACTGTGTGAATGCATGTATGCTCTTGTTTTCTGACAAAAGCTATGGCCGAAAAATTCAGCTGTGAGTGTGTGATTCTGTTATACATGTCTGTCTGCGGCTCAGCGATCATTTTTACAGTGAGTTGCTACCTATCCTCTTTAGTATTGATTCTCAGAATATTTGCACAAGTTATCTCTTGCATGGATTGGTAAACACGTTCTGATTTCATCAACATGGTGTCTATGACATGTGAATAGCTGGCCACGTGAGTGGACTTCCATGACAGGCCAAAATCGCAGGCCATTTGTATGGGTATCTCTAACGGATCAGGCCTGCCAATCTGAAGCCCAGTGTTTCCCACTAATGTGAAAGCCCTGCCCATTGGATCTAGTCTCACCAATCTTCCAGCAGTTCGGGTCTGTTTGTGTGTGACATAATGTGGCGAGTTTTTGTGGCTTATCCAAGGACCCAGGACTGCGGTGCTCCTTGGCAGGCCAAAGGACACAGGCAGTGCGTTTCAGAAATTGCAGCTGTCTCACTGCAAGTACATTGTACAGTTCGGCACTTTATAGACATTTTATTTATTCTAGTACATTTAAATAAAATGTCTATAAAGTGCCGAACTGTACAATGTACTTGCAGTGAGACAGTACATTTTGATGGACCTTGCCGTTGGTGGGGAGGCTTGCGTGCCTCAGCAATACAGATAGCCGTACTGTAGGTGCAACAACAACGAAGAGGTATCTGTTTAGAGGCCAGACAAACGTGTGGTTCCTGAAGAGGGGCAGCAGCCTTTTCAGTAGTTGCAAGGGCAACAGTCTGGATGATTGACTGATCTGGCCTTGTAACAATAACCAAAACGGCCTTGCTGTGCTGGTACTGCGAACGGCTGAAAGCAAGGGGAAACTACGGCCGTAATTTTTCCCGAGGGCATGCAGCTTTACTGTATGATTAAATGATGATGGCGTCCTCTTGGGTAAAATATTCCGGAGGTAAAATAGTCCCCCATTCGGATCTCCGGGTGGGGACTACTCAAGAGGATGTCGTTATCAGGAGAAGGAAAACTGGTGTTCTACGGATCGGAGCGTGGAATGTCAGATCCCTTAATCGGGCAGGTAGGTTAGAAAATTTAAAAAGGGAAGTGGATAGGTTAAAGTTAGATATAGTGAAGTTTGGTGGCAGGAGGAAAAAGACTTCTGGTCAGGTAACTACAAGGTTTTATGCAGGGGTAGGTTAAATAATGAATAGGAAAATAGGAATGCGGGTAAGCTACTACAAACAGCATAGTGAACGACCGAGCGAGGTGGCGCAGTGGTTAGTACATTGGACTTGCATTCGGGAGGATGACGGTTCAATCCCGTCTCCGGCCATCCTGATTTAGGTTTTCCGTGATTTTCCTAAATCGCTTCAGGCAAATGCCGGGATGGTTCCTTTGAAAGGGCACGGCCGATTTCCTTCCCCATCCTTCCCTCACCCAAGCTTGCGCTCCGTCTCTAATGACCTCGTTGTCGACGGGACGTTAAACACTAAGATCCTCCTCCTCCATAGTGAACGCATTATTGTGGCCAAGATAGATACAAAGCCCACAACTACTACAGTAGTACAAGTTTATATGCCAACTAGCTCTGCAGATGACGAAGAAATTGAATACATGTATGATGAAATAAAAGAAATTATTCAGATAGTGAAGGGAGACAAAAATTTAATAGTCATGGGTGACTGGAATTCGAGTGAAGGAAAAGGGGAGAGAAGGAAATGTAGTAGGTGAATATGGATTGGGGCTAAGAAATGAAAGAGGAAGCCGTCTGGTAGAATTTTGCACAGAGCACAACATAATCATAGCCAACACTTGGTTTAAGAATCATGAAAGAAGGTTGTATACATGGAAGAACCCTGGAGATACTAAAAGGTATCAGATATATTATATAATGGTAAGACAGAGATTTAAGAACCAGATTTTAAATTTGGAAGACGTTTCCAGGGGCAGATGTGGACTCTGACTACAATATATTGGTTATGACCTGTAGATTAAAACTGAAGAAACTGCAAAAAGGTGGGAATTTAAGGAGATGGGACCAGGATAAACTGAAAGAACCAAAGGTTGTACAGAGTTTCAGGCAGACCATAAGGGAACAATTCACAGGAATGGGGGAAAGAAATACAGTAGAAGAAGAATGGGTAGCTTTGAGGGATGAAGTAGTGAAAGCAGCAGAGGATCAAGTAGGTAAAAAGACAAGGGCTAGTTGAAATCCTTGGGTAACAGAAGAAATATTGAATTTAATTGATGAAAGGAGAAAATATAAAAATGCAGTAAATGAAGCAGGCAAAAAGGAATACAAACGTCTCAAAAATGAGATCGACAGGAAGTGCAAAATGGCTAAGCAGGGATGGCTAGATGACAAATGTAAGGATGTAGAGGCTTATCTCACAAGGGGTAAGATAGATACTGCCTACAGGAAAATTAAAGAGACCTTTGGAGATAAGAGAACCACTTGTATGAACATCAAGAGCTCTATTTGAATCCCAGTTCTAAGCAAAGAAGGGAAAGCCGAAAGGTGGAAGGAGTATATAGAGGGTCTATACAAGGGCGAGGTACTTGAGGACAATATTATTGAAATGGAAGAGGATGTAGATGAAGATGAAATGGGAGATACGATACTGTGTGAAGAGTTTGACAGAGCACTGAAAAACCTGAGTGGAAACGAGGCCCCTGGAGTAGACAATATTCCATTGGAACTACTGACGGCCTTGAGAGAGCCAGTACTGACAAAACTGTACCATCTGATGAGCAAGATGTATGAGACAGGCAAAATACCCTCAGACTTCAAGAAGAATATAATAATTCCAATCCCAAAGAAAGCAGGTGTTGACAGATGTGAAAATTACCAAACAATCAGTTTAATAAGCCACAGCTGCAAAATACTAACACGATTTCTTTACAGACGAATGGAAAAACTAGTAGAAGCCGACCTCGGGGAAGATCAGTTTGGATTCCGTAGAAACACTGGAACATGTGAGGCAATACTGACCTTACGACTTATCTTAGAAGAAAGATTAAGGAAAGGCAAACCTATGTTTCTAGCATTTGTACACTTAGAGAAAGCTTTTCACAATGTTGACTGGAATACTCCTTTCAAATTCTAAAGGTGGCAGGGATAAAATATAGAGAGCGAAAGGCTATTTACAATTTGTACAGAAACCAGATGTCAGTTATAAGGGTCGAGGGACATGAGAGGGAAGCAGTGGTTGGGAAGGGAGTAAGACAGGGTTGTAGCCTCTCCCCAATGTTATTCAATCTGTATATTGAGCAAGCAGTAAAGGAAACAAAAGAAAAATTCAGAGTAGGTATTAAAATCCATGGGGAAGAAATAAAAACTTTGAGGTTCGCCGATGACATTGTAATTCTGTCAGAGACAGGAAAGGGCTTGGAAGAGCAGTTGAATGGAATGGACAGTGTCTTGAAAGGAGTATATAAGATGAACATCAACAAAAGCAAATCAAGGATAATGGAATGTAGTCGAATTAAGTCGGGTGATGCTGAGGGAATTAGATTAAGAAATGAGACACTTAAAGTAGTAAAGGAGTTTTGCTATTTGGGGAGCAAAATAACTGATGATGTTCAAAGTAGAGAGGATATAAAATGTAGACTGGCAATGGCAAGGAAAGCGTTTCTGAAGAAGAGAAATTTGTTAACATCGAGTATAGATTTAAGTGTCAGGGAGTCATTTCTGAAAGTATTTGTATGGAGTGTAGCCATGTATGGAAGTGAAACATGGACGATAAATAGTTTGGACAAGAAGAGAATAGAAGCTTTCGAAATGTGGTGCTACAGAAGAATGCTGAAGATTAGTTGGGTAGATCACATAACTAATGAGGAAGTATTGAATAGGATTGGGGAGAAGAGAAGTTTGTGGCACAACTTGACCAGGAGAAGGGATCGGTTGGTAGGACATGTTCTGAGGCATCGAGGGATCACCAATTTAGTATTGGAGGGCAGCGTGGAGGGTAAAAATCGTAGAGGGAAACCAAGAGATGAATACACTAAGCACATTCAGAAGGATGTAGGTTGCAGTAGGTACTGGGAGATGAAGAAGCTTGCACAGGATAGAGTAGCATGGAGAGCTGCATCAAACCCGTCTCAGGGCTGAAGACCACAACAACAACAGTACATTTTGGCACTTGGAAAATAATTTATATATTAGAAACAATGGACGATAAGAAGATAACTGTGGCAACCACTGGTGGTTTGTACACTATGTACTCATACATATCTCGAAAGAAAAATCACACAATACCTGTAAAATCAATCAATAGAAAATCCAGGATGAATGTAACAATACCAGAGAAGGAAAGTTGCTACTCACCATATAGCGGAGATGCTGAGTCGTGAGATTCACACAATTAAAGCTTTCGGCCATTAAGGCCTTTGTCAGCAGTACACACACACACACACACACACACACACACACACACACACACACACACACACACACACACACACGCGCGCGCGCGTAACTAAACTCAACTTGCACACACAACTGCAGTGTCAGGGAACTGAAACCACACTGCGAACAGCAGCACCAGTGCATGATGGGTGTGGCAACAGGGTGGGGGTAAGCAGGAGGCTGTGGCGGGGAGGGAGAAGGATAGTATGGTGGGAGTGGTGGACAGTGAAGTGTTGCAGTTCAGATGGATGGCAGGAGAGAAGGTGCGGAGGGGGGAGGGGGTAGTAGTGGAAAGGAGAGAAATGAAAGAAATTAAAAGACTTGGTGTGGCGGTGCAATGGCAGCTGTGTAGTGCTGGAATGGGAACAGGGAGGAGGCTGGATGGGTGAGGACAGTGACTAACGAAGGTTGAGGCCAGTAGGGTTACAGGAATGAGGGATATCATGTTTGCCAGCGTGTTCAGCAACAAGGTGGTCCACTTGTTTTTTGGCAGCAGTTTGTCGGTGGTGATTCATGCAGACAGACAGCTTGTTGGTTGTCATGTCTACATAGAATGCAGTACAGAGGTTGCAGCTTAGGTTCTAAATCACATGACTGGTGTCACAGGTAGCCCTGCCTTTGATGGGATAGGTGATGTTAGTGACCGGACTGGAGTAGGTGGTGGTAGGAAGATGTAAGCGACAGATCTTGCATCTAGGTCTATTACAGGGGTATGCGCC
The DNA here is from genome assembly GCF_023897955.1 of Schistocerca gregaria. Lineage (NCBI taxonomy): Eukaryota > Metazoa > Arthropoda > Insecta > Orthoptera > Acrididae > Schistocerca > Schistocerca gregaria. The sequence goes on along the minus strand of NC_064920.1, from coordinate 868,744,156 downwards.
ATGAGGTAAGGGATTAGGAGCAGGGGTTGTGTAAGGATGGACGAGTATATTGTGTAAGTTCGGTGGATGGTGGAATACCAAGGTAGGAGGGGTGGGAAGGATAGTGGGCAGGACATTTCTCATTTCGGGGTACAAGAGGTAATTGAAACACTGGCGGAGAATGTAATTCAGTTGCTCCAGTCCCAGATGGTACTGTGTTATGAGGGAATGCTCCTTTGTGGCTGGACTGTGGAATTTGGGAAGTGGTGGGAGACTTGTTTTTGTACAAGGATGGGAGGATAATGACGGTCAGTGAAGGTTTCAATGAGACCCTCGGTATATTTTGAGAGGGACTGCTTGTCACTGCAGATGTGATGACCTCGGGTGGCTAGGCTTTACAGAAGGGACTTCTTGGTATGGAATGGGTGGCAGCTGCCGAAGTGGAGGTATTGTTGGTGGTTAGTAGGTTTGATATGGATGGAGGTACTGATGTAGCCATTTCTGAGGTCAAGGCCAACATCTATGAAGGTTGCTTGTTGGGTTGAGTAGGACCAGGTGAAGCAAATGGGGAAAAGTTGTTGTGGTTCTGGAGGAATGTGAATAAAGTGTCCTCGCCTTCAATCCAGATAGCAAAGATGTCATCAATGTCATCAATCAGGTGAGGGGTTTAGGATTCTGGGTTTTTAGGAAGGATTCCTCTAGATGACCCATGAATAGGTTAGTATAGGATGGTACCATGCAGGTGTCCATAGCTGTACTGCAGATTTGTTTGTAGGTAATGCCTTCGAAGGAGAAGTAATTGTGGGTGAGGATATAATTGGTCATGGAGACTAGGAAGGAGGTTGTTGGTTTGGAATCCATAGGGCGTCTGGAAAGGTAGTGTTCGATAGCAGTAAGGCCATAGGGATTAGGAATGTTAGTGTACAGGGAGGTGGAATCAGTAGTGACGAGCAGGGCACCCTGTGGTAAAGGGACAGGAACTGTGGAGAGTCGGTCGAGGAAATGGTTGGTATTTTTTATATAGGAGAATAGGTTCCGGGTAATAGGTTGAAGGTGTTGGTGAATCTTTTTGTTGTGCCTATCGCGACTCAGCATCTCCGCAATATAGTGAATAGCACAACTTTCCTTCTCTGGTATTAATACCTGTAAAATAATAGACCTAACACAGTGACTAATAACTGACAATAATGAACATATCAGAACCAACATTTTATTGATGGTCACCTATAGTTTTGATTTGCACAAATCTTCCCTGCCTTGTACACTTGTTTCAAGAGACCTACTTTTTTCTGAGGTTATTTCTGAAGTCAGTGAAGGAATTTCTAATCTGTTTTCTACTCCAAGGACACACACATTTTTATCTAAACTGTGTTTCGATTTATTGAAATAAAATAACAAAAGTGATCTCAATGAAAGAAAATAACAAAAGTGATCTTAATGAAAGACATATATCATTTGCTTTACTTTCTCAATCTAACAGTAGTTCATTACAAAAGATGTTGATGTTAGTGCGAGGGTTGAATGAAAAGTGATGCCTCCACCTTCGTTATTTGGGTTTGGATGGAAATATTATAATAAAGCAAACACAGAAATAATCCTTAGAATGTGATCTTTAATTGTCATTATTCACTTTTCCACAAAATCATCATCCACTTCGATATATTTCTGCTAACTATGAACAAGTTTTCTGAAGTTGTCACGGAAGAAGTCGACACACTGTTTCCGCAACCACAGTCTCAGAGTTCCGCCAGCATCTTAATCAGAATCGTAATGATAACCCCACAGATCATCTTTCATTATTGAGAGCAGATGGAACTCAAACAGTGCTAAATCTGGGCTGTATGGAGGATGCCGTACGGTGGTGATATTCACTCTCTGAAGTTCTGCTGTCGTGACACATGAGCTCATCGTACACAGACCTTCTGATAGCCAAACAAAGCGATAATGTGACCCACACATTCTTGTTAAATGCCAGGTGTGCTTGCAGTTTCTCTCTGAGTGATACGATGATTGTTCTGACTCAATCTGTCAACATTTTGCTTGTGAAATTCAGCGGCTGCTTTCACAAGAAGTCCAACTCTTTGTTTGTCATGCACGTCAATGTTCCCGCGTCAACATCTTTTAAACTTACTCGCTTATGTAGCCATGGCAAGAAAATCATGAAACAGGGAAAAAAGATTTGTGTCCTTCAGGCTGAACTAGAAATGGTGTAGTTCGAACTAGACAGGTTGAAGGGGGAAAGAGACAATGGGAGCTGGTAACAGTTAACAAGTTGTTGTCAGAAGCAGAAAACCCCAGAAATCACATTTCAGATTCCAGTGAGCAATCAGTTTGATCTGTTACGTGAAGTAGAAGAACCTCAAGTAGGCTGCAGCGGACTCATAGTAACAATTGTGAAGCTAGGTCAGGAGTAAAGTCAAGCAGAAAGAAAAGAGTTCTGCTGTTAGGTTGCAGTCATGGGAGAGGCGGAGGCCAGTTGCTACAGGTTAGGCTAGGAGTCAAGTAGCAGGTCACAAGCATTGTTTAACCTAGTACTAAGTGTAGTCAGGTTACAGAAAACCTAGGGGCCTTGTGCAAAGATTTTGATAGTGAGGACCATGTTCATATAGTGGGAGCAGCAGGAAACAGCCCGGCTAGCAGTTCAGATTATAATATTAGGTTTGACCTGGATGTAACAGGAGCAACAGCATCTCACACTCGTGTGGGGTTTGTGGATGTTTTGCAGTGCCATGACCGGCCTTGGGTTAATATGACTGTCAACCACGTTAAGAGAGAACTGGAGGGGTTACTGTTGGCAGAAACTAAATTTCATATCTGTGCTGTGCCTGTTTTTGCGATTGGGAGGTGGGGCTACACTCGTCATGACCTGAACCTGAATAGGAGAGGAAAAGATAGATTAGTTGATTTTCTTGCAGAAAATGTAAAGTGGGCCACATGCACACAAGACAAAATGCCTGTGATTACTGGAGTCAGAAGGACACATTTTTTTTTAGATTAGAGTCAGGTTACAGACAGAAAGCATTGAAAGAAATTAAAGCAGAACAGTGCCATAATGTCTGCAACAGTATCCAAAGAAATAAAATTTGTGTATTTCATCAGAACATTAGAGAATTGAAAAATAAGATAGATGACCTTCTTGTATGCCTAGAACATGGGGTAAATTCTGAAGGTACAGATGTTTTGTGTCTCTCTGAACACCATGTAACCGCAGGGATGGAGAAGTTAAATTTAAGGGATTACAGATCAGCATCCTATTCATGTAGAGTCAACATGGAAAAAGGAGGAGTTGCTACTGATATAATAACTGGACACAAAGTAAAAAATATTGAAACGAATAGTTTTTGTGTAGGTCAGATCTTTGAATCATGTGTATGTGAGTTGCTACTGCAATATACTTCTATAGTAATTGTGACAATCTACAGATCCGCGCAAGGTAACTTTTATTTATTCATGAAAACTCTAGAGTTATTATTGAGCTACCTGTCAGACAAAAAGAAACAGTTAGTGGTTTGTGGTGATTGTAATGTAGATTTCTTAAAAGGTACAAATAGGAAAAAATGAGCTATAATATTTGTTTGGTTGTGTCAGTCTAGTATATGTTGTAAATTTTCCAACTCGTGTGCAGCAGGATAGTAGGTCACTTATCGATAACATTTTCAGACAGTGTTCAGGCAGAAACAATTTATGTGTACTCAGTTGTTAATGGGCTATCTGATCATGATGGACAGTTAATGGAAATAATACATATAGCACCTTACAGGCTTGAGGAAGGTTCATACAAGGCAGGAAGGCTTATTGATGCAAACAGGGTACAGAGTTTTAAGGGCAGCCTAGAAGAAGTAGAATGGGATTAAGTATACACAGAAAATGATGCTGATGCCAAATTCAATTTATTACTCCATAAATTTGTCTCAGTATTTGAGAGTTGCTTTCCTGAAATGTTATTGAAAAAAGTCGTTACAAAGTCAAGTAAGTCATGGATTACTAAGGGAATTAAGATGCCGTGTAAGAGGAAGAGAGAAATATATGGACAGGCCATAATAAGTAAGGATCCGACATTACTTGCTAACTATAAAAGATACTGTAATATTTTAAGGAAAGTCATTAAGAAGTCAAGAAGTGTATGTGTTCTGACAGAAATTTATAATGCAGATAATAATATTAACTATATGGAATATTGGCAAACGGGAGACGGGGCAGCCTGACAATGTACAGCATACTATAGCAAAAAGCTAAACGATGATGATGTGAGTGATCATTCACAAGTTGCAAGTATTTTTAACAATCACTTTCTGAATGTAGCAGAAAAATAGGTTTAAAGGGTTCAGTTGAAAAAAAAATGGTCATTCCCCAGGACTTTAGGCCTTTAGAAATAGCACCAACATCCCTCACTGAAATTAAGGGAATTATAAATATACTGAAAAACAAGAGGTCATGTAGCGTTGATGGAGACACTAACAGAATTTTGAAGTGTTGTTATAATTTAATAAGTGGAGTCTTTAGTGATATATGTAATGCTTCGCTGGCACAGGGAGTTTTTCCAGACGGATTGAAATACGTAATTGTCAAACCTCTTCATAAGAAAGGGGCCAAGAGTAACTTAAATAATTATAGACCAGTCTCGTTGCTGACGTCATTTTCTAAAATATTCGAAAAAGTTATGGATTCAAGAGTAGTCTCACATTCAAGTGAAAATAATTTACTCAACATGTCACAGTTTGGATTCCGGAAGGGTTACTCGACTGAGAATACTATCTACACAATACCCATCAAATAGTACAAACACTAAATAACAAATTATCGCCAGTTGGTATTTTTTGTGATGTTTCAAAGGCATTTGACAGTGTGGATCATGTCACTCGTAGAAAAACTCAGGTTTTATGGAACTGAAGGCTATACACACAGCTGGTTTGAATCGTACTTATCGAACAGAAAGCAAAAAGTTGTGCTGAATAATACAAATAATCTTGGAAGTGCGGTAAATTATAGTGAATGGGGAGTTATCACATAGGGAGTCCCACAGGGGTCAATTTTTGGTCCTCCGCTGTTCTTTATTCATGTGAATGACCTCTCACTTAATGTTCAGCAAGCAGATCTTGTACTTTTTGCAGATGACATGACTGTTATAATAAATCGCATTCCAGAAAAAGAAACTGAAGATATTGTTAAGGATGTCTTTCGAGGAATTATTAAATGGTTCTCAGAAAATGGACTCTCCCTTAATTAAAAAAAAAGGTGAAAAAAAAACAACCCTCTATATCCAGTTCTGTATACCGAGTAGAGTCATACCAACAATTGATGTAGCATATGAACAGGGCTCAGTTAACATGGTAGATTTCTCCAAATTTTTGGGTGTTCACATTGATGACAACTTGAACTGGAAGAAGCATATTACTGAGCTACTCAAACAATTAAGTTCAACTACTTTCGCTCTTCGTATAATTGCTAGTCTTGATAATAAACAGATCAGCCTCCTAACGTACTTTGCATATTTCCACTCAATAATGTGTTATAATTTGTGGTGTACACCAAAGGACATCATGTAGGCACCTATTATAGGAATTAGGTTTTTTAGCTGCACCATCAGAGTACATATATTCGCTAATGAAATTAGTTATAAATAATCCATCTCAATTTGCGAAAAACTGTAATGTTCATACATTCAGTGACCTTTCCTATCCATTATTGAAGCTGTAAGTTGCGTAAAAAGGAGTACATTATTCAGCAACAAAGTTCTTTAATCATTTGCCCAACAACATAAAGTGTCTGGCAGGTTGCAGATCAAGTATTAAATCTAGATTAAAATCATTTCTTTTGGACAACTCCTTCTGTTCCATGGACAAGTTTCTGTTTCAGAACTGGTAAGAAATTTGTGCCTCTAAATGTAGTTGCATGTGTAGAACTAACAATTTCAGTAAAATTAATATTAGCACTATTCATGTGTGTATATATACCTTGTAATCTGACTTGCTGCACATCATATCGGTAAAATAATTGTAAGAATGATCTACAGAACATGACATAACTGAACTAAACCAAACCAACGACACAAAGTACTCACATCAACACAATCACCATAAACTGCTTTCATTCTCTGATGAATCTCCTTTGGTGTGACACCTTCTGCTGTCAAGAATTCAATGACTGCATGTTCCTTAAATCACATTGACCGTCTGTCTGCACAGGGTTCCATACTTTACACTGTACAACATAACTGTTCAGTGCTAAGGCTATGGAACAAACCAGTACCTGCCGCATACCAACGCTGCCAATTTTTGAAGAGTTATGAAGGTGGAGCCATTAGTTTTCAGTCAACCCTCACTCTTAAGATATTACACGGGGGAGAAATCTACCAGTCTACCATGGGGCCTCAGCTTTTGCAGCATCTTTCCCTTTTGTGGTGCGTGTCTATCCTCTTGCTATTCCTTTTCCCATCTGTTGGAGAACATGTCTGGGGTGTTTTTGGAAATGTTTCACACTGTCTGTAGCTGACATAAGAACGGTCTCACCATTGTTTTTCATTCCTTTTTCCTATCTTCGTTCACCTTCTCCTATCCTTCATCTGCTATGGTGTTGGAGGCTCCTCTCTTTCCTTCTTCATCCCTGTGCGCTCCTGAAGGCTGCGTAATTCCCAGCCACGCGTCGACAGGTGGAGTTCGCACATACTCCCTGGTACAGATCAGGACCAGGGAAGGGTGACTGCCTGAGCTACTACCTCCCCAAATTGCTGATTGGTCCCTCTCTGTCAGGTGTGTGGGAGTTGTGACCTGATGTTTGAACAATCACCTAAGGTGGGGTGCCCCATTCTGAAGGGGCCTCCAGTTTGGAGGAGCATGCCATCAGAGACACTGGCAATCATGAGGGATTTTCTCGCAATGAGCCAATCGTCTTCACTTCCCAATCAACTTCTAAAAAACCTAAATCGAATGAGGCTAACGACTCAAAGAACCTCCCAGCTGTACCACGGTTCCTCATGGGTTCATTTACTGAAGACGGTCAGTCCTTCGCTACAGTAAATCCGTATATTATTCAGAAAGATGTTGATGCAGTTGCCGGCCCTGTGAAATCCTGCTCTCGTTTATAGAATGGCACTTTGCTTTTGGAGACTACTTCTGATTCTCAAGCACAACTGCTTGCCACTTCACTTCTCCAGGGCTATCCCATTCGTGTCAAGATCTATAGAACTCTGAATGCTTCCTGTGGTGTTATATAGGCTGCTTGATGGTCTGACTGAGGCCGAAATCCAAACATACCTCTCTGATCAGAGTGTTATTGCCGTCCATTTGGTGATGAAAAAGATAGATCCCACCTTAGTGCCTTCTCACCTTTGATCATGAGGTGCTTCCGCCCAAGATCAAAGCAGGCTATGAGGTTCTCACAGTCCGACCGTATGTTCTGAACCTCATGCGCTGCCACCAGTGTCGTTATTTCAACCACACTCATGTCTTGTCGACAACCGACCAAATGTGTAACCTGTGATAAGGATGCGCAAGAGGGTGATTATGCACCTCCTTCTCCCTGATGTGTCAACTGCACCGGTGACTATGCCACCTCCTCTCGAGATTGCCCCGTATATCTCAGTGAGTGGACTGTCCATGTTATCCGGGTAAAGGAAAAAGTTCCTCATTCGGTTGCTCGCAAGTCATTGGCTAGTCGCAAACCCTGTGTTCTACCATTTGGTACTTACAGTACTGTTATTGCTACATCTTTCTCCGTGAAGGATATAGCCTTGCAGACTTGTGACCTCAGATTCAGCTCTGAATATGTGAAATCACCCAGTCTTATGGTAGCATCACAGTGCCTTCGTACAGCTGCGCAACAAGCCATCAAACTCTCATCGCATGGGGCAAAGTAACTAGCTACGCAACTGACAGGCTGGGAAGGACAAAATGTATAGTCCCATGAAAATTCCTACATCCCTCCAGCCAACCAAAACCTGAGTGTTTCTCTGCTAATCGGAATAGATCGAAGAAGTTCAACAAAGGCAAACAGTCTTCTCCTTCACCGTCTCGAAGATTCTCTTCCACGATGTTGCCACATTTTACCTTCGCCTGGCTGGCCTTCTTATCGCCTGTTCACTCTGCCAACCATTTTTCTGCGTTGGACCTCACACGCTAACAGCAGAAGAAAGCCAATACTTAGGTGGACTTCATGGAGCAGATTCCTCCTGTTTCTGTGCCCTGTAACAGCGAGTCTTCACAGAGTAGCACTCGGCAGCTGCCGGCTTGACACCCCTTCATTTTTTCATCATGACTCCCCTCGACTGAAACATTCGCGGCCTTCTATCCAGTGAATAAGATTTATGGCTGCTTCTAGAATCACAGTGTCCACTTGTACTCTGTCTTCAGGAAACAAAATAGCTTCCTCATGACCGTTTTGAGCTTTTGAATTTCTTCCTGGCCCATTTTGACCTTCCACTCGAGGTCGGCATTCCATCTACATCTACATTTATACTTTGCAAGCCACCCAACGGTGTGTGGTGGAGGGCACTTTACGTGCCACTGTCATTACCTCCCTTTCCTGTTCCAGTCGCATATGGTTCGTGGGAAGAACTACTGCTGGAAAGCCTGTGTGCGTGCTCAAATCTCTCCAATTTTACATTCGTGATCTCCTCGGGAGGTATAAGTAGGGGGAAGCAATATATTTGATACCTCATCCAGAAATGCACCCTCTCGAAACCTGGAGAGCAAGCTAAATCGTGATGCAGAGCACCTCTTTTGCAGAGTCTGCCACTAGAGTTTGTTAAACATCTCCGTAACGCTATACCGCGTACCAAATAACCCTGTGACAAAACACGCCACTCTTCTTTGGATCTTCTCTATCTCCTCTGTCAACCCGACCTGGTACGGATCCCACACTGATGAGCAATACTCAAGTATAGGTCGAACGAGTGTTTTGTAATCCACCTCCTTTGTTGATGGACTACATTTTCTAAGGACTCTCCCAATGAATCTCAACCTGGCACCCACCTTACCAACAATTAATTTCATATGATCGTTCCACTTCAAATCATTCTGCACCCATACTCCCAGATATTTTACAGAAGTAACTGCTACCAGTGTTTGTTCTGCTATCATATAATCATACAATAAAGGATCCTTCTTTCTGTTTATTCGCAATACATTACATTTGTCTATGTTAAGGGTCAGTTGCCACTCCCTGCTGCAAGTGCCTATCTGCTGCAGATCTTCCTGTATTTCGCTGCAATTTTCTAAAGCTGCAACTTCTTTGTATTCTACAGCATCATCCGTGAAAAGCCGCATGAAACTTCCGACACTATCTACTAGGTTATTTATATATTTGTCATGGGGGAGTCATGCTGCTCATATGGGACGATGTTCATAGTCAATCCATCTCCCCAACTACCCGTTTTCAAGCTGTTGCAGTTCACCTTTTCCTTCCTCAAATGACCTTTTGCCTTTGTATGATTTACATCCCTGCGTCATCCAGTGTCACCAGGGCCAACTGCCTCCAGTTTATTGGCAGCTACCTTATCCATTTATGCTGCTCTGTGAATTTAATGCTCACCATTCCATTTGGAATTCACCAGAACTGAGAGACCCCCTCTTGGTTGAGGTTCTTAATCAACTTAACCTTTTCTGCCTTAACACAGGAGCACCTATGTTCATTTCAGACTCCTCACACACCTGTTCCCATTTGGAGCTATCCTTCATCACTGCACATCTTGTGCATCATGTCAAGTGGACCATTCTTCCTGGCACCTACCCTACAGGTCATTTCCCATATGCTATCCATTTGCTGACTCCTGCTCCACCTCCATGCACACCCAGATGGCAGCTTATTAAGACCGACTAGAGGGCTTATTCATTCCTGGTGACCTTTGATAGACACGATTTCCGCATTTGTGATGACCAGATGGAATACCTTACAAATCTTATCCTTATTGCTGCAGAACATTCCATTCCTTGCACTTCCTCTTTACCACGCCGTGTCCCATCCCTTGGTGGATTGAGGTGTGCCACAATGCAATTCGCGTGCAGAGATATGCTCTCCACATATTTAACTGTCAACCTATGTTGGGAAACTGCATGCATTATAAACAGATGCTTGCACAGTGCTGCTGTGTTCTTCAAGATAAGAAAAAAGCTAGCTGGATTTCATTCACTAGTTCTTTTAACAGTTCCACCTGCTGTGCCTCTCAGATGGCTCTCCGGGACTAAGTTCCATTGCCCAATTTCCGGCCTGACAGTAGCAAACGGTGTCATCAAGGACCCTGTTGCTATCTCCAACTGCTTGAGCCACGTTGGCAGCTCGTAGTCTACTGGCTAGCATTGCTGCCACTGGATCATGGGGTCCCAGGTTCGATTCCCGGCCTGGTTGGGGATTTTCTCTGCCTGGGGATTTGGTGCTTGTGTTGTCCTCATCACTTCATCATCATCATTTGTGACACTGGCAAGATTGGACTGTGAAAAAACTGGAGTGTGTAACGATTGGGACTTTCTATGGGTGCTGATGACCATAGTTGAGCACCCGACAAACCAAACATTATCATCATCATAATCACCACCACCACCACCACCACCAACACCAACTTGAGCCTCCATTTTACAGAAATGTTGAGCTCCAACTGTCACCCTGCCTTCCTTCGTTGGAAACGATCAGAGGAGGCTTCTTGCGATACCCTTCTCTTCACCGAATCTGAGTGTTTTTCTGCCTTTACTGTGAGGAAGCTAGATCACCCTCTCACTTCATCCTGATCCTCCACCCCAGGGCCAGACGCTGTTCTCATTCAGATGTTGCAGCACCTTTCTCATGCAGGCAAGCACTTTCTGTTTAATATGTACAACAACATCTGGACAGAGGGCACGTTTCCCAGATGCTGGTATGAAGCCACTGTCATACCCATACCTAAGTCTGGTAAGGACAAACATTTTCCTTCTAGCTCCATCTCTCTCACCACCTGTGTTTGCAAGGTGATGGACATGTGACTCATACCCGGCTGGTATGGTGACTCCAGTCTCGTAATTTACTAACCACTGCAGTGTGTGGATTTCGAGCGTGCCGTTCTGCGGTTGACCATCTTTCACTTTGTCCACCCATGTCATGAATGGTTTTCTTCAGAAATCATAGACTGTGGCCATGTTTTTCGATTTGGATGTCACCAGCTGAGGGACTGGTACCCTCAGTACTCTCTGTATGTGGGGCTTCCGTGGCTGCCTGCCCTGTTTCCTTAAGGAATTTTTAAAAGACTTGAGTTTTCAAAGTATGTATGGGTTCTGCCTTATTGGACAACTTTATCCAGGAAAACGGTGTGCCTTAGGGTTCCGTCCTGAGCACTGTCCTCTTTGCTATCGCCATTAACCCTGTAATGGTCTGTCTTCTGCTGAGCATCTCTGGCTCCCTTTTTGTTGATGATTTTGCCATCAATGCCAATCAACATGGATCTATCTCATTGGGTGACGTCTTCCGTGATGTCTCGATTGTCTTTACTCATGGAACATCAACAATAGCTTTCATTTTTCCACATGTCTTACCTGGCAGCCCACTGTACATGGTTTCTCCATGTCATATGTGTCTTCAGTGGTACTTCCTGGGGTGCACATCGAACCGTCGTCCTCTGTTTGTACCATTCCCTTGTTCTTTCGAAAGTAAACTACGATAGGTGCTTTGTTTATACATCTGCACATCTGTCCCTCTTATGCCGTCTCAATACTCTCCTCCATTGTGGCCTCCATTTCTCCACTGGCACCTTTTACACTGGCCTTGTTGAGAGTGTATGGAGAAACTGCTGAACTACTGCTGTCCTACCATTGTGACTTTCTCCTCAGCTAATATGCATGCAGTTTGTCTGTCATGCGTGGCCACCCATCCTGTGCTGCCTCCTTCGATGACTCCTTTGATTGCCAGTTGTGTCCCTCTTCTCTGTTACCTCCTGGAGTTTGCTTTCAGCTCTTGCTCCAGCAGATTAACTTCACGTTCCTTGCAGCTTTCTTGGTGGGTGTGAATTCTTTACCACCTTTGCTTCATGCGACAGCCCGTGTTCACCTTGGACTTCATTTGCTTCCAAAGGACACTACACCAGCATTGTTCTAGTGCCTTCAGTTTCATGATCCTCGCACAGAATTTCGCGATAGTACCTGTGTGTATGCTGATGGCTTTCAGACTGACCATGGTGTCGGCTGTGCCTTCGTTGTTGGTGCTGACGTTTTCAGTAATGGCTTCCAGCACGTTGCTAAGTATTTACAGCAGAGCTCTTCGCCCTGTATCAGGCCATGGAGTACATCCGGTGACATAGTCTTTTCAATTGTGTCATCTGCTCACTTTCCCACAGCACTCTTCAGAGCCTCTATGCACTGTACAACAGGTCCACGAAAACTTTCACTTGCTCACCGTTGATGAAACTACTGTGATGTTTATGTGGATTCCTGATCTTGTCATTCTGACATGAAATGTGGCTCCTGATGCTGCTGCCAAGGCTGCAGTCCTTGTACTTCAGCCCACTAGTTCTTACATTCCCTCTGTGTTGCCATCTATCAGGAAGTGGTGTCACTTTCGCATTGCCATTTGTCCCTCCTTCATGGGAATAAGCCCTGAGTTATTGAGCCTCTCCAGCAGCTTGGACGACCTCCTCTCGGCCCTCCTGCCATGAAGAGGTCATTTTAACTAGGTTGCATATTGGGCACTGCCTTCTTAGCCATCGCCATTTGTTAAGTGGCGTTCTCCACCACTTTGTGCTCATTGCGCCCAATTTTTAACTGTCCACCATTGCCTGATGGAATGCCCTTTTTTTTAACTGTTTATGTTCCCATTTGGGTTTGCTGTCTGAGTTATTGGCCGTTCTAGGGAACGACGCCTGGGGTGTCAACCGCATTTTAGTTTTTGTCCGTCGTAGCAATATGGCGAAGGCCATTCAATTTTTGGTTGGGGACCTCCATTTCTCTGTTGCATATTTTAGAGACCTTTCTCCACATTCCTGTTTTTAGGTGTCTTCTCTTCTGTCATTTGGGATTGACGTGTAGTCTTTTTAAACTATTGTATTTGTCTTTGTGTTTCACAGTGTATGATCCTAGTTGTTTTTGCGCCCTAAAACAAAACGGGGGAGAGACATGGAAGTCCTTACATTTTTGTCTTTATTTACCCTTGAGATCTCAAAATTTATCAGGGAAAAATGCTAAAACTTATCTGTAAATCAGGGAAACATCAGGAAATTTTACTTGGGGAAACTTGTGACAACCCTGTTACCTAACTCGATTTTTAAAATCATAATCTACAACAAAATTTGATAAATATAATCCAACAATGTATAACTGAGCTGTTGAGAACATTTGTTGTGTAAGCAAAAAATGTAGTTTTGAGATATTTAAGGCTTTATTAGAAATGCTGTAAATTTTTACATTTTGAATGAATCCAATTTTATTTGTTGCTGCTTATAGTTTAAAGAGTAGTGTATTTTGTGATGTATTTTATTATGATTCATATTTAACAGTTTTGGAGGGACCTCTCCCCCGATTTGTACCAGTAATGCTTTCAGTGGTTTCACAGGAACACATGTTTCAGTACTTATATCATCATAAAATTAACATACCAATGTTGCCGTCGACAAAATGTGTATTTAACATTAAGTGAAATAACTTTATTGAAAAGCTTTACAAATAATATTAACAGAAACATGCCCACTATTAGTAGCAGTTGCTTCTAAAATATGGGATTTTTAACTATTACTATGTTCCATTAAATGCCTGCAGGATGGTGCATATTGACTTTATTTACATTCTTCCACTAAACCACTATCATCTTTGTTGTTCTACACTTTCAAGTTGGTATAAAATGTGTGAAACACAAATGAAATGTATGGTAAAGGTGTAACATGTCTTGTATCTTTGCATGGCTCAGGTCTAGTACCAGAATAGAGTTTCCATTGCGTAAGCCGAGTAAATTCTAGTGTTTTCTTTTTTTGTGTGAACAAAGCTCCTGAAATTCCACAAGTTCATTCAAACTCTTGTAAAGCATGATGTAAGGCCTCTCTTTCTGTGAGCCAAGCCAGAAGTATTTTATGAAGGCTATAGAGCACAAATTTAAGGTCTAATCTAAGTCCTTGTCGTGATAGCTATACTGGTATGGAGATTGTTTTTAGCTGCACCCGTCTTCTGCTGGTCCTTAAATGAATACACACTTTTTAAACAGACCGTCCCAGTGAGAGCACTGCCAATAGCTATCTTCAAGCAGTAGCTTCATCCCATCAGTGGGTATCTAGTACCTTGTCAAAAGAATATAACTGAAATCTAATGACAAACCTGAGATCCCTATACAGTCGAAAAACAGCAATGGAAACTTGTGTGTACCACTCCATAAATTATCTCCCTTGATCTTTAGGTTATGAGGTTGCAAACTTTCAGTAGTATAGCTCAGATGTTTGTGAGTAAATATGACACTAGAAAGTCATGGGTGGAAAACAAATAACAGAAAGAGTAAAGATAACTGCACATGAAATAACTGAACCATTAACCAGGCGATTTTTCGAGGCGATAATTGGAACAATAACTACCCCTCTTTTCATTAGCTGATTGTTTATTTTTCTCATTCACTAATTAATACCATCAAGTAATAAAACAACATTTTATTTCACCTTAAAAGCTAAGGTAAAGGTAGTTGCCTGGGAAGGCTTCTAATAAGTACATAGTTTACATGAAAAACATTTTCATGATCTTTCCACTTTTACCACTCAATTACGTTACTGGTTTGGAAAGGTATAAACTATACAGTATCTACCATACTGTGGGCATCTTGGCCTTAATAGAAAGAAAATTGGGTGGGAGAATCATCGTCTTTATGTCTGTCCTTTTCATATTCACTAACAGTTTGGTCATACATAAAGCTAAATTGTCCATGTTTTATACCTTATCTCTTGAGTCTGGATTCTTTGATAATTATGTTTTGTTTCTTTTCTTTTTACAGTTTTGTATGGACTAACAGGAGTAAATTCTTTTGTTGTTGATGTCTGCTTCATATGCAGCACAAATGTGCAAACATGCTACATTTAGTGTCACTGAAATTTCACATTATAAGCTGAACTTAAGTGTTTAATTTATAATACCCTGTTAGTGTTGCTTCAAGTAGGGTTTTTTCGTAATCTATAACTGAAAACAAGCTCCTACTCTGTGAGTGATTCGTGAAAGTTACTTATGACTCGTATATTCTAGTCCTATCTAGCCCAGTAATAGCTGTTAACTAAGTGAGAAACAACACATAATGTGCTTCCCCTGGTGTACGATATAATACTAACAAATATCGTGTGTTACATAGGATGGGACATTATGGTTAACATGCTGGAGTCTTTGCTCATGCTATATGTATAGTTGACTTGAGAAATCTTCTATTGCCCTGTGAATGTGATTTGACCTTTCTTCCTATATTCATCTGAATATTTTTTTTTTTTCCAGAAATGATGTACTACTGTCAGAGTTACACATGGTAGATCTTGCAGGATCAGAAAGAGCAAAGAGAACAGGCACCTGTGGTGATGCTTTCCAGGAAGCTGTATGTATCAATAGAGGCCTGCTGGAGCTGGGAAACGTAATTCAGAGCTTGTCATCAGGCCGTCATGGAAATCATGTTCCATATCGAAATTCTCTTCTCACTTCTGTGCTACATGGTTTGTTACAGAATTAAATGTCAATTATTGATGTCAAATTTAAACATAAGTTCGGCAATGTATGGTAACTCTGCATATATAGAACTGTAAACTTTGCAACTTTGGACATTTTATGACGGTGATTTTAATTCAGTCAAGAAGTTTATTATATATGTACTGATGAATCAAGGAAGGGAACAAAATTTGAGATTTGCAGCTAAAGTTACTTAGCTGATTTTTACCTATTTTTGTGGAATTTTTAAACAACTGTGTAATTTACTCTTTAGTTATCATAATGTGATAGTAATTATCACACCTCCCCCCAAATTTACAGTATGTAAATTGATTTTGCTTTTATAACAATACTGTAGAAACAGAAAAACTCATAAATGGAATACACATTTATGAGCTTTGATTGTTAACGAAATGAATACATTTCCAGCTAAAAGCTTCTGTTTAATCCAAGTAGATGGGACAGAAATTGCCTTGGCTCTCCCAAGCAGTGTGGTACACATGCAACATAACATTACAATCTCAATTAATATATATTAGAAGACATAAATTTGTCCTTTACTCAACTGTTAAAAAAATCTTTAGTTGGCAGTTTGATATTCTGATGGCCAGATAAGCACAAAATTCCTTTTAAAAGAACCACAGAGATCCGTAGACGAAAGTGGTATTTCATGTTGCCCCCTCCATTTCCAGTGTCGCAGAACACAATTCCCATAACAATAGAGCAATAATTACTATATAATCCTCAACAGTATTGTTAATGACTGACTATACTATTTAAGTATCTTTGAACAGACACTCATATTATCATTTTCCTTTCCACAAATTTTCTCAACTGGAAATAAGAACAACTACTCTTTCTACAGAAACATTTATTCTCTGTGCTTTCATAACTTTAACATGAGTCACATCAATGGAGTGAAAAAAAAAAAAAAAAGGAATAACGAGACCTTTTATTATGAAACTTTCAAACAAACTCTTCAAGTGACCATTTTCTCCAGTGTCTCGCCCTTTTCCACTTTGCCAAATCCATTTGCAACTTTAGATAACCGAGAAGCATTTATTACCTTTACGAATTTCTGTTGTAAAAATACATTCACTCTTTCTCTCAGACAAATGGTTCCCGATGTCAGTGAATCCGTTAACATTGGGTACTTCAGTTATTTGTTACACCTTCAGCAAGTGATAACCATTTCACTTTCTTTGATTTATAGCTATTTCATATCACTGTCATAACATGTTTGTTTAGGACAACTTTTCCTTTTCATTTGGGTGCTCTGAAGCTAAAAGCATCTCAAATTACAGTCAGTTTACTCCAAGCATTACCTACATACTTCTGTTACCATCATCAGCTCCTCAGCTTAACATCGATCCAGGGATTTCACCTAACATCACTTCGTAACTATTCTCCCATCACACATTATCTTTCTTCCAATTCATAAGAACTTTCTTTTGCTCCAAGGTATCCACGTTATTGATGTAAGTGACAAGTAAGTGACTTTATTCTTCCTGAAAAATGACAGTATAACATTGCCTCTACTCACTTAACAAGCCTTAATTGTAATTTCCCAACCCTACTTGTTCATAAACTATTCTATCAGTTCTATAATCTTTCCATGCACTTGGCAACAATAAATAAATAAATAAATAAAATGACCTCATGTTAATGATGATGTAAATAAAATAGAGAGAAACTTCCACATGGGAAAAATATCTTAAAAACAAAGATTCCAAGACTTACCAAGCGGAAAATCGCCGGTAGATAGGCACAATAAATAAAACACACAAACACACACACAGAATTTCGAGCTTTCGCAACCGGCGGCTGCTGAAAGGATGTGGGTTTTAAGGGAGAGGGTAAGGAGTCATTCCAATCCCGGGAGCGGAAAGACTTACCTTAGGGGGAAAAAAGGATAGGTATATACTTGCGCGCGCGCGCCCACACACACACACACACACACACACACACACACACACACACACACACACACGCGCGCATATCCATCCATACATACACAGACACAAGGCTTGTGTCTGTGTATCTATGTATTCTGAGATCCACAGTGTCAAGAGTGTGTGGAGAATGTCACATCTGAGGTATTGCCTCTCACTGAAGTAACCCAGTGGCCAATGGCCTTCATTTAACAACCGAGAGCAGTTGCATTTGCATAGAGTTGTCAGTGCTAACAGACAAGCAACAGTTTGTGAAATGACAACAAAAATCAATGTGAGACGTACAACAAACATATCATTTAAAACAGTGCAGCAAAATTTGGCATTGGTAGGCTATGGCAGCAGACATCTGACTTAGGTAACTGTGTTAACAGTATGATATTGCATGCTGCGCCTCTCCTGGACTTGTGACCGTATTGGTTGGCCCCTAGATGACTGTAAAAATGAGGCCTGGTCAGATGAATCACAATTTCAGGTAGGCTTTGGGTGTGGCACAGATCCCACCAAGCCATGGACTCAAGTTGTCAACAAGGCACTGTGAAAGCTTGTGGTGGCTCCATAATGGTGTGGGCTGTGTTTACGTGGAATGGACTGGGCCCTCTGGTCCAACAGAACTGACCATTGTCTGGAAATGCTACTTGGAGACCAATTGCAGCCATTCATGGACTTCGTGTTCCCAAACAATGATGGAATTTTTATGGGTGACAGTGCACCATGTCAAGAGGGCCACACTTTTTTGCAATTTGTTTGTAGAACATTCTGGATAATTCAAGCTAATGATTTTGCCACCTAAATCATCCAACATGAAACCCATCGAACATTTATGGGGCATAATAGAGAAGTAAGCTTGTGCACAAGGTCCTGCACCAGCAACACAACCTTATGGATGGCTTTAGATGCAGCATAGATTAATATTTCTGCATGGGACCTCCAGTGACTTGTTGAGTCCATGCCACTTTGAGTTGCTGCAGGATGCTGGGCAAAGGGAGGTCCAACATGATGTTGGGAAGTATCCCTTGACTTTTTGTCACCTAAGTGTATCACCACTTAATATTATATATGGGTCCTTAAACTGTTGAAAGCATTTCTGTTTCCTTCCCATATTTATTGCTCTTGTTAATCCTTATAACATATACTGTCTCATCTGTCTTAAATTTATTAACATTTGTTACATTCAATACTGGTTGATTATTTATTGGGCACTGTTTCGTAATTTTTTGTAACAATTTCATTTACGGTTTATTTTTAAGTCATTCTATTCAAGGATAACTAATCTCCTTTAATACTGGTTCACCTATTATTCCTTCCTTTACAATTTCTCAGGGTGCCATTCCTGTGCTAAAGTGTGGCAGATCGTTTAAAACTATTTCAAGCTGGGTATTAACTCTGGCCAGTGGGAATGTCGCTTCATACGATGTGTTCTTAGAAGCAATCAACTTTTCAGATCAATTTGAGGTTTAGGAAATGGAGAGATTTCGGAAAAGTTGACCAGAACCACAGGTCAGGGGAGTCTTTTACTTTCATCCCTATTCCTTCACCGTCAACCCTTCTGCCAGAAGAAGGTGGCACTGGCTCAAAAACTTGCAAATTTGTACCCTTTTATGTGGTGTGCTCAAAAAGTAATGGGAATTTTTTTTTTCTTCAAGAATCTTTATTTATTCACTAACATCAACTTTGTCTACTTCAAAGTAATTCCCCCTCAGATATAATGCACTTGTGCCAGCTTGTTTTCCAATCTTGGAAGTAGTTCTAGAATTCACTTTTCATTGTGGTGTTCAGCTCCTTCAGCAACTCTGTTTTTATCTCATCAGTGGTCACAAAAAAAAGTCCTTTCATGGTTCTCTTCAGCCTCAGGAATAGAAAGAAGTCACAGGAGGGTCATATCTGATGAATACAGTGGCTGAGACAATATAATGGTCCCCCCCCCAAAAAAAAAAAAAAAAAAAATCGCAAACAGGCAATGAGGTCTGAGTGGGAGCATTATTGTGAGGCAATTCCTGTAAATGTTTTTGCCACAGTTCTGGTTGTTTTCTTCACATTGGTTCACATAGTATTTCTTACTGATGCACTAACCCATCATAATCAAAGAAATCATTCAGCTGTTCCTGAGTGATGTCTACCTGACATCATTTATAGTCAAAATTGAACAGTTTGGGAACAAACATTTTACTGCTACATGTTTTATGCCCAAAACATCTGAAAAAATTGGCTTGGTATGAGCCAGAGGACATGTCAACATCATCAGAAACCTCTCTGATGGTGATAACAAAAATTTTATAGAACCATTTTCTTTACTTCTTCCACATTGCCATCAATGGTTATGTGTTTGGATGTCCAAGGCAGTCATCTACAACGTCTTATCTACCCTTTTTGAAACATTTATACCACTTGTAATCTCTTGTCTTACTCATAATAGATTTGCCAATAGTCGCAGTCAATATTTCAAATTCAGTGCTGCAGTTTATTCCATTTTCCAAGCAAAATTTAATGTAGATTCTTTGATCCATCTTTTTTGTAAGTAAAAATTTGCTGAGCAGTTGAAAACATGTATAACCTTTTCGACTCTCAACAATAAACTAAATACCCAAAACAGCTGAAAATTCAAACATACCTCTGGAACACATATATTAAGACAAAAAAATTTGAAAAGTGATTGTGTAAAGGCCACAAAATTAAGAAAATATCCATTACATTTCAATCACACTTCATATGCGTGTTCTCCTGTTGCCGGTAACTTTTTTACCTGGTTCTTTTGCGTTTCCCTCAACATTTTGGTACTTCACATTGATTTTGTACCTTCTCTTTCCGAACCCTGTTTTCGTGAATGCTACTGAACTGCTGGCTATTTAACAATTTTTCTGCATTGTGTCTTTATTAATTGCTGACTTCTGCAGCTGTTCCTAGTTGATTCAGAATTCTGATTTCTGCCTTGCCTTTAGTGTTTTTTTTTTTTTTTTAATGTTATCCTTTTTACTTTACTGTCAGCATCAGTATCCATTACTTTTCTTAAGGTCAAGTACTGTTCCATTGGAAACTGAGCAGTCAAGGCCCAATAAAATTCTCAGTGTCAAATCCGTTACCACTAACTTGGATTTCTGGATGTGAATTCCTCCTCAACCTTTTTCTTTTGGAACCTGTGGTTTGGTTGATGCTTCTACTTACATGCGTAGAATGTGCAAGTGCCTGCACGATATCATAAGGTGATCTGAAAACTCATAATTTCAGTAGATAATTCTTTTGCAGTAGTCAACTGGACTCACTGCTCAGTTCCAACCTGCCGTGCTGATTGTTCTTCCTCATTTGGCAGTAGTGCTTTGAGCTGAAAAATAGGCTGCTGTCAAACTAACATCACCAAATCAACAAACACCGAGATATCAATCTAACTTATATATTCTTCAACATAATAAATGCCTTGCAGAACATCAATTTAATATTACAATTGCCAGAGCAGACAATGCTCTGTATGTGACAGATCGCCAGCCAAGGTCTAGATAAACACCACTTGGTATCCCTGCACAGGGAGAATCCGGTTGCACATTGTCGTACATGGTGCTATTCCATGTACTGAGCTCATCTCTGGTGCAGCACCAACACGGAATAAGGAGTAAGCAGCTCCAGATCACAGAGCAGGTGGTGATGTTTTAACACTTGTTTTGCTCCCCAGACATACAGCTTCCCCAGATTACTCCATCTTTACACAGTATTTCACACACAGTGGACTGTCTGTTCTCTTTTCCTAACTTCAGACATATTTTGTCAGCTAAGTTAAACCTTGAGTGTGACGTGCTATTTCCCTGTGACACTACATATCCCCCCATGGAGGTGAAATATGTCGGAATCATTCATTTCTCTTGAGCTTGTAGTGCTTCTTGACGCCTTTTTAATATTTTTATTACTGATACTGACACTTTACACATGCCTTTTAATACTACTCATGATATTATTTTCTTTTGAGATCAAGAGAAAATAGAAACTCCATAATTCGATTTCAGTTTATTTTTTACAATATTTGTATACCTTTTCGCATTTTTCAGAACATTTTTTTAAAATTTATTTTTCTGATGTCTGTATGAGGAACCATATTCCAATGTTTGAACTTGTGTGAAAGTTTTCACTTACATTTCTTTACATCATAATATGTAACTCTTTTGTTATTCTCCTGCAAAAAATATCACTGCAATTAATACTGCATTGTCGTTTGGATGGTGCTTTTGGAATAGTGTCTCTTAATTTCTTATAATAACCATAACATTACCTACATTCTGAGGAAATATTCCTGCATTATTCATGATACATTATGAGTCAGTGTTCTATATCGAATCTAATTTACTCCTACAGATCATCTTGTCCCCGAGTCCATCTTACCGAGGCATAGGTCATCTCAGCAATGAGTCCATTTAAACTTTTTTTTGAGGCCTGGCCCAGGTCATCCACCTAGGCTATTTACCACCTAATCTCCGTATGTATACACATTTTGCTGCCCTTAATACTACTTCGTGGAGCACCTTACCTCCTTACATATATTGTTTTAATTTGGCTCTCATCCTCTTACATAACACTAGCCTTAATTTTTTAAAAGATATTTCATGTTCTTTCTCCCAGTAGCTTAACATTGTTCCTTTCCTTTGAGGTGCTCTGTGTTACCATCTTAACAATGGAGCTGCTTTGTAGTAATTTCATACCCTGTTTCTCCTGTTCAGTTAACTGTTATCTGTATATTTAAGATGTTAGCACAGCATTCATTTCCTTCTAAGAACCTGGCTTACTTTTGTAATGTTCCCTCCACTCTCTTCCCCTGCCGTACGCAAATATGATGTAGCTAACATCAAAAGCAACCTCAGTACAATAAGTGTTTTCTTGTTTGTATCTGTTAGTATTTACTTGTTAGCGCGTTTGTACTCTCGTATTAGGCCTGTGTCCTCAAACAGTCATGTTTCCAAGCCACTAGTCTCAAGCCTGTTGTTTCTTCTGTTCACTGAGCCCCTATAAAATATGTTTAAAACCAACCCCACATATGCACATTGTATAAAAGGTAAACAATAATCTCCCCATACGAAGTTGGTGTCACACACTTGTCAAGACATTGTAATTGTAATGGTATTGCACTGTCGTAGATTTTCCCTGTAGTTAGAACTCAGTTATCTTATTCTCCCTTTAATGTAGAGCATTACATGCTACCTGATATCCGCAGGTGTAAAATATATTTATACTTCATAAGGGTTATTCATCATTTTTTATTGCAGGTACATTTACAGTATCTCTTTATATGTTTCTTCTCAGTAATGTATTTTAAGTAATAGAAGTATAGTGATTTGCTGATGAAAGAATATTAAGAGAGTGAAGAATCAGTGTAAGGAAAAGGAAAAGTTGAAGTACTGCGTTGACTAACTCGGTGCCTTACATGCATCACAACACATAGACCACGTAAGGCCATGGTTTCCTTTAGGTTTCAATGAATTTACAATGTTCCACCTCCTGACCTTGGCCCCTAGACTTGTATTGTTTCTCAACATTTGGGCATCTGTTCTGTGGCGTCAACGTATCTTGATGTTATATTTATTGCTCTTACATTCTCTATGTTTCCAGCATGATTGGATACAAACATATGTGATACTATGCTTTGTTATTCCCACTTCCTTTTATTATTACATCATTGTGTAGCATTATCGACATTGCAAAAATTAGTTTCTTTTTCTTCGGTTGTTCTCATGTTCCTTGTGAGATGTATTGTCCCTTTATATGAATTCCCCTCGCTACGTATTTAAAATATCTAAACCTCCAATAGAACATAAAAAGATTGTTTACTGTTGACCAACCTCAGTACTATATTTATTTTCTAACGAAGTAAGGGAGTCTCCTCACTAGTACTTTTAGTAAGTATTTCCTCCAGTTGGTTGTTTAAATACTTCCCCTGGTCAGATGTCACTCTAGCCTATATATTTCTTATAGCTACTTCAAGAATTGATAAAATATTTTGTGTCTAGTAGGTCCAAAGTTAATTTTTCCTATACAACCTCAGACCAATACTTTCTTTTAAAGATTTCCTGAAAGTCGTCCCTTGATCTGAATTCTTCTGAATGTGCTGTACCCCATTCAGCCACATCCCTGTCCGATAACTCAATGCACGATTTACCTTTGCGGAATCTTCCCAATGTTGAGGCAAGGGTTGTGACAATACTTGTAAAAAACATGTAGGATGTACATCTCCATCCAGTTTAAATTTAGGGAATTGCTTCGCCAAATTTGTGCTGCGCCCTAATTGAAGTTTCATTTGGTACCACAGTAGTATTCAATCTTATTCTTTTCTCTAGCTCCACCTTTATTTTCTCTATTTCATCCCACAATTAATTAAATTCTCGTTCTGTCTTCAAAGCATCTTCCTCCAAATGAGATGTGTTACTGAACATAAAATCTTATTCATGATATCTCTGATCAACTATAGCTTTCATTTTTTCCTCCAAACTAGCGTCCTTTTCAATCCTTAAAGTCTCGAGCCATTTTTGGATGTGTCTCACTTGGCCATGCACATTCCAGAATCGATGTTACTTGTTCTCATTCATTTGTAGTAAAGTATTACTAAATCGTAGGAACTGTTCTTGTACCTTGTTCCTCACAAAACCACATTGTTTGTCCTTTCGTCTCCAGCCTCCCTTGTATATGAATCTAATGACTTTTGTAAGTCTAAAATTCTATTGTTTGTTTCTACTTTCTCTTGCCTCGATTTACTGATACGGATATGTAAATAGTTTCCCAGCTATTCTGAACTAGTCTTTGTATTTTCTATGCTAGCAAACACTTTTTTCTTTCACTCTTCAGTTCATTTGTGGTATTGTGTGTTGTTGTTGTTGTCTTCAGTCCTGAGACTGGTTTGATGCAGCTCTCCATGCTACTCTATCCTGTGCAAGCTGCTTCATCTCCCAGTACCTACTGCAACCTACATCCTTCTGAATCTGCTTAGTGTACTCATCTCTTGGTCTCCCTCTACGATTTTTACCCTCCACGCTGCCCTCCAGTGCTAAATTTGTGATCCCTTGATGCCTCAAAACATGTCCTACCAACCGATCCCTTCTTCTAGTCAAGTTGTGCCACAAACTTCTCTTCTCCCCAATCCTTTTCAATACCTCCTCATTAGTGACGTGATCAATCCACCTTATCTTCAGTATTCTTCTGTAGCACCACATTTCGAAAGCTTCTATTCTCTTCTTGTCCAAACTAGTTATCGTCCATGTTTCACTTCCATACATGGCTACACTCCAAACAAATACTTTCAGAAACGACTTCCTGATACATAAATCTATATTCGATGTTAACAAATTTCTCTTCTTCAGAAACGCTTTCCTTGCCATTGCCAGTCTACATTTTATATCCTCTCTACTTCGACCATCATCAGTTATTTTACTTCCTAAATAGCAAAACTCCTTTACTACTTTAAGTGTCTCATTTCCTAATCTAATTCCCTCAGCATCACCCAATTTAATTTGACTACATTCCATTATCCTCGTTTTGCTTTTGTTGATGTTCATCTTATATCCTCCTTTCAAGACACTGTCCATTCCGTTCAACTGCTCTTCCAAGTCCTTTGTCGTCTCTGACAGAATTACAATGTCATCGGCGAACCTCAAAGTTTTTATTTCTTCCCCATGGATTTTAATACCTACTCTGAATATTTCTTTTGTTTCCTTTACTGCTTGCTCAATATACAGATTGAATAACATCGGGGAGAGGCTACAACCCTGTCTCACTCCTTTCCCAACCACTGCTTCCCTTTCATGCCCCTCGACTCTTATGATTGCCATCTGGTTTCTGTACAAATTATAAATAGCCTTTCGCTCCCTGTATTTTACCCCTGCCACCTTAAGAATTTGAAAAAGAGTATTCCAGTCAACATTGTCAAAAGCTTTCTCTAAGTCTACAAATGCTAGAAACGTAGGTTTGCCTTTTCTTAATCTTTCTTCTAAGATAAGTCGTAAGGTCAGTATTGCCTCACGTGTTCCAACATTTCGACGGAATCCAAACTGATCCTCCCCGAGGTCTGCATCTACCAGTTTTTCCATTCGTCTGTAAAGAATTCGTGTTAGTATTTTGCAGCAGTGGCTTATTAAACTGATAGTTCGGTAATTTTCACATCTGTCAACACCTGCTTTCTTTGGGATTGGAATTATTATATTCTTCTTGAAGTCTAAGGGTATTTCGCCTGTCTCATACATCTTGCTCACCAGCTGGTAGAGTTTTGACAGGACTGGTTGTCCCAAGGCCGTCAGTAGTTCTAATGGAATGTTGTCTACTCCGGGGGCCTTGTTTCGACTCAGGTCTTTCAGTGCTCTGTCAAACTCTTCACGCAGTATCGTATCTCCCATTTCGTCTTCATCTACATCCTCTTCCATTTCCATAATATTGTCCTCAAGTACCTCGCCCTTGTATAAACCTTCTATATACTCCTTCCACCTTTCTGCCTTCCCTTCTTTGCTTAGAACTGGGCTGCCATCTGAGCTCTTGATATTCATACACGTGGTTCTCTTCTCTCCAAAGGTCTCTTTAATTTTCCTGTAGGCAGTATCTATCTTACCCCTAGTGAGATAAGCTTCTACTACCTTACATTTGTCCTCTAGCCATCCCTGCTTAGCCGTTTTGCACTTTCTGTCGATCTCGTTTTTGAGACGTTTGTATTCCTTTTTGCCTGCTTCATTTACTGCGTTTTTATATTTTCTCCTTTCATCAATTAAATTCAATATTTCTTCTGTTACCCAAGGATTTCTAGCAGCCCTCGTCTTTGTACCTACTTTATCCTCTGCTGCCTTCACTACTACATCCCTCAGAGCTACCCATTCTTCTTCTACTGTATTTCTTTCCCCTATTCCTGTCAATTGTTCCCTTATGCTCTCCCTGATACTCTCTACAACCTCTGGTTCTTTCAGTTTATCCAGGTCCCATCTCCTTAATTTCCCACATTTTTGCAGTTTCTTCAGTTTTAATCTACAGGTCATAACCAATAGATTGTGGTCAGAGTCCACATCTGCCCCTGGAAATGTCTTACAACTTAAAACCTGGTTCCTAAATCTCTGTCTTACCATTATATAATCTATCTGATACCTTTTAGTAACTCCAGGGTTCTTCCACGTATACAACCTTCTTTCATGATTCTTAAACCAAGTGTTAGCTATGATTAAGTTGTGCTCTGTGCAAAATTCTACTAGGCGGCTTCCTCTTTCATTTCTTAGCCCCAATCCATATTCACCTACTATGTTTCCTTCTCTCCCTTTTCCTACACTCGAATTCCAGCCACCCATTACTATTAAATTTTTGTCTCCCTGTGTTATTTTGCTGAAATCATCTCTTAAGTCATATATCAACTAATTTGTTAGTTCAAATAGTAAACCACAGAGGCCTATCAGTATTTATAACGCCATTTTACATATTATTATTGGCACATGAACACAGATACACAATATACTCTTAAAGATTATGTTTTTGTTTAATCACAGACACTCATACTCGCAGTGTCACTATCATATACAATGTATACTTTGTAAATAAATTGTACGTGATACCATTGACTATCACAACATCCTGGTCAAACTACTAATAAAACTTTTTGGCACTTATCAGTGCACTGGATTTGTGGGCTGGACTGAAACAGCAATGGGTCGTCTGGTGTTGGTGCCGTGGAGCAAAGTCTTAGTGGTCTCGTCGCATAGATTTCCCTGATGAATAATCAAGGCAGGGACAAGTGATCTTAGACAGCAAGCTGCTTGGCTGGCTGCTCTCGCTCTTTTGTTATCAGCAATTTGTGTTTCATCAACTGGTGTCATCACTCCTTTTAGTATTTTGTTGATAATTCACTGTAGTCAGACTCATTTGCTTTTTCCCACTACTAATAAACAATTTTTCATGACTTCACTCTACCAAAGTAGAATTGTTTTTTTCTTCTTCTTCTTCTTTCTTCGTTTGGGTCATCTAAGGACCATGCACCAATTTCAATGCTTCCTCCTTTGTTGTTGTTGTTTCTTTTTCCCTTATTCTTTCATCTTTTCACTATGTATCCTTCTCCTCAGACTATTTTGACCCTGTCTTCTTCTCCCTCTTGCCTTGGAATCCTTCCGTTTTTAACACTTTCCTCTTGAAACTCTCTCTTTCTGTTGCATCTTTCCACTTATGTTGTTTCTTTCCAAATCTTTCCTAACTTCTTGAGTCCAGGCTATTGTTGACTTCTCATCCCAAAGATATTTAAAAATCTGTTTGGTTAACCTGTATTTGTTCATTCTGTTCAATGTATTGTTTTTATTTTTTTATTTTATTTTATTTTTTTCCATTTCTATTACAGTGTTGTTAATGTCTGTTGTTAAGAGCAACCATCCTATTTTCGTAGCAAAATCTTTCTTGTTTTGCAGTAGTCGCTCTCTTTCCACTGCTCTACTATAACTCACATCAGTCAGAGGGCGCCAAATGCGGTATCCCAGTGGTTTGATTGTAGCTTGTACTTATGCGTGTATTATGTGCAATTGTGTAAACAGTGTCATCAGGTGTTTTGAATACTCGTGATATCCATAAGTAATTCGATAAGCCTTTGCAGTAGTGGATCACCTGCTAGTTGTGCATGGATGTGTAAGAAGAGAACACTGACCAATACGATATTATGAATAATGGAGAAGTATTTTCCTCTATGAATGAAGGTAATGTGTTGGTTCTTATATGAAATTAAGAAATGGTGTTCTAAAATAGTAGCCCACATCTCATGGTCGTGCGATAGCGTTCTTGCTTCCCGCGCCCGGATTCCCAAGTTCGATTCCCGGCGGGGTCAGGGATTTTCTCTGCCTCGTGATGGCTAGGTGTTGTGTGTTGTCCTTAGGTTAGTTAGGTTTAAGTAGTTCTAAGTTCTAGGGGACTGATGACCATAGATGTTAAGTCCCATAGTGCTCAGAGCCATTTGAACCGTTTTTCTAAAATAGTACATCTCTTAGTGGATACTAGGAGTGAAGCTAGTATATTATCTTAGAAATTTTGTGTGGAAAATCAGGAAAAATAGAAATCTCATTCATTCACATTAACCAATGTTCACCTCATTCCAAAAGAAAACAGATTGAGGAGAAATGCACATCCAGTTATCCGTGTTATTGGTAGTGGATTTTAATCTGAGAGTTTTATTGGGCCTTGACTGCTTGGTTTCCAATGGAGTAGTACTTAACCTTAAGAGAAGTAATGGATATTGGTACTAATGGCAAGATACAAAGGATCGCATTAAAAATAATAAATAGCACTTTTATTATTTCACTGACAAAAAAAAGATCTAAAATCTTTTGATTAATATTTTAAAATTAATTTACATCTGACTACCTGAAGTTAATGATGTTTCTTGACCATTTGCTAATTTAAATATTTCTCTTTTTAACTGGACTTAAGAAAAATAACAAGGGGTACTGGACCTCTACTTATTTATTATTAAAAATTTTATACATTAGTCGACAAGGCGTTGAATAATAGAAATCAACTTAATACCCCACTAATTCTTTTGCAAAGTCTGACCTACACTTCCTACCCAAAAAGAATAAAACAAAAATCAGAGCAAATCTTATAATGCTCTTCAACTTTTATTCCTGCCTGGGAGGAGAGAAGACTTTTCCTTTCTCAGGTGTTGCCTTCTAACCTGACCTCCACTCTCCCACTGTCATTTTACACAATATTTTGTAATGTCTGAGAGTTGAAGTGCACTCTATTTCCTACCTTACTGTGTATTAATATAAGAGTCTAGAATATGATACATTACTGTGCTTCAGGGTGATTGCTCAGGATTAACACTTTTGAAATTTTTTTACCAATGTCCCCAGACAGGCAAAGGGGCAGTGATTTTATTCATTACATTAGTTGTAATAATAATGGCCTTTAAATTTTGTGGGCAGTTCTGGTTGGTTGCTTTTTTGTGTGTGCAAATGATGGCATTGATGTGTGACAGTATCTGTGGTCTACCTTCTCATTGCTAGATGACTGCAGTTGCCATGGCTCTTTTAACTAGTGTAATCCACATGCACCCACAGTATTGCAATCTCAGAATCTCATTTAATATTCATTAGAACACACACACACACACACACACACACACACACACACACACACACACACACACACACACACACACACACACACACACACTAATTTGTCCTTTACACATTTCTTCAGGGTAGGGGGGGAGGGAGGTGAGCCGGAAATCTTTGATTAGCATCTACACATTCTGATGTGTGTGTGGGGGGCGGATGTCTCACACTCTCTTTTGCATATAGAGCTCTACATGTCACTTGCAGTTGTCTACAACTTCATTACTCGCCTAAAGTGTACCTTCAAGCCTTGCATTTTAGGTGCAGCACCAATTAGCGAATGTGTACAAATACAATCTCCTAGGAGAGTTTTATATTGATACTTGGTTAAATTAGTTAATTAAATTTATTGTTGTTATTTTGTTTAGTAATGTTGGATATCCTGGGTTCATTTCCAGGATCAATTTATATTCCTTTGTAACAGTTCTTGTAATTATAAGTGTGTAATATAGTATTTTGTCTTTATCTTGCCTTTAAAGGCTCTTTACAGATTCATAATATGATTGCCATGATAGCGTGTGTAAGTCCTTCGGAACTTGACATGGCTGAGACTCTCAACACACTTCGTTTTGTTGAGAAATCCAAGAAGGTTATGCAGGCGATTGAGATAAATAAGGTTGTCCAACGCCACAAGGTAAATCCATAATAAGTTTTTATTCTGAACTTAATATAATAGAAAATTTCTCACATGAGGCATATTCCTAAATGATTTTTATTGTTATGATGAATTGGATATATAGGGGAAGGCAAAGGATGGTGTGTGGCCCGGCATCGAATTGGTTGAGTGTCATACTACAAATCCACAGTTCTGGCATTCAGTCTCCAGCTCATCATAGGTTTTTTTCTTTTTCTTTTCTCTTTTTCTCCTCTCTCACTTTATTGCTTTTTTCACCCCGGGGAATGATGTGTATGTACAAAAAAATGTCAAGTTGCATTATAGTTCAGATTCCATGTTAAATTATGAGTCTTCTTATAACTGGGTGTGTCAGTTCAAACATCTTAGGAAGGCAGCTGCATTCCATCTCCAATAGAACGTTCTGGTTGGAGACTGCTTTAGCTGTCTTGAGTAGTAAAGCAGAGAAATTGTAAATGCTGTTAAACTGCAATCCCATAATATATCTAAGTCTGAAGATCAATGGCTACTTTTATTATTACTAATCAAGCAGTGGAAAATCAAGGATGGAATGTAACAATATTATGAAAAGGAAGGTTGCCACTCACCCTTTAGTGGAGATGCTGAGTCGCAGATGGGCACAACAATAAGACTGAAAAAATAAATAAGCTTTCGTCCAACAAGGCTTTTGTCAAACACACACACACACACAACCTGCAGTCTCTGCCAGCTGAAGGTGCACTGTTAGCAGCAGCAGCAGTGAGTGATATGAGTAGCTACAGGGTGGGGGTAAGGAGGAGGGGTAGTAGGGTAGGGGGACAATAAAGTGCTGTTGGGGAGCGTGCAGTGACTAGGTGGAGAGAGTTGGAGAGAGTATAGTGTAGCTAGGCGCAGTTGGGAGGTTAGATGGATGGCAGACAGAAGGAGGTGGTGGGGGTGGGGGGGGGGGGGAGGTAGTGGAACGGGAGATAAGTAAAAAAAATTAGTGCGTTGGTGGAATGAGAGCTGTGTAATGCTGGAATAGGAACAGAGTAGGTGCCTGTTCGGTGAGGACTATGACTAATGAAAGTTGGGACGAGGAGGGTTACAAGAACATAGGATATATATCAGGGAGAGTTCCCACCTGCACAACTCAGAAAAATTGATGTTGATGTTGATGGGAAGGATCGATATGGCACAAGCTATGAAGCAGTCATTGAAGTAAAGGATGTCATGTTGGGCAGCGTGTTCAGCAACAGGGTGGTCCACTTGTTTCGTGGCCACTGTTTGTCGATGGATATTCATGTGGACAGACAGCTTGTTGGTTGTCATACCCACATAAACAGCAGCACAGTGGTTGCAGCTTAACTTGTAGATCACATGACTGGTTCCACAGGTAGCCTTGCATTTGATAGGACAGGTGATGTTTGTGACTGATTGTAGTAGGTGGTGGTGGGAGGGGGAGCAGGTGTTATGTGGGGATGGGGTAGTATGTTCTGTAGGTTCGGTGAATAGTGGAATACCACTGTGAGAAGTGTGGAAAGGATAGTGGGCTCAACATTTCTCATTTCAGGGCATGACGAGAGGTAGTTGGAACACTGGCAGAGGATGTAATTCATTTTCTCCAGTCCCGGACGGTACAGAGTTATGAGGGGAATGCCCCTCTGTGGCTGGACAGTGAGACTTTGGGAGGTGGCAGCCGACTGGAAAGATAAGGCACGGGATATTTGTTTTTGTACAAGGTTGTTTCAGTGAGACATTGTCCTCACTCACCCAGCCCCTTCCCTGTTCCCATTCCAGCACTACACAGCTCTCATTCCACCAACACGTGGAGTCTTTTTACTTCTGTCCTTTACCGCCCCCCCTCCCCCCTCCACACACACACACACACACACACACACACACACACACACACTCCCCCCATGTCCTCCATCTAACCTTCCGAGTGCACCTAGCTGCCCTACCATCTCTTCCCCTCATCCCTGCGTGCTCCCCAGTAGCACTCCACTGTCCCCTACCCTACTATCCCTTGCCCTCTCCATCCCAGCCTCCTTCTTACCTCCACCCAATTGCCAATCGCATCATGCCATACTGTTGCCGCTTGCAGTGTGGCTTCAGTTGCCAGAAACTGCAGTCGTGTGTGTGTGTGTTGCGTTTGTTTGTTTGTTTGTTTGTGTGTGTGTGTGTGTGTGTGTGTGTGTGTGTGTGTAGTCTATCTTTGATAATAGTCTTGTTGGCCAAAAGTTTATTTGTGACAGTCTTTTTGTTATGCTTTTCTGTGACTCAGCATCTCCGCTTTATTGTTACTAATTGTGCCACAATTAGACATTATTGCAGAAGAACAAATAAACTGTGTACATGATTTACAAATTTACAGACCCATTATTTGTATAATTTATAACATCTGCTGTAGCATCCCAGAAATTCAGGGGGTTTCCAGGGTACGAATTTTGAGGGCTCACTCTTCAACAGTGTGTCTGACAGTCAGTGTTTGACAGCCACAGGTGTACTTCGAAGAGGTAGACTCTCCCCATCTGTATCTGTAATTGGCCACCGCATCTCCCCTTGTTGGTCTGGATCCTGTTGAGTGTCTGTATGTTCTCTGTGGAAGAATAAGTTCCCATGTTTTGTTATGGCTTGAAGAAAGCTGTTAAGCCGTGGTGGAGTGGTGTTGTACCATTCTTGGGTGCAATCTTTATGTAGATTGAAGTATGTTCCACAGGGATGCTAGGTGTTTTCAGTGGGGATGTCTGGAGTAGAGTCTGCTGATTTGGATAGGTGGTATATGCATATAAATTGGTAGCTGCTGGTTGTTGCACATTTTCTTATATTGTCTCAGAAGATTATTCTTTCTTCTCAGGTTAACTGATGGAATGCAGCTCAGAATACTGGAGTGGACGTGATCATGCCAGTAATAGTCCACAAGAATCTTTACCAATATCTCGATTTGTATTCTGTTGTACAATAGCCTTTCAAGTAATTTGTACATCATACGAAGATTTAACGTATACAAGCTTTTGATGCCAATGGCTCCTTCTTCTGGCAGAAGAGTTGAAGGAGAAGGAAGAGCGATGGAGGAAAAGAACAGGAGAGGTTTAGGGAAAGGGATACAGTTCAGAAAAGTCACCCAGAACCCCAGGTCCTAGGAGATTTATCGCACGGGATGATAAGGACAGACTAATTGTTGGGGACGGCACTGGACAAGATTTGAAAACCTGAGAGCTTAAAGGTCGAAGACAGGGTAATATGCAAAACAGACATTACTACTAAAAAATTGTGTATAAGTTAATACGAGTGAAAAGCTAAGTGCATTGTATGTAACAGAGGTGGGTTGGGGGACGGCGAAAATAGACAAATCAGAAAATGAAAGATGTAGGAAACTGAAATGGAGTGAAGAAAGGAGTAGTTACTGTGAATAAATGCTGAGATGGAAGGAATTAACGTAAATTAAGGACAGATGGGTGTCGAGAACCGAGGACATGTTGTAGTGCTAGTTCCCACCTGCGGAGCTGTGAGAAACTGGTTTGGGGGGGGGGGGGGGGTTTATCCAGATGGCATGTGTGATGAAAAAGGCACCGAGGTCATGACTGTCATGTGCAATAGGATATTGTGTGTTGGCTGTATACACCCTCTGCCTATGCCCATTCATCCTGACTGGTGACTTGGTGGTAGTCATGCCAATGTAAACGGCCGAACATTGCTTACGTAACAGTTAGTCAATGATGTGTCATTTCACACGTGGCTCTCCCTTTGGTAGTACATGTTTTGCCAGTTACAGGGTTGAAATAGGTGCTGGTAGGAGTGTGCATAGGGCAAGTCTTGCAGTGGGATGGTCACAGGGGTAGGAGACATAGGGTAAGGAGATGGATGCTGAAGGAGCATGGGGCCTGACAAGGATGTTGTGGAGATTGGGCGGGTGATAAAAAGCTATTTTAGGTGTACTGAGCAAAAATTCATACAAATGGATCTCATTTCAGGGCATGATTTTAAGAAGTCATGGCCTTGTTGAAGTAACTGGTTGATACATTCAAGACTAGTATAATACTGGTGACTAATTGGATGTGATGGCACAGGAAATCTGCATTTGAACTAGGCTGTTGGGATAATTGCGTCTAGCGCAGGCTGAAGTGGGAGTGGTGGTGTATTGCTGTAAAGAGTCTGCATCCGAACAAATACATTTGTCTCAAATGCCAAGGCTGTGTGGGAGAAGAATGTTTGATACGGAAAGGGTAGTAACTGTCAAACTGTAAGTGCTGTTGTTTGTTAGTAGGTTTGATGTGAACAGAAGTGTGTAGCTGGCCTTCGGTGAGGATGAGATCAACATAAAAAAATAGCACGTGATTGGGAATAGGACCATGTGAAATTTAAGTGGGTGGAGGTATTTTACAGGAATTTTAACAGGTCAGCCTCACCATGAGTCCATACAACAAAAATGTGATCAATGTATCTAAACCAAACCGGTGGTTGAAGGCTTATGGATCCCAGGAAAGTCCCCTCCAAGAGACCCATGAAAAAGTTGGCATAGGAAGGAGCCATCCTGGTTTCCATGGCCGTACCACTGATCTGTTTGTATGTCTGCCTTCAAAGGTGAAATAATTGTTGGTAAGTATAAAGTTGATTAAGGTGAGCAAGAAGGGTGTCATAGGCTTGGAATCAGGTGGGCATTGACTTAGGAAATGTTCAACAGCAGACATACCATGTACATGGGGGTGTTGGTATAGAGGGACGTGGCATCAGTGGTGACAAGCACAGTGTGTGGTGGGAATGGGATGGGTATGGCTTTCAGATGATCTAGGGAAATGAGTGGTATCTTTAATGTAGGAGCTAAGTCTTTGTGCTGTGGGTTGCAGGTGTTGATCAACTAAGACTAATATAAGTTCAGTGGGTACTTTGAAGCAAGAAACTGTAGGATGACCAGGACGATTGGGTTTGTGGATCTTAGGAAGAAGGTAAAAGGTAGGGTGCGTGGTTTTGGGTGGGGTAAGAAGTTTTACGGATTGAGGTGTAAGTCCTTGTGAGGGACCTGAGATTTTTAGAAGGGATTGCAGGTCAGTTTGAATCACAGGGGTGGGGTCTTAACGGCAGATACTGTATGTAGAGGTGTCAGGAAGCTGGCATAGACCTTCACTAACATACTCTTTCCAGTCAAATACCACAGTGATGGATTCATTGTCTGTTATGGAGGATAATGATGGAGTCATCAGATTTAAGGGAATGTACAGCTTGGAGTTCTGCAGAGGAAGGTTGTGAAGCAATGTTGGATGTGAGGAATTCTTGGAAGGCTTGGAAGGGAGGAAGCTGAGGCCACGACTTCCTAAAATCCCGCCCTGAAATGAGATGTTGCCCACCACACCTAGAATAGCTTTTTGTCACCCTCCTGATCTCCACAATATCCTTGTCAGGCCCTATGCTCCTTCTGCACCCATCTCCCTAGCCTATGTCTCCTACCTCTGTGACCATCCCCACTGCAAGACTTGCCCTATGCACCCTCCTAACACAACCTATTCCAGACCTGTAACTGGCAAAACATATACTATAAAAGAGCTACCTGTGAAACGATGTGTCATATACCAACTGCTATGTAAGCACTGTTCGGCCTTTTACATGGGGTATTTTCTTGCAATAAGCAAAATATCTTCACAGTCAATGGCTACAAAACGTAAACAGAATGAGGCTAATGACAAAAGAATATTGCCCATTTACTTAGCTCTATATGAACTAATTAAGAGTGCCTCAAATAATTAGTTCATATTTGTGATTAGAGTTAGGACTACTGTGATTTATACATACATCTCTGTATTGGCATTAGACAGAGTTTAACAAGCCTAGATGATGAAACAAAGCAGTTTGTGAATCTAGCACGGGTTTCATCAGTGTCAATGACGCTTATAACAAAACATTTCTAATTTGTTTGTGGTAACTGTTGCAAAGTATTGTGATCAAACATTAATATGTAAGAAAACTCTGAAAGAAGGTGAATAATTTAGGAGTAAACGAGAGCACTGACTGAATAACAGAGGCCTTGAGTTTTCATCAGGTGCACACAGTAGGTACACACAGTAGAGTTCAATGGCTGCTTTGCAATTCACCTTTTCTGAGCTATGTAAATGTGTGTTATCCCTGCAACATATCCTTTGGTGCAGTTCTCGTCCTGGCCTCATTCTCTGCAAACCCACTGTACCCACTTTCTGTACTCCACAGTTTCCACTTCCTCTGTTCTGTCACTCCCTTTCACTCCACACTTCCACGTCATCATATTCATGCACTGCATATCACTGGCTCCACTAACCATGTATCACATATACCGCCTATGCACCTGCCACCTCTTTCCCCTGCATTCCAAGCCTGCACACCTGCTGACTTCCTCCGAGGCACTAGTTCTCCATCCCTAGCCCCTCTTCCTGCTTCTTTTCCGTCTGCTCATTCCAAATGACACAACCGTCACTCCACCTTAGTCCATCTGCCAAGCTACAGTTCTAGCACACTTTATGACATACAGCTAAAATCACATTAGGGAAACTTGTAATTTCGAGCTGCGAAATCTTTTGATGAAACAGTTGTCTCCCTGACTATGTAGCTTTATTGTTGTTGTTGTGGTCTTCAGTCCTGAGACTGGTTTGATGCAGCTCTCCATGCTACTCTATCCTGTGCAAGCTTCTTCATCTCCCAGTACCTACTGCAGCCTACATCCTTCTGAATCTGCTTAGTGTATTCATCTCTTGGTCTCCCTCTACGATGTTTACCCTCCACGGTGCCCTCCAATACTAAATTGGTGATCCCTCGATGTCTCAGAACATGTCCTACCAACCGATCCCTTCTTCTAGTCAAGTTGTGCCACAAGCTTCTCTTCTCCCCAATTCTATTGAACACCTCCTCATTAGTTATGTTGCTTAGCTTTATTAGTACTGGCTTTATTCCTGCAGCAGTCACAAAATATATCATAGGCTTCTCTGTGCCTACCATGTTAGTCCCTCACATCACACAACTGCCTTGAAATGGCCACCTGCCATAGAATTCCACACAGAGTAATCTTTTACAATTTATTTCTTAGTTTGTATATCCAGTCAGGAGCAGTGGCTCTGTTATGTGAGAGCTCCAGTATGCTACCTCTTCATGAATTATGCATGACTGTGTCTACACCCTCTCAATAAACAGAACAGGGGTCTGCTTAGCCAAATAATTCATCAGCTGAAAGGCTAAAACAGAACTCTCTCATGTAAACCAGTAACATTCAGTAGTAGCAATTAAAAGCTTGTAAGATAGTTCTCGCCCTCCTGATCTCCACAATATCCTTGTCAGGCCCTATGCTAGTGAAGAAAGGAAAACACAGCTGAACATGTGCACTGTGTGTCAGAGCAAAAATGAATTCCAGAAAATCAGCAAATTAAATTAGCCAAATGCTATTTTACTGACATGTTTTGGTGATTTGGGTGCATAAATTTTTAGGGTATTAATTAAAAAAATGTAGACTAATAGTTCTAATGTATGCTAGGATTTTGGTATTATAGTAGTGTGTTTGGAAACTTGATCGTGAACAATACCAAGTCACAATCTGACAAATGAAGAGGTGTGAAGATAACCACCCACAGATAAGTGATGTGTGGATTCCTTGATGATCAGATAATCACACTAGTTTTCTATCATAGGCTCTGGTGGTTGTAAATATGACAGATGACTTCTGAGGTTAGGAATGGGAAGAAATTGTTGAGAATGGAAGGTGATTAATCTGAGTGGCAGTAGCAAAATGTGGATTACTTCTCAACAACTCCCATTTACAAAGTTCATAAGAACTGGTGCAGCAATAATAGGGTCTAAATTGCGTGTGTGTTGATGAAACTGTCAAATTCATCAGTGTTATGGTATATGAGCTTGTGATTTGCCTTAGGTTTGTGCTGGCAATTGATGTGGTTTGGCAGCTGTCATGTCCATTCAATTCTGAACAGTAATTTCAATGGTAATATGATTTGGTCCTGCCTGTGTTCCACTTACCATGCAAATAATGGTAATGAAAATTTCTTCCAACACCCTGGCTCAAATTATCTAATGCCAAACATTAGCTACAGTAGGGTACCACCTCCAGATAGTTTAATGCTCCTTACAATGCTTTGACGATCAAAGAAATCCTTTGGAGCACCTACTGCTCTGTTTTGATTATTGTAGATTGTCTTTCAACACTATGATCATAACAGGACTAGCATGTGGCACAGACTTGTAGTGAATTTTTCCTTTACTCTTAAAATTAAAACTTCTTTTGGGAACACAAATTTCTGTTTCTGTTTTGACCTACCATGGTGCACCTCACTTAGACACAACTTTCAATGCCTAATCAGCTTTTAGTATCCTATTGATGAGGGTGATTTGAAAAGCTCGCAGAACGGAATAGAAAAAAAGTTCTTACATCACTGAAACTTTTTGTTTTTCAATGTAGTTTCCTTGTAGATTAATGCACTTGGTCCAATGGTGTTCCAGTGCCTTAATCCCATCTCGAAAATGAGTTTCCTCAAGGCCTGAAAAATAGTTTGCAACTCCAGCTATCAATTCTTTGTTAAAGTGAATCTTTGTCCACCAAGAAAAGTTTTCAGTTTTGGGAAGAGTTGGAAGTATGATGGAGTGATATCAGGTGAATAAGGCGAGTGCGGCAATAATTCATACCTTAGTTCATGGCAATGGCACATGTGTACGGGTGTGCATTGTCTTGATGGAAGATGACTTTCTTCCTTGCTAAACTTGGCCTTTTTTGCGTATCTTTTGTTGAAATTTGTCTAGGAGGTTAGCATAGTATTCTTCAGTAATTGTTTGCCCAATGGGGAGATAATCTACAAACAGAATACCCTTCGCATCCCAGAACACCGATATCATGACCTGTCCTGCCGAAGGAATTGTCTGCTTTCTTTGGTGGCGGAGAATGAGCATGTTTCCACTGCTTTGACTGTTGTTTTGTCTGTGGGGTATAAAAGTGCACCCAAGTTTCATCTATGGTTACAAACCAGTGCAAAAAATCTTGTTCATTTCTCCTAAAATAGGCCAAACATTGTTCAGATATGTCCATTCTCATGTGCTTTTGATCCAGTGTCAAGAGTCGCGGCACCCATCCTGCAGATAATTTTTTCATTTCTAATTCTTCAGTTAAAATGTGGTATACCCTTTCAGATGACATTTGGCAAGCATGAGCAGTTTCACACACTTTCAATCGGCAATCCTCCATGATCATTTTGTGCACTTTTGCAAATTTCTGGAGTAGTGACACATTTGGACCGACCAATGCGCGGATCATCATGTAATCCCTCCTGACCAAATTTAAATTCATTTGTCCACTTGGCAACAGTTGAATATGAAGGAACAGAGTCCCCTAGTGTATTTTGGAAATCGGCATGGAAGTCCTTTGCTATCATATCATTCTTTAAAAAGTACTTAATGACTGCTCGAATCCTGATGTTTTCCAACTTTGCTAATCACTATGCAGAAACAAAAACAGAGCCACGTCACCGCCACAGCTCTCTTCCAAGAGCACTGACCTGGCACGTATTTACAGGCAACAATCCAACAAGTATCACATTACCAACTCATTGCACTAGTGATGACCTCTCATGGTGATTCCGAGAACTTTTCAAACCACCCTGGTACTTGTCGTTTTAGTTTCACAGAAGGCTATGCCAACATGTTGCCACATGTCTAAAAATCTGACTTACTGGATATCCATTTAGTCTTCACTTTGCTCACAGCACATTGTATTTCTTGTGGTACTGGGTTTCTCGTAGTGTGAGACAGAGTTCAACTTACTTTAGAATACTGACTGTCAGATGTAACTAACTGTTTCATGGTGTGTGAAAAAATTATAACTTGCCATTTTTGATTGTGCAAGGATTAATTTGTAATCTTTGTCTGTAACTGTAAAACGCCCCTAGGGTTTAGTCTTTTGTATATCTTCCACAACTTAACACTACAATTCATAGAGATATTGAGAATGTGTATGAAGTGCAATTATCATGTTTTCTTGCTATATGTAGAATAATTTCAAAACAATTATCTACGGGAAATATATCTTATCACCATAAGTGATATATGGTAATCTATTTTTGTTTCGTTTTTGTTTAC
Organism: Schistocerca gregaria; assembly: GCF_023897955.1. Classification (NCBI taxonomy): domain Eukaryota; kingdom Metazoa; phylum Arthropoda; class Insecta; order Orthoptera; family Acrididae; genus Schistocerca; species Schistocerca gregaria. The sequence goes on along the minus strand of NC_064920.1, from coordinate 868,703,847 downwards.
AGAATAAAGCCATACCAATTTCATCTGCAATTCGTCCCAGATACCCACTTGCTCTACATAACTATCAGTATAGGTAAGTTTTATTTCTTCATTGCTTTATAACTTTTAAAATGATGTACTTTCTCTAAGTTGCAGCTGCATTATGCAGTATTGATTATGATAACTAGAATTCTGCTAACACAGGGTTTTAGCATTAGGCACATATGTGTATAATGATTGTTTAATATTAAGGAGTATAACAGGTGCGCAAAGAAAGAATATATCTTGTTAAGTGCCAGACTGCAAATTCCAAGCTCTGAGTTTCAATCCCAATTTTCTTTTGAAATTTCTTCTGTGACATGTTGTTTCTCTGACCTTCAGCAGTAATTTGTAAATGTGCAAAATGCCAAACTGCATTGTAGTTAGCATAGTTAGCAGTCTGTATGAAAATGTAGGTCTCTCCTATAACTTATTAAGTCATTTCAGAGATCAGAGGCAAGGGCACACTATCTCTAACAGGACCGTGCCTAACATGGTACTATACTGTTCAAACAAATTTCTGGTTTGAAGACAGCTTCACACCTACAGCAAAAATATCCTTGATTAATAAAATAGCAACATACTAACATCCACAACAATTTATTCATTGACTCTGGCATTGGCTGGGTATGTATTTATTCCATTCTTCTATTGGTCAATTTCCTGTCTGTGTCCATCTCCACTAACCCCCTCTGTCTCCAATAAAACCTTCTTAGTTTATAAGCTGCATGATTTCAAATAGCTGTCTCCGCCATTGTCATCATGAGTTCAAATCACTGACTGCTGGTACTGGTATTGTGTTCTGCTTATGTAGATTAAAGGCAGTGTCTGGAACCCTCCAGAGAGGGCAGGAATGGCGCTTGTGAGGAAGGCAAGTTTGGCAGTTCATAGTGGCTCCGTGCTGCGCCAGGACCAACTGACATCACATGGGGTGAGCAGGCAATGGCACATTTGAAACTGCTCTCTCACGTCCCTTCAAGTGGCAACCCCACATCTCTACTTAGACTCAATGTCCATAGCCTATCCCCATGCACTGCGAAGTGTGTACCCCTGGTCTGTGTTGAAACTGTTTCTGTTTATTCTAGTTTTGGCCACTTCTTTGATGACAGAATCCCAGTATGATAGTGTTTCAGGCAAAACTCTCATTTTTACAAACTGTATTTTGTGCCTGTTTTCTGGGCAACGTTGAACCACAGTTAGTGAATGCTTTGAATAATGCTTGGCAACAATGAGAATAGTTTGGCCTTTGTAAGTGCTGTCACATTCACAGGGGAAGCCACACATGCCAGGAACTCAAAGACATAAGTTATTTTAACAGGGCATAACATATCTCTTGTCTTGCAGGTGGGCCAGAACACTGGTCCCAGGTCTTAGTCCATGTCTCTTTAGCATGCACAGCATACATCGTATCTTTGCTAGTAGTTGCTTCACAGTATGGAAGGTATGCAGCTGGCTTGGCCTCTTCCACAGAATCATGAGACTTCTTTCATTGGGGGCACTTTAAAGCTTTAGAAATTTCTCCCTTGCTGTAACAACTTTCTCTTTCTCTGAACAGGTGCTTGAAATTCTGAAATTCAAACTTTAGATGTTCACCATGAGAAATAATTTTTTAACTGTGTACTAACTTCTTACATATCACTTTCTTGTGTACAAGGTGGTGAAAACTGTTAACTTTTAATTACCAGCCAGCGTGTGTAGATTTACTGTACGCTGAATGAACAAAGGTGTTGTGACTTGCAGGGATCTAGTTGACATTCCCTTAGAAGAACTGAAAGCCGCTTGGTGCCAGGAAGGTGTTGTCGACGTGCAACACATTATGAATGAGTTGGATGGCGATCTTGTAAAATCAGACTATTTTATCGTTACTTTTAACACCATCAAACGACCAGAGCATGTGAAAGCAGGATTCCTACACCTAAGTGTATGACCTTATTACCAAAATCCATTGCAATGTTTTAAATGCCAGCACTTCAGGCACACTACTCTTGGCCGTAAAGGAGAAACTGCTTGCGGGAAATGTGCTAAAACTACCAATGAGGGAGCTGTTTGCTCCTCTCCCCCAAAGTGTGTCAACTGCTCTGGGGATCAACCTCTGTGGAGCAGGGACTGCAGAGTTTTTCTTGAGGAACAGAACATCCATGAGATCAAAACGACGAAGCGCATCCTGTATGGTGATGAAGCCAAGAAGTTATACAAGTGCATGCAGCCACCTACCCAAGTCCATGCAGCCACACACGTTCGCTGCATCCTTTTCTTCCATTCTGAAGCAGGCTGTAGCGAAAACTGACGCCGCTACACAAATGGACATTGTTGCTTTCAGTACTATGAATAGGTATATGTGTGGAGATAATGGAAATTGGTTAATAACTATTGCTTGAATAACTGGAAAATTGATTGGAAAGAATAGTTGAAAGAAATTTGGAGGTAATTTATGAATTTATGCACAATCCTGGGCGAACTTTAACTGATACCTATATCAACAGACCTTCAATATCAATACATTCAAGGTCAGTATTCATAATTTGCATTATGTACTGCTTCACATTAATTCCATTGTATTCCATCTTGATTGTGACAATGTCGATGGAGGATTGCTCCTCCAGGTGTCGGGTAAATTCTTCTTGTCTGCTCCAAACCTCTTGATGCAAGATCTTGGCGATGAGAGAAAAATGAACAGACATGATTGGACATCTTGAATGTAAGAATAAATTTTGATTTTCCTACTAACTTTTTATACTACTTTTAATGTACAGTTGAAATACACATTTTTAACAATACTAGTACGACGAATCCAAGCATATGTCCATAACCTACCACTTTTCGAAACAAACAGGTGAAGACACAGGAATTAATAAACTGAAGAGTGTATTTCTTATTGTTACATACAGATGTATCAAAAATTATCATTGACACTAAACGACTCATTAATTTATCTTTATCAGCGTCTATAACCCTTTCAGTTTACATATTTTTTTAAAAAAATTGGTTCAACATAATTGGGCACCCACTGTGCACTGACGTGATACATAGGTGCACAGTGTCTGAACTTATTTCCCTTTTTGAGTGTTGATAATCCTGGCTAGTATGGGCATAGGAGTTATCCTGAATGGCTATCAATTTATATGGGCATGTCAGCTTCTTTCAACACATACATATATAAGTTTTCTCTCCTAAGAAAGTGCTTGCTGTAACTGCATAGTCCCATTGTGGTCAGTTAGCACTGAACAGTGTTTAGCTTGCGAAGCATGCATGCAACGCAACGTCCGCTACCATCCCAGTTTGCACTCACATGTTCAATATAAGGCCAGAGTGTCCATATCGTGTGTGTACGGTAGCTTTCACTGCAGAAATTTGTGAAGCTTGTGTTCAGCTGCATGATCCTTTGAGAAATCTTCAATGAGGTGGCAACTGGTTTCCATATCAGTGGCCCAAGGAATTTATTTAACATCGTCACTCTGACTTATTCAGTGGGGACAGTACATCTGACATCCGTCGACCAGGTCAATTCCTTACTGCTTTTACAATGTTGTCGAGCACAGAAAATTCATGCCACACAAAGTATTGCCATTTTTAGTTTATCACGCATACACCCACATATTGTTTTATCACACTTATGCTTAACAATTGCAGCCAGGTTTTGTATGGTTTTTCACTTTGTTTTTGTGCACCTTTCATACAGTTGCATTAAGTAAATTTTCTGTAGTGTCCTTTCCACGTGGTGTACACATAACATAATAAAATACAAATACATTAACAATATACACTTATCCTATTCATTTGCTGACATGTCATGTCCTTTCCACGTGCTATACACGTAACATAATAAAATACAAATACAATTACAAAATACACTTACCATATTCATTCGCTGACATGCCATTATTGTTGCTTATACACATTGAAGCCTGTAACATATTATCTCCCCTTTTTATATATAGTGTCACTGCTTTTCGTTTTGTTTTCATTTTCGTTACATTACTCGATCACAATCATATAAGTACACATTTTACTCTCATTTAGTTATACATTCTTCATATAACATTTATACAATAATGGATTCTGTTTTCACGTATAGAATAAATTGACATACATTTCATTTCCAAATACAATGACTTCTTGTGGGAGCATATTTATCATTTCAAAAGAATCAAAGAATTAAACAATAGTAGCTACAATAGATACTATGCACCGCTCGGGTAACTACACATGGCCTTGCCCCTCTAGCATTGTTCGGAAAGGATCTACACACTGCAAGGTTCCGGAAACTCCACAGAAAGGCATTTATGTGCTCAGTTACGTCTCGTAATGGACTTAACTGTGATCTACAGAGCAAGGTAGTTTGTTGTTTGTAAGAACAACTCAATTCTGACCTTACCAGTCATATCAAATACTTGTTCAGTGTTTAAAAGTCCAGCTCACTATTTACTTATATAAAGAGTAACCATTTCAAGAGCTAAGGTTTATGGAGTTGTATCATCAATATGCGCTTGTGGTTTGTTGACTAGCTTGCTCCCAACTGCAGATGCATTGCGTTGCTCTATACCACTGGTGTCACAGCTAGTTGTGTATTGCATTGCACACTACCGTGCATTTCACAAGTTCATGGATTTGTTTGCAGCTGGGCTACGCGCAAGGCAAAACGTTGTATTTAGAGTATCGTAGTCTCTAGACACATAAAAGTAAAATTCTTTCTTGTTACAGCCATTCATCTTATCATTTACACATCTGATGTATAAGAAAAGTAACACAAACAAAAATTTTGCTTATGAACTAACACCATAAATTCTGGAATATGATTTTCCAGCATCCTAAATATAATATTATTGTACATGTAGGGGATTTTAGTAATTATGTATGGTCCAGTGTATAGTAGAACTTTGCCACTTACATTGCAGTTTTCCAATTTTTTTGGATTTGGATGTGTTCTAAGAAACACCTTTTGTTCTTTATCAAATTTTTTGTATGTTTCAGCTTTCTGTCATAGATTCCTTTCCTACATTTATCCCAGGTTTTAAGGTCGATTACTGCTTGTTGTATTTTATCCTCCTGTGATAATTCCAGTATCCGTACCTTGGGCAAAGGTTTTCTCACTCGTCTACTTGTTTGCAATTGAAAATCGTCTCATTTGGTGTATAGCCAGTTGATTTATGGGGAAGGTTGTTAACAATTTGTAAGAAGGGAGTGACATATGCAATCCACTTGGTATGTTTATGAGGCGTATAGCTCCTCACAAACGTGTTGAATTCCTTAAACACCCTTTGTATGGGGGATTCTTTGGGATGAAATTTGGATTCTAAAATGTGTGTGATTTAGTTGGAATCTACAAACTCTTTGCATTTACATCCAACAAAGTATGAGGCATTATCTCTGTTAATGACTTCTGGTTTTCCTACTCTTGCAAAATAATCCTCTTTGATTCGTATTATAATTGAAATGGGTGTAATGTTTTGTACAGAATACAGTTTTACGTATTTGGTGAAAATGTCATACAGACCTACTATATACTTTAGTCTCCCCTCACCTCTGGGATAGGGTCCAGCCACATCCAACAATACATTTTGTAGAGTTTTTTTTTTTTAACCATAATGGGATGTAGTTGTATCTGTTTGGAGTTGTTAGAATGTATTGCTTTCTGGCAGACAATACACTCTCTTATCAGCTGTAGTACTTTTCTTCTGAAGTTGGGGAAATAACCATATTTACCTATTTTGTCACTACATTTGGCAGTGCCATAGTGGCCCCAAGTATTGTGTGTGTATAAGGTAAAATCATACACACATTCCTCTGGCAAACATACGTGCCATGGTTCTTGTTCCGGATGGTTCCTATGGTACGGAAGACCTTTGGAATAGTGAAAAACCTTTTTAAATTTTAATCGCCATTTTGCACAAGATCCACTCTTACCTTACTCTGGCGTGTGTCTTCCCACTGTAATTGCTTCATGTGTTTACACCTGTGGACATAGTATGGTCAGAGTGTTTTGTCTTCCATCAACATAGCTCTTATTTCACCTTCCTGCTCTAAAAAAATCGTTAAGTTCCTTTAAGCCATGTAGTAATTGAGAAAGAGCATTGGCTATTTTGTTTTGGTTTCCTTTTATGTACACTATTTTAAAATCAAATCTTGAAAATACATACCTCACCTGGCTATCCTTCGGTGTAGCAATTTACAAGTTAACAAAAATGATCAGGGCTGATGGTCACAGCATAGTTTTGTGTATTTACCACAAAGGAAATATTAAAACTATTTAAGAGACCGTTGGTAACTATAGGTACCAGTGGTTGGTAACTATAGATACCAACACGCACAGGCAGGGTGATGACTCCAGCGAGCAACCAAATGGTGTAAATTGTCCTGAAGATACCCCATTACAGGTTGAAACTGATTGGCAGCGAAATAAATAATGTGATTGTGACTGTCATTTTGAATAATTGAACAAACTATTTCGTTTTTGGGATCACAATTAAGTCTATTAACGAGATGTAACTGAGCACATAAATGCCTTTGTGGAATTTCCACAACCCTGTAGTGTGTAGATCCTTCCTGGAGAATGCTAGAGGCGAGGCCATGAGTAGTTATCTGAGTGGTGAGTGGTATCTATTGTAGCGACTATTGTTTACTTATTTGATTGTTTTGAATTGATAAATATTCTCTGAGAAAAAGTCACTGTAAATTGAAATGAAATGTATGTCAATACATGCCATAAATGAAAACAGAATCTATTATTAGATGAATGTTATATGAAGCATGTATAACCAAACAAGAGTAATATGTTTACTGCTGTAATTGGAATTGAGTTATGTAATGAAAATGATATTTGACAGAATGTATTAAAACCAAATGACAAGTAATGACCCGATATATAAAAAGAGCCGAGAATATGTTTCAGACTATAATGTATATAACTGACAATAATGACATGTCAGCAGATGAATAGGATAAGTGTATTTTGTAACTGTATTTGCATTTTATTATTTTATGTGTACAGTATGTGGTAAGGGCACTACAGAAACTTTATGTAATGCAACTTTATGAAAGATGCTCAAAAACAAAGATAAAAGATATACAAAACCTGGCTGCAAAGTGTTATAACAATATGTGGGAGTGCGCGTGGTAAACAATACTTCGTATAACATGAATTTTCTGTGCTCGACAACGTCGTAAAAGCAACAAGGAACTTAACTTTGTCGCTGGATTTGGGTGTACAGCTGGTCTCCCCAGTGAATAAATGAGACCGACAAGGTGAAATAAATTCCCCGTGCTGCTGATTTGGAAACCAGTTGTTACCGTATTGAAGATTGTAAAAAGGATCACACATCTGAACAGGAACTTCACGAATTTGTGCAGTGAAAGCTACTGTAAAAATAGGACATGGGACACTGTAGCCTCGTACTGGATATGTGGCTATATGTAAACTGAATGAGCTATAAACAAAGACACCACCAAAAGTAAAGTAACGAATTTTTTGTGGCAAGTAAGAAATACTCTCTTCAATTTATTAATTCATGTATCTTCACCCCGTTTGTTTCGGGAAGGGGTAGCATATGGATGTATGCTTGGATCCGTCGTATCATCATTGTTAATAATGTATATATTAACCATTGTTTAAAAGTATTACAAAAAGTTCTTAGAAAAGGAATACTTATTTGGACAGTTATAAGTTCAACTCATCTGTTCATAATTTCACTCGCTGCCGAGATCCTGCATCAAGAGGTTTGGTGCAGACAAGAATAATTAATGCTGTATCTGAAGGAGTGTTCGTGCATTGACATTGTCACACTCAAGACTAAACACAGTGGAATTAATGTTAAGGTAATGACTCAGACGTGATAGGCAACTATGAACTCAGTTTACTTATACTAAAAATATTGTGCTTTAGAAAGATTGACAAGTTCAATGGTTGTGATTATTTGGTACCGCACATTACTGGAAGCAACAGTACATAATGCAAATTATATTTATTGACCTTGAGTGTAATAATATTCAAGCTCAGTTGATATTGGTATCAGTTAAAATTCACCCAAGATTGTGAACAGCTTCATAACTTAACTTCAAAAGTTTCTCAACTATTCTTTCCAGTCATTTTTTCCTATTATTCAAGAAATTATTAATCAATTTCCATTTCCACATCACTATTCAGCAGTCATTCATTGAGACCCTCAGGAAAATAAAAAGGCCAAGGTGACATAATGGTAAGCCTGGACATTGTGTCACTTTTTATGAGAGTGCCCGTACAATTCATGCTGGAACTTTTGGCTGAGCTCTTCAAATGGTTCAAATGGCTTTGAGCGCTATGAGACTTAACTTCTGAGGTCATCACTCCCCTAGAACTTCGAACTACTTAAACCTAACTAACCTAAGAACATCACATACATCCGTGCCTGAGGCAGGATTCGAACCTGCGACTGTAGCGGTCGCGCGGTTCCAGTTTGTAGCACCTAGAACCGCTCAGCCATTTCAGCCACTGAGCTCTTCGACCATGCCTTAACAACAACGTACTTTCTTTACCACAGTGAATATTATGAGTTGTTGGGTGGCACAGCCATGCGATTACCACTGTTTATGGTTGTCATGAATTATTTCATGGACCGCTTTGGGGAGCAAAGTCCAAACTCTGCGAGGTTGCGTCCATCTAGGTGCCTACAATACAATGACAACACCTTCTTAATATGGCCTTGTGGTGAAAATGTACTGTAGCAGTTTGTCAACCATATGAACAATGTCCACCCCAATATTACATTTATTGTCGAGTTGGAGGGATATGGCAAGCTTCTGTAACTAGATGTTGTAGTTGCTGGCTTGGTCATTCTGTGTACAGTATATATACACACACTGACGGGTCACCCTGTACACGAGGAAGTGGTATGGAACATGTTGGTACACAGGGAAAATATTATTTGTGATGAGAACATCTGATGTCTGAATTTCTGTTTCGATCTCTAGTTCAGAGAAAATGGTTACAGCAGAGGAGAAACTGCTAAAGCTTTCAAGTGCCACCAATGAAAGACGGCTCATGAATCTGCAGAAGAGGGCAAGCCAGCTGTATCCGTTCCATACTGTGGAGCAAGTATTAGCAAAATAGGATGTGTGCTGAAGGGCCATGTACTAAGACATGAGACCAGTGTTCTGACCCCATCTCCGAGACAAGAGATGCATTACACCCTGTTAAAGATAATACATGTCTTCGAATTCTTGGTATGTATGGTGTCCACTGTGAATGTGGTAGCATTTAGGTAGGTCAGACTATTCACACTGTTGCAAAGCATTCGTGAACTATTCATACTGTTGCAAAGCATTTATGACTTACCAAGCAAAGATAACATGAAAATTGTTGGCTGTGGCTCAACATTGCCCAGAAAACAGGCATAAAATACAGTTTGTAAAAATGAGAGTTTTGTATGAAACACTATCATACTGGGATTCTTTTATCAAAGTAGTGGCCGACGCTTGAATAAACAGCAACAGTTTTGACGGAGACCAGGGGTACACACTTCAAAGTGTATGGGGATGGGCTATGGACATTGAGCCTAAGAAAAGCCATGGGCTTAACACTTGTAGGGATGCGAGAGAGCTGTTTCAAATGTGCTATTGGCTTCTCGCACCTTGTGATGTCACTTGGTCCTGTGGCGGGTTGGAGCCACTGCGAGCTGCCCAACTTGCCTTCCCTACAAGCGCCATTCCAGCCCTCTCTGGATGGTTCCAAATGCTGCCAGTACATCTACATAAATAGAACACTGCGCAAGCTCAGGCAGTCAGTGATTTGAAATCCTGATGACAACAGCGGGACAGCTATCAAAAGGCTGTAAACTGAGGAGTTCTTATTGACTCACAGCGTTGTGAAAAATTCCAAGAACACAGTCTGTCTCTGTCCATGTTCTCCACCCCTCTCTCTGTCCATCTTCTTTTCCCCCCTCTTTTTGTCCATCTGCTCGTTTACCCTCTTTCCATTTACTACTTCCCCCTCTGTGTGCCTGCTCTTTTTGCTTCTGTCCATCTCCTCCTGCCCTTCTCTCTGTCCATCTCCTCCTTTCCCTCTCTCCGTCTAGCTGCTCTTCTCCCTCTCTCTGTCCATCTGCTCTTCCCCCGTTTCTCTGTTCACCTCCATTTTTTTGTTGTCCATCTCCTCCTCTCCCCTCTCTCTGTCCATCTCTTCTTCCCTTTCTCTGTCTGTCTCCTCCTCCCCCTCTGCCTGTTCACCACCTTCTCCCCCATCTCACTGCCTATTTCTTCCTCCCACTGTTTCCGTCCATCTCATCCTCTCTCCTTTCTCTGCCCATCTACTCCTTCCCCCTTGCTGCCTGTCCACCTCCTTGACCTCCCTTCTCTGTCCCCATTATCACACTACTCCTGTAGGAGGCTGCTGGTTGTTACCCACCTAAAGTATTTTTTTTCTTTTTTTTCCCTCCAGATTGTAACCAATATCTGTACCAAACTTAACTGAAATATTTTCAGGGGCTTAGCATGAGCTTTTTATCCAAGACATTGCTTACATACCCACATGTCAGCTATATTTCACAAATAGTTTACTTATTTTCCTTGTATTTGTACATATATTTCACTGTATGTCTAGTGAATTTTGCCCTGCAGTTTCATTTTCATGTACAGTGTTTATGATGTCATATCTCCTGAGCTGTGTGCTGTACAATAATATAATTTTTGCAGGTACATCCAGTGGTATATGTGACTACTGTCTATGTAATGTGTTGTGAATAGACTCAATTAGTAAAGAAGTAATAAATTAACACATCATGTATGATGCAGCAGTTTCTCATGCAACACAGTGTCCATGATGTCATATCTACTGAACTATGTATGGTACAATGATGTATTTATCTCGGGACATTCAGCAGCATATGTGGACTCTGTGTACATACAGTGTTGCGAATAGAGTTTGTAGCAATGAAGTAATAAATTTAAATGACTTGCATGATGCGGTAATTTTGGTTTTACATTCAGAGTTCAGTGAACTTAAGTATTATACGCTCCTGGAAATTGAAATAAGAACACCGTGAATTCATTGTTCCAGGAAGGGGAAACTTTATTGACACATTCCAGGGGTCAGATACATCACATGATCACACTGACAGAACCACAGGCACATAGACACAGGCAACAGAGCATGCACAATGTCGGCACTGGTACAGTGTATATCCACCTTTCGCAGCAATGCAGGCTGCTATTCTCCCATGGAGACGATCGTAGAGATGCTGGATGTAGTCTTGTGGAACGGCTTGCCATGCCATTTCCACCTGGCGCCTCAGTTGGACCAGCGTTCGTGCTGGACGTGCAGACCACGTGACACGGCGCTTCATCCAGTCCCAAACATGCTCAATGGGGGACAGATCCGGAGATCTTGCTGGCCAGGGTAGCTGACTTACACTTTCTAGAGCACGTTGGATGGCACGGGATACATGCGGACGTGCATTGTCCTGTTGGAACTGCCAGTGTAGGAGATCGCTCCCCACACCATGATGCCGGGTGTTGGCCCTGTGTGCCTCGGTCGTATGCAGTCCTGATTGTGGCGATCACCTGCACGGCGCCAAACACGCATACGACCATCATTGGCACAAGCGACTCTCATCGCTGAAGATGACACGTCTCCATTCGTCCCTCCATTCACGCCTGTCGCGACACCACTGGAGGCGAGCTGCACGATGTTGGGGCGTGAGCGGAAGACGGCCTAACGGTGTGCAGGACCGTAGCCCAGCTTCATGGAGACGGTTGCGAATGGTCCTCGCTGATACCCCAGGAGCAACAGTGTCCCTAATTTGCTGGGAAGTCGCGGTGTGGTCCCCTACGGCACTGTGTAGGATCCTATGGTCTTGGCGTGCATCCGTGCGTCGCTGCGGTCCGGTCCCAGGTCGACGGGCATGTGCACCTTCCGTCGACCACTGGCGACAACATCGATGTACTGTGGAGACCTCACGCCCCACGTGTTGAGCAATTCGGCGGTACGTCCACCCGGCCTCCCGCATGCCCACTATACGCCCTCGCTCAAAGTCCGTCAAGTGCACATACGGTTCACGTCCACGCTGTCGCGGCATGCTACCAGTGTTAAAGACTGCGATGGAGCTCCGTATGCCACGGCAAACTGGCTGACACTGACGGCGGCGATGCATAAATGCTGCGCAGCTAGCGCCATTCGACGGCCAACACCGCGGTTCCTGGTGTGTCCGCTGTGCCGTGCGTGTGATCATTGCTTGTACAGCCCTCTCGCAGTGTCCGGAGCTAGTATGGTGGGTCTGACACACCGGTGTCAATGTGTTCTTTTTTCCATTTCCAGGAGTGTATAATGATGCAATTTTTCTGATACATCCAGTGGTATATGTGAATATTGTCTGCAAAATATGTGTTGCAAACCGTTAATAATAAATAAGTAATAAATTAAAATGTTATGCTTCATGTGGCAGTTTTATTGCATGAACTGCAAAACTGTAGTATGCAATAAACTTTTTTCCTTTCATCATTTTGTGGGGGTCTGTGTGTAAAGTTTGTGGTAAGTCTGTAAGTGTTCTCATTCAGAAATACTGGATGACTAGATACGGGTATTCTCACATTGTGGGACACACTTGCTTTTCACCCCCTCCCAACACCTTTGACAGGGTGTCTTTCCAGACAGTAAATGATATGTTGGCCAAGTTTGGTTTAAATTGGTCAATTGGTTTAGGAGAATGATGTGGAGAGAATTTGGAATGTATGTACATACATACAGTTCTATAATTTGTGTGAATTGTATCTGTATTACACATCACATGAAATAGGGTGACAGCTGCTGTCATTTATTGAATTATGTGTGTTTTAGTTTCTCTTGTAGGTTCCTAACTTGGAAAAATATCTTCCACATATTTGAGTCTGTAGTTTAACCTTCAGCTGAACTGTGGTAAAATCTCAGATTCATCTGTGTTAAATTATTTTTGAGTCATGCTAACTCATGTTCTTTTTGTACACCTCACTGTGTCCTATTGGAATTCCAACTCAAATGAACTTCTCAAGAATTATGGATCTTATACTGTATTATTCTTGTAGTATGAGTTATTGTAAATGTGTGTAACATAAGCAGTTCACATTAGTAGTTAATTATTTATTGAAATATTCCATGGATAATAATTGTAATTTCCCACTTCCAAGAATCAAGCTGTAAACATGATCATTAGTCCTTCTGTAGAAATTAGCACTTTTATGCTACATATTCTTTTCGAATGATGGATGATGTTGTGGAGACTCCGGTTATTGTGTATGTTAAGAAAACATTCCGCCTTGAAAATCACCAAATCATCGTTCTGCAAATACCTGCCACATAGTGGTTTCATCAGTCAATAGTAGCCAGGTTAGAAGAATATGGCGTTGGGGCAAAATTCGATTGTCCAAAGGTAGGGTTTTGTGTGTGTGTGTGTGTGTGTGTGTGTGTGTGTGTGTGTGTGTGTGTGTGTGTTTCCATGTCTTGTCGAAATGAGTTGAGCAGTTGTCGTAGAGCAAACACATCTCCCCTTGCAGAGCTTCCCAGAACCCTTAATCGCTTCCCAGAACTCTTAATCTTGTCATTCACTTGTGACCTTGTCCTTTGTGTGATGACAGTTGCGTATTCCTCTTTCTGGCAGTTGTGAGTACATGTGCTTGCTCTGCTTGGTTTGCTCCTGTGTCTGAGAGCCATAGTGATAAACTCAGCATTTACCCATTGTGATTAGGCGGCTAAAAAAGGTGTGTGGATGGACCTAAACTGGCAGCTATATTTTCCACTGCTGTCTTCAATTGGTGGGCATTTTAAATGCATGTGAACATTCAGACAGCGGCACACTTGGACAAAGGCATTTATCATATTCAAAATGTCATGTAAGATGTTGAAAACTTATCCATGGCTGACTTTCACATTTTTCACTGTAGATTGTGATACTCTAGTACCAAGAGCCAGAGTCTCTGCTTTTCCTTGTTATTCTCAGAGAGGTTGTCTGCTACTTCATTTTTCCTTCTTCAGGCGTGTTTGACCACACTGGCAGTGTCCGTACCATTTAACCTCTATGTCATATTATGGTACATTATTTCCATATACTTCCAACTACTCAGCATGGATTATTTCAGCATTCAGATGCAGTCAATAAAGTACTACATGAGAGTTCATCGTATCAATGGGATGCCCCATTTTGTTTCGGCTCATCTAGTGGTATGCTACAGTACTTTGGCACAAAAATATTATTCTGCATCTGGAGTGCAGACAGTTATTTATAGACAAACAAAATATTACCTAAGTAATTTTATTTTCGTGGAAATGATAATTAAACCTTTATTACTACCCCTATTATGATCTGGAATGAGTCAGTTTATGTTTATAGTACACTTTTTAAATAAGAAATGTGATAATGTGGCTGACCATGACTGTCTCTTGCATTGATTTTGACCTAATGTAAACTTTTTCTATATATATTTAATAACCAATTGCACCATACGACTACGCATTTGGAAACTGTTCCATGATATAGGAATTATGAGTTTGATACAATTTCGGTTTGTCTTTGAATTTAATTTTATTTTCTGTTACTCGCGGTATAGCAGTAAATCTGAGCTGCAGGTAGGCACAACAAAAAGACTACAACAAAATGAGCTTTTGGCTAACAAGGCCTACATCAGAGACACAGCTCTCTCTCTCTCTCTCTGTCTCTCTCTCTCTCTCTCTCTCTCTGACACACGGCCGTAGTCTCTGGCTGCTGGCTATCCTTATTCCAAGCTTCCCCGCAATATTCCATCGTGGATTTTCCATTGTTGAATTTTGTTATCTGTCGAACTCTTTACTTCAGAGGGTAGGTGGTAAAATATTGTGTGATTGAATAATTCACATTTTTCTTTGGCACACTAAGGCTAAGTTAAGGTTACTGCTAATCAATTCTGTGTCTAATATTATATTTATGAATATTGCTGTTTGTTTGTAATTGTGATTGACTGTTGACAGCAAAGAGTAAATGTACTGTAGAAAGAGCTTTCACAAGAGGTTGTAGTGTGGACACAACATATTATCCTTATTACACACTTCGCTGCAACAAACAAACAAATCAAACAATGGAAAATTCCAGATGGAATGTAACCATATTATGGAAAGGAAAGTTAGTACTCACTATATAGTGGAGATGCCGAGTCGCAGATAGGCACAATGAAAAGATTGTCACAAATAAAAGTTTCAGTCTGTAAGGCCTTCGTCAAAACTAGACACAGACACACTCCCACCCCCCACCCCCACCCCACCCCCAACGCAAACCCAACTCACACACACGACTGCAGTCTCAGGCAACTGCAACCACACTGTGAGCAGCAGCATCAGTGCATGATGGAAGAGGCGACTGGGTCGGGTAAGAAGGAAGCTGGGGCAGGGAGGGAGAGGGATAGTAGGGTGTGGAATGAGTGCTGTGTATTGCTACAATGGGAACAGCAAAGTTGCTGGATGGGTGAGGACAATGATTAAAGAAAGTTGAGGCCAGGAGGGTTATGCAAATGTAGGACATATGGCAGGGAAAGTTCCCACCTGCGCAGTTCAGAAAAGCTGGTGTTGGTGGGAAGGATCGATATGTCACAGGCTGTGAAGTGATCATTGAAATAATGTTTGGTGGTGTGGTCAGGAACAGGGTGGTCCACTAGTTTCATGGCCTCAGTTTGTTGGTAGCCATTCATGCGGACAGATAGCGTGTTGATTGTCATGCCCACATAGAATGCAGTACAGTGGTTGCAGCTTAGCTTTTAGATCACATGACAGGTCTCACAGGTAGCCCTTCCTCTGATGGGATAGGTGGTGTTTGTGACCGGATAGAAGTAGGTGGTGGTGGGAGGATGTATGGGACAAGTCTTGCATCTAGGTCTTTACAGAGATATGAGCCATGAGGTAAGAGATTGAGAGCATCTGTAGTGATGAGCAGTCCCTCTTGAAATACACCGAGGGTCTCACTGAAGTCTTCACAGACCTCTGTTATCCTCCCAACCTTGTTCAAAAACAAATCTCCTGTGCCTTATGTTTCCAGTCAGTCACCACCTCCCAAAGTCCCACTGTCCAGTCACAGAAGAGCATTCCTCTCATAACTCAATACCACCCAGGACTGGAGCAACTGAATTAAATTCTCCGCCAGTGTTTCGACTACCTCTCAGTGTGCCCTGAAATGAGAAATGTCCTGCCCACTATCCTTCCGTCCTGCCCACTATCCTTCCGACCCCTCCCATAATGGCATTTCTATGAACCTACACAATATACTCATCCATCCCTACCAACCGCTGCTCCCAACCGCTTACCTCATGGCTCATACCCATGTAATAGACCTAGGTGCAAGACATGTCCCATACATCCTCCCACCACCACCTACTTGAGACCGGTCACAAGCATCATCTATCCCATCAGAGGCAGGGCTACTTGTGAAACCAGTCATGTGATCCGAAAGCTAAGCTGCAATGACTGTACTGCAGTCTATGTGGTCGTGACAACAAACAAGCTATCTGTCTGCATGAATGGCCAACGACCTGTGGCCAAGAAACAAGTGAATCATCCTGTTGCTAAGCACATGGCCAAACATTACTTACTTCATTTCAATGACTGCATCACAGCTCTTCTCTGTTCATCATCTAACCCGTACCCTACTATCCCTCCCCCTCCCCACTGCAGCCTCCTCCTTACCCCTACCCAGTCGCCACTCCCATCATGCACTGGTGCTGTTGCCTGCAGTGTGACAAAAATTGCCTGAGACGGCAGTCATGTGTGTGAGTTGCATTTGCATGTGTGTGTGTCTGTCGTCTATACTTGATGAAGGTTTACTGGCTGTGTGTGTCTGTCGTCTATATTTGATGAAGGTTTACTGGCTGACAGTCTTTTTGTTGTACCTATCTTCGACTCAGCATCTCTGCTATATGGTTTGTAGCAACTTCCTTTTCATAATATTGTCACTGTGACAAACAATTTTTGTCAGTGAAGAGTCTGAGAGAATATGATGCCATGAGACAGTAGCTAATAAAAATATGAAAAGTAAGTTGTTATCTTTTTCACATTTTCATCTCTTAACTCTGATATTACCCCTAACACAGGAGTTTTGGCGCATAGAGATTCGACAAGGTCTGTAACATGTGCATAGCTGCCAACTATTACCGATTTCTGTAATTATTATGGATTTATCACATTCTTTATTGAGTAACAGAGAAGTACTAAAAAATTACGGGAATGGACATTATCGATTTCATGTTTAAAAAACAAAACATGATAAAAGATACTTTTATGTCTGCCTGGAGCGGCAAACATAAGTTGGAATTGGTAGCAGGACGTGACTGGGGTGTGACGCAAGATCTGATGGCCGAGAAAAGATTGGTGTCAAAGCAAGGCACCAGCAGTCTGGAAGATTACTTATCTTTATTCTACACACTGAAGCAGGCACCATCTATTTCTCTCATAGCTAGTAGCTACGTAATTGAGTTCTCAATACAATTCACAAATCCACAGTGCAATCCAAATTGTAACTAAGTTCTAAGCCCAAGGTTGTCATACACGATCTGTACAATAACACTTCGATATTAACACAGCTAGCAAGGAAAAGTGAGTGGCCTGGGCGTCAGGTCTTTGCTCCCGTTGTATCTTGTGGCCCTAGAGGGAGCTGGAGGCAAGAACTAGTAAATGGCGCGACGTCTTCAGCCATAAACCTCCGGCAGCCGCGACATGAACCTAAGGCCGACCACTGCGCATGTGCGGCCGGGCTGAGCGACGGCAGAGCGCATGTGATTCGGTTAGGTCCGCGGACATAGCAGATACTGTTTGCTTTCTGTCAGTCATATTCTACAAAAATGTTTTATAGATTTCACAAAGTATTTCAAGTGATCAGAGCATTTCTGTCTATTGCACATGCGTGTAAACACACCAGGGCTATACCGTATGCATTGTTTATGGACCACTGGTATTTTTGGTAATCACTACATTGTGTTCAGTGGTATTAGTTTTCCATTTAGAAATCAAAAAACACTGTTTTAGTAGTTTTGTAAAAATGCAAAGAATCTTTTTTTTTTCTACTGGGAGCTGTTAACAGTGTCTGGAAAGAAAAGCCTGACAAATATGATGAAGCAAAATCAAACAGTGTGAAAGGTACACTGCGAAAGTGAGAGAAATACTGTATCAAATTGAGGCTAATATTTTGGAACACCAAAATGTTAGTACAGTGAATGAAAGTGTAATGAAAAAATGTAAAACTGGACGGAAATTTCAGAAACAGTATAGTAAAGAATGGCTATGTTTGGTAAAACCACATAAATCAGACCAACATATGTTTTGTCCAGTGTGTTCGCAAGACATTTCTATCAAGCATTCTGGTCGTGATGACTGCTGTTGTCATGTTCTATCTAAAGTACATGTAGCCTTAACAAACCTTAAGTCTTCAAATCCATCATTGTCATCATTAGGTATAAAACCTGATGAGTAAGACTCTGTCACCAATGATGAAATGCTTTTTGTTTCATTTATCTATGAAGATTGCCTGCCAATTTCTTGTGCAGATCATACACTGAAACGCCAAAGAAATTGGTATAGAATGTGTATTCAAATACAGTGATATGTAAATGGGTAGAATGCGACCCTGTGGTTGACAAATGCTATATAACATCAAATATCTGGTGCAGTTGTTATGTCGGTTACTGCTGCCACAATGGCAGATTATCAAGATTTAAGCGAGTTTGAACATGGTTTTATAGTCAGCATATGAGGATGGGACACAGCATCTCCGAGGTAGCAATGAAGTGGGGATTTTCCTGAACGACCATTTCACAAGTGCACTGTGAATGCCAGGAATCTGGTAAAGTGTCAAATCTCTGACATCCGTGCGGCCAAAAAAATCCTGCAAGAACAGGACCAACAACAACTGAAGAGAATCATTCAGTGTGACAGAAGTGCAACCCTTCCGCAAATTGCTCCAGATTTCAATGCTGCGACATCAGCAAGTGTCAGCGTGTGAACCATTCAGTGAAACATCAACGATATGAGCTTTCAGAGCCAGAGGCCCACTCGTGTACCCTTGATGACTGCACGACACAAAGCTGTACGCCTCGCCTGGGCTCGTCAACACTAATGTCGGACTGTTGATGACAGGAAACATGTTGCATGGTCGGACTTTTCTCGTTCCAAATTGTATCGAGCAGATGGATGTGTACGGATAGAGAGACAGCCTCATGAATCCATGGACCCTGCATGTCAGCAGGGACTGCTCAAGATTGTGGATGCTCTGTAATGGTGTGGGGTGTGTGCAGTTGGAGTGATATGGGACCCCTAATATCCCTAGATACGACTCTGACAGGTGACATGTATGTAAGCATCCTGTCTGATAACCTACAGCCATTCATGTCCATTGTGCATTCTGAGCAATTCCAGCAGGAAAATGTGACATCTCACACGTCCAGAATTGCTGCAGAGACGCTCCAGGAACACTCTTCTGAGTTTCAACAATTTTGCTGACCATTAAACTCCCCAGACATGAACATTACTGAGCCTATCTGGGATGCCCTGCAACGTGCTGTTCAGAAGAGATCTCCACCCCCTTGTACTCTTACTGTCTTACTGATTTATGGACAGCCCGGCAGGATTCATGGTGTCAGTTCGGTCCAGCACTACTTCAGACATTAGTCGAGTCCATGGCAAGTCATGTTGCAGCATTTGTGTGTGTTTGCGAGGGCCCTACATGATATTAGGCAGGTGTACCAGTTTCTTTGGTTCTTCAGTGTACTTCACAACTGTTAAAAAAATGTTTCCTAATTCTCAGATTGCTAAAAAATACAGTTGTGGAAGAACTAAAACTACTGTAGTTACAAATTCTTTGTCTTCTGGAACACCGACTGATGTAGCAGAATAATTGAAAGAAAACCCCTTTTCTCATGCAACTGATGGTAGCACAGTCGTTAAAGATGTGAAACTATATCCAGTTGTTGTTACTTACTTAGGCATTAAACAGGGAAAGATGTGCACCACAATACTATTCATACTGGAATGAACTTTAAATACTGGCAAAGGAATTTTTAATCTTTTGAGAGAAAAGGAATTCCGTGGAAAAATTGCATTTCATTTGCGTGTGATAATAAAAATACAATGGTGGGACATATAAAAGAAGATGCTACCTTTCTGAAAAAGTCCAGTCACACATAAGAATACAATCTTGTTCCTGTCACCTGCTTCATTTATCTGCACAAAAAGGTGTAAAGAGCGTGCAATATTTTGATACTGAAGAATTTGTAATGGACACTTTCTACTTTCTTCAAAAAGAGTTCAAAAAGACAATCTACTTTTAAACTTTGTCAAAATATATGTGGCACTAGATCCCATAAAATACTAAAGTATGTTTGTAAAAGATGTCTCTCCATGCTTTAGTCAATAGAAAGAATAACTGAACAGTGGGAACCTCTGGTAAAATTTTTCAGTGAGAAAGCTTCAAAAAAATGTAAACAAGTCTCACTTATCTACAGTGCACCCCAGTCTAAATGGTCCAGTAACGAAACTCTCTCTTCTTGTCTTGCATACCCCTTCATTATTTACCAAAGCAAATGTATTCCTTTAGAAAGAAGAGCCAGTAATTCACAGACTTCATAGCATCCCAAATAACTTATTTACAGATTTAATTGTGAGATTTATAAATCCTTCTTTATTACCTACTTCCGGTAGTCTTCTGGAATAAAAAGAAAAATCACAAAGGGGATGAAGATATTGTCATTGGTGTAAACACTAGAAGCTACATTCATCCTACCAAGCTTGAAAAATGTGTTATTACAAAATTTTATGAAGATGTCAGAAGATTTTTCATCAGCTCCTGTAGTTATGCCAAAGAAAAATCTCCACTATAGGCTGACTTCTTAAAAAGCTTGGAAGTTATAGATATTGGATCTGGGGAAAGAAAATATTTGTTGTCAGTTGTAAAAATGAGCCATTTCCTGACGTTCTGAGTGAGTGTGGAAAAAAAACCATTAGAATTACAGTTTTCAAAATACCAGCTTGATGACTTTGGAATGTTGGAAGAAGGTCGACGTGCTTGGTACAGAATACCTGCTACGTGTGATGAATTTGGCATTAAAAAGTATCCATCACTGAGCAAGTTTGTGCTTGCATTACTACTTATTCCTCATAGAATTGCTGCCTGTGAGAGAGTATCTAGTATTGGTAGGAAAAACTACGGAATACATGAACCTTGAGTGCTTTAATCACCAGTGAAATGAACCATTTCTCTTCAGGAAGAGAATGCCACCAAAATAATTTTTCAAAGGACCAGATACAGGCTGCAAAGAGTTGAACAAGATTACCACTCAAGAGAAAATTATTGTGTCACTAGTGAATACTCTGTATTACACAAGTAAAGGTAGATCCAGGAAGAAGTGGCAGTGGATGGGAAACACTTGAAAATATTTTTGTGTAAAAACACTGAATGCAGGCTTCTAATTTCATGATGTAAGTGGATTCTGTTTACATGTTTTACTTTCTTTTTAATTAATAATTTGAGAGATATATCTGTATTGATTTTGTTGTATTTGTAAATTACACAAATGTTTCTAAAGCACCTTATGTTTACTAAACTAATTTTAGCTTTTTACAATTCTCTAATTGCTGGCGAATCTTCTCTATTTAGGGCCAGGAAGTATCTGAAATATAGTGTTTAAAGGCCTAAAATACAATTGTAATTTTTAAAATTTTACAACTAAATCGCTCCAAGAAAATACTGGAATTGTTGCGTGATGAAGCTTTGGCTCAGTCTCTAAATGGCCTCAATGTTGATGGGAAAACCCGCAAATCTGCTTCCGTATTTGCCACGTGATTACTGATTGCTACTTCTAAAGGGTGGCAGTTATGCATGTGGCTTGCAGTTCATTTTCTTATCGATATAAACGTCTAAGAATGTAGAAGATTTTGTTTCATTTATTAGTGTACTTCCATGTGGTATTCCTGATTGTCTAAACAAGCCTTGTGCAGTACAGAACTAGCAGTATCATGTTTTATCTAAATTCTGTGACATCATTTCTAGATAACCATCTATGAATTTTGAGAAAAATGTTATTTACTTTTTTAAGCGCCAAAGGTTCCCCATTATAATTTATTCTAATACTTACATTGTCCAAAAAACACCTGTTTATGATTCTTGGATGTGTGATGGCTGATCATTTATTTATAATAAGAACAATAATGAACCCAGTATCCATCTCTGTGATATACCTGTAGTGATTGTTAACCATTCTGAAGATGTTGTTTCATTGTATGCACTCCCTGTATTTATTAAAGTGACACTCTGCAACCTCTTAGTTTGACAGAATGATAATCAATTACCAGTAAGGTCTTCAATAGTACTATATTTGAACTTCTTTTGTAGAACACTATGAGCCGCTTATCAAATGCTTTTGACAAGTCACAGAAAATCCCAGTTGACTGTACTATGACATTACCTTTTCAAAATCTAAAGCGAGATTGATTAAATATCTAATTTCTTAGGAAGGCTTAGACTGAAAGTTTATATGTAACACTCTTTTCATTGTGCCTGTCTGCAACTCAATGTTTCATCTTTACAGTATGTAGCAATTTATCCTTTTCTGATATACTTGATACTCCAGCCTGGACTTCCCATTGTTTTATTTTTGAGATAAGTGTGTTATTTTACTCCTTTAATTATTTTTTCTGCTACCTTTGAGAAGGGAAATTGCTAGTGACACTTACTGATAATCATTACCATCTGTCTTATTACCTGGCTAGTTAAGAGGTCTGACAAGAGTATATTTCAGTCTGTCTGAAAATATCCAGTTGACTGTCATATACTGCATATGTGAATGAATACACTGCACATGTGTAAATATCAGAACTTAATAATTTGCTTAAGATATTTTCAATCCCTTTAGAGTATTGCCTGTGAAAGCAATTCCATAATTTCTTTGCAGCAGATGGGAGTAATTGTGGTTTTGCTGTATGTATTTGACAATGACGTGTTTTGTATACATTCTTTTTGCTTTATCTATTGAACTATCAACAGCAGTCTTCTGAGCTACTTCAAAGAAGTGATTATTAAAAGTGTTGGACTCCATAACCACTGTTAGTTTTTGGTTGTTTTGTTTAATAACCAAGTCATCATATTCTGTAACTGATTTTCCAATTTCTCTTTGAACTCTTGCAATATAGAGTTAATATTATTATCTGAATTACTAATCTCATCAAAGAAAATTCAGTTGAGGAAACAAATTTGTGACAGAATTACTAGCCATTACTTCCCATTAAGACAGATACTTATAAAATAAAAAGGAACACCTACCTAGGTTTCAGAATGATAGGTCCTTCCTCATGAAGGAGAGAGGGATAAGCTGGGGAAGGGTAAAAAGGAAAGCCAAGTCACTCAGCCTCCACGATGAGAGGGACCCACCCATCTGAAGTGTGGATGGGATTTGCCAAATATGAACTTATTTTCAAACTTTATGCAGAGGATTATTTTGAATTTTTTGGTCATGCCCCTTAAGAAAGCACAATATTTCTTATAATATGAATTTCATCGTACTTTTCTGTTTGTCCTAATCGTCTTATGTATTTTCCTTTTACTTGCTCATTATATTTCAATTCCTTGGCAATTCAAGGCTTTCTTGAAGTCATATTGTAATGTTTATGATTTTCTTGGAAAAGCAGCTGTTACATCGATCACACCAACTGTTTGTCAAGAAACTATTGTGTGCTGTGTGTCATCTGCCATTGAGTAGTGATTATAGCCATTGACTGGCAATGTGTGGATCACCAGGTCAATTTTCACTTACTGTAATTAAGTACAATTTAAAATTTGTAATTGCTGGTGGCTTCTAGGACATGTTTATGTAATATTGGAATGTATTAAAATATTTGAGTTACACTGGAATCCATATTTCATGTTTTTGTGCAGTGCAGACTTAAAATGCAAAATTGAGGAAAGTAAGGAATCAAGGAAAATGTTAAACCCCCAAAATACGAGAACATATGTAATTGGCATGTATGATTAAAAATCTTAATCCTCTCCAATACATTATATAAAATCTGTGTAAATGTAGAAAATTAAACGTACAGTACAATGTTTGTAAAATATTTTTTGGTAATGAATTCATCAGTTCTTTAAAAAAACATAAAAGTGTAACAGCATGTAGAAACCCATCAAAAAATTGGAATCTGTATCAGGGTACAAGGTAATTGAGCTACTTTCTGACATGTTATGACCACAAATTATAATCAAAACATGCTTTTTTGAGAGATCTTTCCTTTGTGCTTACCCAGGACAAAGCAAAAGTTGATGAGCATGGAGAATTAAAATAACTGTGAAGTACAGTGAGAGCTGTCAGAATCTAACATGTGGGTGGGGGGGGGGGGGGGTGTTTTCCTTCTCTTGAGTGAAGGAACTGGCTCAGTGAATTTCTGTAGGCTGCGTTAAATATACATTTAAATGGAAGCTCAGACACTACAGTTTCACTTCATGCCTTCTATGATTGCTGCCAATCTTTACGATCTACAGTTTGTGCTTCGCAGCATATGAATATATATATATGAGTTGTTTATGTAGTTGTTGCAACTGTATCATGTCAAATTTGAACACTAAATTCTTTAAAATGTGCTATTTCAAAACCGTTGTTCTAGTTCCATGTGACATCTCTGCAATAGGTCATGATCTGCACAAAAATTATATTTTCAGCACTTCACAAAATGCTTTCACTATTACCTGCACTCCCGTCATTGAGGGGGCACTCCTCTTCTCCACATGTCCAGCTGGTGAGTTCGAGCTCATTTTATGTGTGTTTGGAGTCGTTAACTGGAAATGGCCTTGATTCTGACTGAGCATATTCTTCAAGACCCATTGTTTGGATACAAAATGTTGACAGTTGGTATTGTTGCTGAATATAGTACAGTGGAAATACATACAAAAAGATATGACTGAGCTATAAGTGGCAAAAGAAAAGGTGATGGCTGGGGCCCTCATCAAGTACTGGCTCAGGCTGGAACACTTCTCGTTGACTCTGTTGTTTTTCCATTGCTGCCACAACCTAGCAGTAGTTGTATCATAATTGTGTGGTGAGGCTAAACACCGCAAGTTGGGCTGGCAATGTCACTCATGGACAATGTCAGCATTTCTGTCTAACATCTCTCCTCCCTGCAATGACCTAAAATATTCCCTTAATTCTGTCACCACCCTCAGCATGAACCGTCTGTCTTTTGTACCACTTATAAGTCATTCGGTCACATCAAATGTCAATTGGTCAAGTAAGAATGTAGAAACGAGCTAAACCTTACTTGGAAGAAATGTAAACCTGGGGAATTTTTAGCATTCATCTTGTGGGTTTTTCTCTGGGGCTATGAATTTATGATGTAGAATCACGAAAAATGTAAAATCAGAAAACATAAAATCGAAGTTCCACTGTATGTATAAATAGTAGGAGCACACCATGTGCCGACATGCAGGGCAACTCAATTTATATTTTGTGTGTTTATAAACATGGCTACAGTGTGAAGTGTTACATCTTGTTGACAAAACTGGTGTTGTACCTAGCATTTGTTTTTGGTTGCTACATGACATAGTTTGGTGGAGAAGGTGGGTAACACAAACATTGGCACCATTGCTGATCCAGTTAAAGATAGCCATTATTTGAATGTCTATGTATCTAAATAATTATTAGAATAATTAAATCATTCACAAAAAATTTATTTGCAAATAAACTTTTTTGGTTAAAGTGATTATTCCATCTTGCAAATACAGATAATTATTTGTTATTTATTATTAGTAACTTAAGTAATGAATAACATAGAAAAACACCACATTTTCTTCGTTTACTTCATGAGAACAACTCTGTCATGGATGGCTTGTGTTTGTTCCTGTGCCTCAGCACTTTGTCTGTGGGGTGAATAATTATTAATGTGTTGTACAGGAGTGTGTCTTCATGGCTTGGTAGGTAAGTTTCAGACAGCAACGCTAAGGGTCTAGGGGTTCCATCCCCTGTTCGTCTTAATGATAAAACTGCCAAGTTTCACTTTGTTTAGAAGTGGGCTGCAAAAATTTGGTTGAAAGATTAAAGGAAGTCGGACATACCACCTTTAGTAAACAATGGCTATTAAAGCCCAACAGTGTTGAAACTAACCTATGAGTTGAGCACAGATTTACTTAACCTATGGTGAAACAAACATAACATAAAAATGTTTGATAGACAAATGGGCTACATTTTAACATATCCCGTTGACACAAATATAAGAATGCAACCAAAAGAGATTCTAATCTGGATTATCTCACGTTTGTGCTCCTACAAAGACAAAGTAAGGAAAGTTGTTGGTAATGACTGATATCAACATGCTTTAAATCTACTAAAGCAGCATTAATCAGAGTGTATTGCAAAACTGCACAAATATATAATGCTTTTTGGAATGCTGCTGGATGTACAAAGCCATCCAAAACAATTGAAAGTATTGTAGAACTGACATTGAGTAACCTTTGCGTTAAGAGATGGAAGAGTTTGTATAACAAATTTATTCAATCAGAGGTTAATCAATGCGGTTGCATAGAGCTTTGACTTTTAAAACTGTTATTACAGATACGGAGTTTGAATACATAAAAAAGTGGGGCAGTGATACAGACACATACAGATCCCAGTAGTATCGCACACACATGGTATATAGGGACAGTACACTGACGGAATTCTCATTTATACTCAGGTAATTCATGTGAAAAGGTTTCTGACGTGATTATGAACACATGACTGAAATTAACAAGCTTTGAATCTGAATTAGTTCAGAAATGGTTCACATGACTCTAAGCACTATGCAACTTAACATCTGAGGTATCAGTCCCCTAGACTTAAAACTACTTAAACCTAACTACCCTAAGGACATCACATACATCCATGTCCGAGGCAGGATTCAAACCTGTGATTGTAGCAGCAGTGCGGTTCCAAACTGAAGTGCCTAGAATTGCTCGGCCACAGCAGCCGGCTCTGGATTGGTAGTTGGAGCTACACATGGATCACTTCTATTCATTTCATAGCATAGTGCTGTCATTGTTAACAGACAAGCAACACTGCGTGAAATAACTGCAGAAAACAATGTGGGATGTATGACAAATGTATCCATTAGGACAGAACAGTGAAATTTGGCATTAATGGGATATGGTAGCAGTCAGCTGATGTGAGTGCCTTTGCTAACAGCACAAAATCACCTAATGCACTTCTCCTGAGCTTGTGATTGTATTGGTCTCTAAATGACTGTAAAACCATGGGCTGGTAAGATGAGTCCCAATTTCAGTTGGTAAAAGCTGGTGGTAGGATTCGAGTGTGGTGTAGATCTCACGAAACCATGGATCCAAGTTGTCAACAAGGCAATGTGAAAGCTGGTGGTGGTTCCATAATAGTGTGGGCTGTGTTTACATGGACTTTAGTGGTTCCTTTGGTCCATCGGCTACTTGGAAACTATTTGCAGCCATTCATGGACTTCATGTTCCCAAACAACGATGGAATTTTTATGGATGACAACGTGGCATCTCAGCACGGCAGAATTGTTCACAATTGGTTTGAACAACATTCTGGACAATTTGAGCGAATGATTTGGCCACCAAGACACTCAACCTGAATCCCATTGAACATTTGTGGAACATAATCAAGAGGTCAGTTCATGCACAAAATCCTGAACTGCTAACACTTTTGTAATTAAGGCAATTATAGGTGGCTATAGAGGCAGCATGGCTCAGTATTTCTGCAGGGAATTCCAATGACTTCTTGAGTCCATGCCACATCAACTTGCAGCACTACCCTAGAGAAAAGAGGTTCGACATGATAGTAGGAGATATCCAATGTCGTTTGTCACCTCAGTGTATACTAGAAGAAAAAAGAATATTTGTTACGAACTTTTAGTTCCAGGCTTGATGTGTCTACATAAAAGGATACAAGAACTAGAGGATAGCTCCCTTAAGCTTTACAAGTTTTACAGCATGCTGGCAACGTCCTACTGAGAAAGTGTCAAGAGATGGTTTGAAGACTTATTTTGCTTTTCTGCGCCAATGAACGAACATGCAACTATTGCTGCGCTGTCTTATCCATGCTTTATAAACAAATAGTTCACCTGTGTTGGTAACTATGACCAAGGGAGGCTTACAGTGAACTACATATGTATAACAGCCAAAGAAATGTCGAAGATATCTAGTGATGGGTTTGAAGTGAAATACAGAGAGAAAGAGCAAATTTATTTTTCAGTTTTGAATCGAATTAGGGATGTGAATCTAGCAGGGGCTTGAAGTTATTTGCCAAAAACTAGAGTGAAATTGATGATTTCTCAGTATTTTTGCATAAGGAGATGGTGATTTGACAGTCTTATATCATTATACTGAAATCAGGAGATGTAACATACCTTTATCCTCTTTGGGAAGCAAAGACATATTTAGCATGACTAAAATTCTTCCACATCCAACTACACTTTCTAATGAGGTGTTTGAATGACGAATGAAAACTAATTTTAAAGCAATGAAAACTACATTTGTTCTATAAATTACAAAAGAGTTAGATTAATAAATGCTTTCGGATTGCAAATAATCTGTTGTTTGTGATTTTTTTCATGTAGATGAATAATTCTTCAATTAAATATTTTTATTTGTTAGTTATGAAAAGCAAATAATAATTTTACCTCTGTTCATAATATGTCATTCAAGTAAATTTTCCAACTTTGAATCCAATAAAGGTACTCAGTACATTCCTCCTTGGTTCAAATGAGTCATTAGTTGTGTAATTTATTCTGCTAATCTTCTTCATTCTTCTATAGCATTACATTTCAAAAGCTGCTACTCCCTTCTTGTCTGTATTATTGATAATTCAGAATGCACTTCTGTATAAAACTTCTGTGGTAACTAATAGTTTTAGAGAAGACTGCTCAACACTTAAGTTAGTTTTAGATTTTAACATTTTATCTTTTCGTGAAAAGCCTTTTTAGCAGTTGCACATTTACATTCTATAATTTCTTTATATCTACTATTGCCAGTTATTTTGCCCTCCAAATAACAGAACTAATCTATTGCTCTTAGTATCTCACTTCCTAATCTAATTCCCTCAACATCACTTGATATAATTTGACTGCATTCCACTACTGAAGTTTACTTTTGTAGTTCTCATATTACAGTCTGTTCTCAAAACACTGCCTATTCTGTTCAGTTGATCTTGCAATTTCTTTGCCTTCCCTGCAGAAGTGCAATGTCATTGGCATAATTCCATTTCCGAATTTCTCTTTGGTTACTTTACTGCTTGCTTAGTGCACAGATTGAATAACATGGGGGATAGGCCATAGAATATTTTGTGGCTTATTTTTCTATCAGCCGTGATAGGAAAGGGCTGCTGAAACATTTCAATAGTCGATCTACAACTCTTGAATTTTGCTGGACTTTCCAACTCTGTCAGTCGCTGTACAATATCAATGCTCCGACAATCCTAACATCTTCTAATTGATCGACTATATAGGTGTAAAATTCCAACTAGATGTTTGCATGAGTGTGTGTCACAAGAGACTCTGAACAATTTTTACAGTAAAACCTGAACATCAGTTGTCTTTTCAGTGATGATTTGTTTGAAGTCATGAAGGTCATGTGTGCCCCATTCCCTTCACTTGTGGTCTGACAGACTTCACCCACCAGCCAGAGTGGCTGAGCAGTTCTAGGTGCTTCAGTTTGGAACTGCGCTACCACTACGGTCGCAGATTCGAATCCTGCCTCGGGCATGGATATGTGTGATGTCCTTAGGTTAATTAGGTTTAAGTAGTTCTAAGGTCTAGGGGACTGATGACCTCATCTGTTAAATCCCATAGTGCTCAGAGCCATTTTTTTTTATTTTTGTGGCCCTAATCATTGACAAACGCAAGATCAGTACAACTCCGATCTGCACAAACCATAAGAAGCCTCCCAAAAGTGGAATGGTTTCTGCTATTGCTTACCATGACCCTCAGACATCTTTCATCAGCCGATGGAGATCAAGGACATGGAACATCTTATTCTACAAATGTCACCTCAGCCACAATCCTATCTCACTCACTTCTCAATTCTTGTGTCCTTGAACTATTAGAACTGCAGTTTGGCTGTGCAGAAGTTATGGGTGACCTTTCTCCCTCTGTATTTTATCCCTTTTAGGGAGTGTTGTCAGCTCCACGTGCCTTCTTTTGACATGAATCTCTCAGTGGACTGTCAAATTATTCTTGAAGTTCACATCTTCGATCTGGTCTTATTCTACTTGAATGTTCCTTCCCATAATGCTGTCTTCAAGTCAGAAAGTTCACCAGGTGGGATAATTTTGTCATGGCTGATTCTCCCAAGGATCTCAGTTTGGGTCTTTTAGTGCTTTGTCAAATTCTTTTCGCAGTATCATATCTCCTGCCTCAGCTTCATCCACTTCCTCATCGCTTTCTCTAATATTGGCTTGATGTTCATTCTTCTTGTGAACCCCATTTATATATTCCTCCCACCCTCCCCTTCTTCTCTTAACACTGGCTTGCAACCTGAGTTGTTGATAATCATCCAGCCGCTTTTCCTTTTTCCAATAGTTCCCTAATCAAGCATATTTCTACAACCTTCATTTGTCCTCTGGCCATTCTTGCTGAGCTGCTTTGCAATTTCTGTCGGTCTCATTAATAAGACATCAGCTTTCCATTTTGTCTGCTCCATTACCATCTATCATTACTTGCATTAAATACCTCCTGCATTATCCAAGGATTTCTACTGTTTATTATCTTCTTGCCTGTGCAATCCTGTACAGCCTTCACTATTTAATGTCTTGAACCTTGCTATTTGTCTTCTGTTGTATTACTTCTCCCTGTTTCAGTCCAGTGTTGTGTAATGCTCCTTCTTGAAACTCTAAACAACTTCTAACTCTTTCAGTTTGTGCAAATCCCTTCTCATTAATTTCCTATCTTTTCAAGTTTCTCCAGTTTTAATCTACAGTTCTTTCAGTTTATCCAGATGCCATCTCGTTAATTTTCTACATTTTGCAACTTCTCCAGTTTCAGTCTGCAGTTCATAACCAATAAATTACGGCCTGAGTCCACTAGTGCAACTCGCAATTTAAAATCTTGTTGAAAATTCTCTTGTTTTACCATTATGTAATCAATCTGAAACCTTCCAGTGCTCCCAGCTCTCTTCCACACATAGAATCCTCCTTTATGATTCTTAAACCTAGTGCCAGAAATGGTTAAATTACACTCTGTTTCACTATCTGAATAATTGCTTTTATCTCATCATACAGTCTTTCAATCTTTTCATCATCTGTGTAACTAGTTGGTATATATACTACTGTGCTGAGTTTTGCTTCCTGTCTGTCTTGGCACTATAATGATACGTTCAGTGTTCATAGTAGCTTGCCTGCATTGCTATTTTCATATTCATTATTGAGCCTGCTCCTATCCATTACATTGATAACACTGATTGGAGGTCTTGTTCATCCCCCCACTGTAATTTACTAATTCTTGCAATGTATAAATTCCGCCTATTCTTTTCTCATTCTAAATTCTCTAACTTAGCTACCATATTTTACTCTCTGACACAAAGAATGCCAGTTTTGTTTTTCCTGAAGACATCATTCTGTGCAGACTTGGGTTAGAGATCTGAAATGGAGAACTATTTAACTTCTGGAATATTTTACTTCTTAGGATGTCGTCATTAATGCATACATATCTAATAATTGTCGTGAAAAACAAACTGAAGATTTTCATAATTTTACAACTCGTACCTATTGTTACCGTATTTACTCGAATCTAAGCGCACTTTTTTTCCGCTTTTTGTAATCCAAAAAACCACCTGCAGCTTAGAATCGAGTGCAAAGAAAGCGGAAGTTCTGAAAAATGTTGGTAGGTGCCGCCACAACTAACTTCTGCCGTCGAATATATGTAGCGCTACACAGGCGTGCTTTGCAGGCACAAAGATAAATACTGGCGCCAAAACCTCTGCGTCAATAAATAAATTTAAAAAAATTGGTGGAAGATGAGCTTTTTCTCCCCCGCCCCAAGTTTTGACCACTGCATTTTCATACATTATCGATCGAAGTAAATACAAATTCCGTATTGTTCATCTTCGAATGTTGCAGCGTTTCATTGTACTACGAAAATCCGACTGGCAAGACTGTTAGGGATATTTGTCAATATGGCCAACTCTACGTTCTTAATTTTTTCCTAACTGTGAGAAGAGATGGTTGCTAATAGGAAAATTTATGAATTGTGAATCACACACAGTATTCTCTTCACCATAAGAATAATATGAATATAAACATTTTGCCATGTATTCTTTCGTGTTTACTGCTATCTCATTTAAATTCTGTCTGCTTAATAAACTACGAAACTAGAGTGAGACAACAGTAATTGAGGAAGAATATACATATCATGTCATGTTTATATTCATATTATTCTTATGCGTAATAGTGATAGAAAAGAAGCATGGCAATTGACTAGATTTTTAAATCTAAGTTGACTCTAATTTCTGTGGAGAATGTAATGTACTAAAGAGGCGTCTGCAAAGATTTTCAAACAGAGAAAAATTTTCGCTAAACTCTCGTTCAGAACATCTTCAATCATACGCAGTCTATTATTTAGTTCTTGTTGATCATTATCAAAGAAAGCAGTAGTGTAAGTAACGAGGTACTGGCAGAATTGAAGCTGTGAGGACGGGTCGTGAGTCGTGCTTGGGTAGTTCAGATGGTAGAGCACTTGCCCGCAAAAGGCAAAGGTCCCGAATTTGACTCTCAGACTTGCACACAGTTTTAATCTGCCAGGAAGTTTTACAGTGACTGTCGTCGCTGCTCTCATGGAATAATACTTGACCACATAAGGTAAGATGGGGTTCAACTTGATGACAATCAGCCAGGTTGTATCCAAGAATGGTCCTTGACCTGAAACCATTCCCATGGGTAGGATGGAGTTGGCCAGGAAGAAAATGGCTGTGAACTGCTCTGAGAACAGTTATGAACAAGAAGCTCAAACTGCTGGTCTATGCCTGACCAGTACACATGGTGCTGAGCGGGTAGTTTGGTATGAGAGGTGCCCCAGTGACTCTTGTGTAGGAGCCTTAGTATTATGAGGCACAAAGGTTCCAGTGGAATCACCCACGGAGGCTGCTGTTTTGTAATGAGGAGGATAATGCTGTCTGTGAGGATGAGCCAATGGTGAAGGTGAAAATAGTGGTGCAAGAGGCTGGAGTCCCAACTGGGAATGTGGTTGGGACAGCCCTGTTAGATGTACTGCTGCAAAATGTTATCTTTCATCATTGCTGCTGCGACATGGGAAATTGTGATAAGAGAAGTGTCCACCACGTGCTGAGCCTGTTCATCCAAGTGAAAGCACAAAATCTTTTCTTTGTAAATTCCATGTCAGATCCCATAGGAAGATGGGAAAGGTGACGACATTCGTGTGTTCTGTGGTATTATGGAAATGAACTTCGTAATGATACCTGTTGAGAAAGTGCACCCAGTGCTGCAGCTGGTAGACAGTCCTCTCAGGGAGAGAGTAATGCCCTATATTCTGTGGTGAGGTGAAACTTCGTTGCATAGAGGAAAACAGTGAACTTCTTCTATACTGAGGTAACCAAAGAGCCTCTTCCTCAATTTGTAAATACCGCTTTTGTGCCGCTTTGAGTGTCTTTGACATGAAAGCACTCAGATGTCCCAAGCCTTCTGCATCCTTATGTACCAGGACAGGCACCATCAGGCCACAAGGTGTCTCTTGCCATCACCAACTCTTGAACTGGTTGAAATATAATCAGTGAAGAGGCTGTTATGAGGATTTGCTTCAGAATCCTGAAATCTTGCTCACACGCTGCTGACCAGACAAAAGGGATGCCCTTCTTCTGTAGAATGTTTAGGGAGTGCATAATCAATGCCACACCCAGCATAAATTTGCCATAATATGTGATCATCGCCAAGAAAGACTGGAGTTCATATGATTTCCGGGGTTAGGAATCTTGATGATTGCTTTGATCATCTTCTGTGTGGACTGAATACAGTCATGGCAGGTCACTAGCCCCAGGTATTCCACTGACAATTGAAAGAAGACTGACTACTTCACGTTGCATTTGAGACCTGCAGACTGGAGTGCATGTAAAAACCACCACAAGTTTGCTAAGTGTTCTGCATTGTAGATGCATCACCACAATTTTGTCAAGGTAATTTATGCACCCGGGGACATGCTGCAGCAGTTATTCTGGGAATCTTTTAAAAAATGGCTGAGGGGTGCTGGCCATCCCAAAAATGAAACATTTGAGCCTATAGAAGCCATGCAACATGTTGATTACAAGAACTTCAGTGAGAACTAGTTTTGAAATAGGCTGTCCTCCCACTGGTGCCGAAAAAAATTCCATAAGGTTACAGAATGACATTTGTCTTGATCTCTGACTGAGATTTAACTTTAACTTTTAAGTTTCCACACAAGCACATTTTGTCTAATGGCTTTTTTATGACAACTAAGGGCATTGCCCACTTACTTGGAGACATAGGTTCAATGACGTCAATAGCTGTCAACTTCTGGAGTTTATTTTTGACAGCTCCTCCAATGCATGGAAGAAGCAGGGATGTGCGGATGCCTTTAAAGTGATGTGACCCACAAGGTTCCTTGCCTTGCCAACACTCCCAGATAATCAGGCCATCCAGTTCCTGAAATGGTATTTGTTCCGAGATCAGTTGGATGGCATCCTTAATCACAAATCCAAAGGCTGAGAAAGCATTGAGGTTGAAAAAGGTTCTCTGTATCTGTGTTGTGGACCACTAGAAAGCTGTGGTGGCATAAGACTTGTTTGTATGACACTACGATTGTGATTTTTGTCATTGAAGTGGAATTTTTTGCTTGTTATATGCAACCAAGTGATGCGCTTGGGATAGGTTTGAAAGTTTAACAGGGATGCCAAGATGTTACGAGTTGTCGTAACTGAGACTTGTTTGTCACACAAAATGAGCATGATGAACAGTTTCTGAGGGGCACTGCTGGGTGTTGAAAAAACAGACTGACATCTTATACTCTTCCTTCTGGCATGCCTTGCACTGTGTCCACCTACCAGGGACATTAATTTGTTTTTGCAAACATTCTGGGCACAACAGAAATATGTGCTGGTTGGGAGATGGGAAAGTGATTGCTTTCCTTGTTTTCAAGACTGGGTCAAAGGGCAGCAGGGTTTGCTCGCTGCAGTTGCTGCATTTCCCACTTTGGCTATGTCTTCTGGGTCTGATGTGATGGCCACTGCCTCACCCCAAAATCGAACTGCTGCCCTGGCCCCAGTTAACTTCGGAGGACTGAGCTAATTTTAAAACACCCCACAAAGAAGGATCTTCAAATTACAGAGCTTTCTGATGCATTTACTTATCTTAGCCCCCCACCCCCAAATCATTGCATCCCATATCATCACTTTGGAATACAATTCTTTATGTACATGAGTCTTAAAATGTAATTTCATACTGAGGCCCTGCAGTTCAGCTGCCCATGCACACTAGGATTGGTTGGGCTGTTTACGTCACTGATAAAACTCTACATGGGGTGCAACAACATGAAAGTAGGTAGACAGCAAAACACACATTTCATCGAAGGACAGATGTGCTGGTTCCGAGAGAGGGGTCAGTTTGCACAAAAGTTAGAACGTATTAAACGAGATCCACGACTGGTAAAGAGCTTTGATCATGCCACAATCCATTACCTGAAACATCGTGAAATGCTATTGGAGGCATAGTCTTCCCACTCCTCCACCAACTCATCATATGGAGGGAACGGTGGTGGATTCGCAGTCAACTGCCGGGAGAACAATGTGGACAACAGGGCCTCCTGTTGTTTCTGTCCCTGTAGCAGATGTTGGAGAAATTGATGGAGCATGACTTCCATCGAACAAATATATTGGCGGCTCGCGAGTACAAAATAGAACAAAAAGAATACTCTATTAATGGTGCCACATGGCAAAGAAAACAGTGAAGTAAGTCACGCCTGGGGCCAGAGCTGAAAGAGGGTGAGTGCTGGTCTGCACTTACCTGTATTGGCAGACTTAGCAGGGGCCACTGAATATGCCTGCGCAGTCATTGTGTGCTGTATCTTGATCACCATGGTACCTCCCAGTGGCCACTGATAGAGACATCAGCCAATGCCCAATACCTAATCGGTAGTTTGGCGGTTACCACGATTTTGTTCATTGCATTCTATAGATGATGAATAAGTGTTCCAACCACCTCTGACTTCTTCAGTGTATGACAACTGGCTTATATAATTTCAATGATTTCCTTTAAGTAGCATTTTGTTGTGTTGGTGTTAGAATTCCTGCAGATTTTCCAGCATTGTCACACACTGCAATGTTTTTAAATCTTTTACTTGTGCTAGTAATTTTTTTTTGTTTTTGCAGTGTAAATAGCTTTATTAAAAATGATACTTTAGAATATTATACATAATTTTAAACTTTTGCAGTTGTTTTCTTCATATGTGTAAGTATAATGGCTTATGGAGATCTGATGCTGTATTGTCTACAACATAGGTTTTAGATGAAAGTTTAAGTGTTCTGCCCATGGTTGAATTTTCATTTAATTTTTTTAACTCCAAGGTTTTCCTATTCCCCACGTCAGCTCATATCATTTACTGCTGTCTTGAACCTTCCAACTAATTGTCAAAAATGTCAACAAGACAACATGTTTCTCCTGGTATACCAAGAAAGGATTTTTTTCTCATGTGTTTTGTTATTAATGTTTTACAGAAATATGTTGTAGATTTTCCCCTAACATTCAGAATTAGTTATAGATGGGCATCTTCTGAAAGCATTAGTTCTTTGATAATAGACATTGAACCTTTAAAAAAGAAAATATATTTCTATGGTAACGTATCACATGCTAATTTAATTTTTCACCCAATAGTTCTGTTGCAGGAAATGCAGGAAACGGGCAGTGTGGAACAGGTATATCATCAGGTCCTTTTGATAGTGTGTGTTCCCTGAATACAGAGGAAAACATCTCGTCAAAAGTGAATGATGGAAGTGGATTTATTAGGTAAATTGCTCTGTGAAAAATTCTTATACATTCCACAAAATTTATTTGAGTTCATAATTTTATTGATATAGTTTAAAATATTTCTCATTGTACTCTTACTTTATATGAGATTATCTACTTTAGCACAAAGTCTGGAATATAAAAAAACATAAACACATAAAAAAAAGTTTGCCATCACCCCGGTTCCCAGAACTGCTGAAGACAGACGTTGACTGTGGACATTGTACCACTGACACAGTCACTTTGACTGTCTGGAGATGTCACTAAACCCACCCAAAGATGTAAATGACCATGCATGAGCAGCATCTATTAGATGGAGGGGTTCTGACAGCTGATCACTTCCAGTCATTTCACCAGGAAGGAGGAACACGGCTCATGTTGTCTGCAGTTCAACACGCCTAGACGGTCAATACTGAGGTTTGATCACGTCCACATTGTTACTTTGTGCCAGGAAGGACGCCACAACAAGGGAAGTGTCCAGGCATCTCAGAGTGAACCAAAACAATGTTGTTGGGACATGGAGGTGATACAGAGAGAGACAGGAACTGTCGATAACATGCCTTGCTCAGGCCGCCCAAGGGTTACAACTGCAGTGGGTGACCGCTACCTACGTCTTATGGCTTGGAGGAAACCTGACAGCAATGCCACGATGTTAAATAATGTTTTTTGTGCGGCAACAGGATGTCGTGTTATGACTCAAACTGCGTACAGTAGGCTGCATGATGCACAAGTTCACTCCCAACATCCATGGCAAGGTCCATCTTTGCAACCATGACACCATGCAGCATGGTACAGATGGGCCCAACAACATGCTGAATGGACTGCTCAGGACTGGCATCACGTTCTCTTCACTGATGAGTGTCACATATGCCTTCAACCAGACAATCATCGGAGACTTGTTTGGAGGCAACCCTGTCACACTGAACGCCCTAGACACACTGTCCAGTGAGTGCAGCAAGGTGGAGGTTCCCTGCTGTTTTGGGGTGGCATTATGTGGGGCCAATGTACGCGACTAGTGGTCATGGAAGACGCCATAATGGCTGTACGATACGTGAATGTCATCCTCCGACCGATAATGCAAGCATATTGGCAAGGCATTCATCTTCGTGGATGACAATTCGCACCCCATCGTGCATATCTTGTGAATGACTTCCTTCAGGATAACAACATTGCTCGACTAGAGTGGCCAGCATGTTCTTCAGACATGAGCCCTATCTAACATGTCTGGGATAGATTGAAAAGAGCTTTTTATGGATGACATGACCCACTAATCACTCTGAGGGATCTACGCCAAATCACCGTTGAGGAGTGAGACAAACTGGACCAACAGTGCCTTGATGAACTTGTGGATAATATGCCTTTACAATATCTGACAGAATTTAGAAAAAGTAACAAAATTACATGAATCACATACCACATTGTTAACAATTACATGAACATTGGGGGGGATTCACCATACATCTACCCACTTTTGAGTATAACCAGCATCTCTCAATACTATGACTCGTAGCAATACATTCCCCATGTGTTTTGACAACTGACATATATGATTGGCATTCCCAGCAGGAAATGCTCCAATGGTGAAACAGCAGCTTTTAGGTCATTGGTTGGATCTCGGGCAATTATGGTGGTCACCGTGATTTATGCACGCAGTCATATTTTGTGACAAAATTAGTCACTATCACAGCACTGTACTCATAACGATACATAAAATCACTTTGAATATGTGGCTGCTATGATTTGACATGCAAGGAGAAATAGTTCTAATGAGGGAAAGAAGTTTATATTTACTGGTGTTTTAGCAATGACTACCGTGCAACTATTAGTTCACTAATGGTGATTAGAGTCCATACTTCTACTACTTTTAATAGAGAAAGAAAGCATTTAGACCAGGGGATAGCGTTCGGCGAAATATTTTAACTTTTCGTTGCATACAAAACATTGTTCTGGGCAGCATGATGTTGCCGGGTTATGATACAGGTAGTTCGGCTTGTTAATCTATTCCGGCGAAATGTGAACAAAGTTTCTGCACAGCTGTACCAGTAAGCCAGTGGCGATTAACAAACCACAAGACACTGGTATTCACCCGTTGTTGACTTGTCTCCTCTTGCAAAGCACATTACATAGACAGTGTTCATTTATACACTTATTGCACTGTCCATGACACTCCTTTCCACGACTACACAGTTCATCACAGTCGTATATCCGTAGCCACAAATACACAGTTCATAGAACTGTTCTTTTACGTGATGCACACTGTAAACAATGTCCACTCTTCTTGCATTTCAAACTTCTGCAACATCATTGAAAGTCAGATATACTGCACAGTTCATTAAAGTCTCCATTTACAGGGCATGATAGAATGCAAAAGGCAGTAGTTCCACCACTCGAATATCAATGCCAGTAAAGTCCATATGAATAAAAGCATTGTTGGCGTTGGTCACAACAAAGTGTTGTTAGCGGCACGTTCACAGTCCGATTTATTTGGTCTTAAGGTTCACTGGTGATGGCATTACGTACCACAGTGATAAAGGAAATTGACATTCTCATAGTTCGGTATCACTGTCCATACAGTTCTGGGAGCTTTTCATAAAAACAGTTTCATTATCCTGCACGTGCTTCACAGACGCATCATCCACCATACCTTCTACTACATGACCTTTGTTAGAGTATTCATATAGCAATTGCAGTCCCCTGCCTACAGATGTTATGTCATTATTGTAAATTACATAAATCTTTATAAATGTTCTTGACTGCATTTTTCACAATTAATAATATACCAAAAAGAAATTTACAAACTTTTCCACATTTCCAGAGCAAGAAACATATTTATCCATTGGGGGCAAAAAATCACAATTACATCTTTACGTTTAAAAATCACAGTAGTACATTACTTCATCGTAATAACATATGCCAGTAGAAACAAAAGAAAAAAACTGAAAATAAAAGAAAATCATGGCAAAAAAAAATTATGTGTGTAATTAGCAGTGCCTTCACAACCCACATTTGGTGGGGGACACTGGTTCAAACTTGTGTCTGGCCATTCTGATTTAGGTTTTCCGCGATTTCCCTAAATTGCTTCAGGCAAATTCTGGTATTGTGAGCTTGTGCTCCAAGTCCTATGACCTTGTCAATGGATGTCAAACATTAATCTCCTCCTCCCGCCTAGTCTCCTTCTTCGCCACCACCTTCCTCCTCTCTCCTCCCCCAACCCCTCCCTTTCCCTCTTGCTATCCCTTATTTGCTCTACCCTAACTCCTATCACACTGTTGTGCAGCTGCTGACTCATCTGTTGAAAGACCTGCCTCACATTGCCGTGCTACACTCTCCTTGCAAATTTCCTTCCCAACCCCCTCATCTGCATCTACCTACGCAACTTTACTCCTTTCCCAACCCCCTTCTCATCTCCGTCTACCTAAGCAACTACTTTCAGTATCTATATTCTTGCTTCTATATTCTCTCTCTCTCTCTCTCTCTCTCTCTCTCTCTCTCTCTCTCTCTCTCTCTCTCTCTCTCTCTCTCTCTCTGTGTGTGTGTGTGTGTGTGTGTGTGTGTGTGTGTGTGTGTGTGTGTGTGTGTGTGTGTGTGCGCGCGTGCACTCACACACTCTTACTAGAAAACTAGCAAGAGCTTGAAAGCTAGTGTTAACTGTTTTCTGTTACATGTTTCTGTGCACCATTCACCCATCTTCTATAACTAAGAGGCTGCCTTTCCCTTATTTTATGTAATTTTCTGTTCTGGAATTTCCAGTATTAGTTTAAATTGCCGATTTGGCTTTCTTCCACCCCTTTATGTTTGTTACTGTTATTCTTTACTTACCTACAATTCATTTGTCAAGTCTTTATTTATCAATAACTGTATTCCTCTCCTCTGCAGTACCTGTCTTTGAAACACAAACCAGCCATCCTCTGTTGCACAGTTTAAATGCCTACTGTTGTAACAGTCCACAACACTAGTAACTGCTGTACTACAACTCCCTATACTTACAGCAGTTGCCCCTTTAGGAACATTTAATTTCAATGCCACCCCCACCGACTCATGTAGTTCTACTTGAATGTTAGCCGATCTCATGTGCTTATATATGACTGTGATTGTGTTTTTTCTAGTTGTGCATTTCAATTTGCAGTAGAGGCATTTCTATTTGCAAATGCTGCTATTACCTCCTGCTTATTTAATACATTTCCTGACCTTCCTCATAACTTGCTGCATGCTCTATGTACAGTACTTACCATGTATTTCTGTTTAAACACTTTGAACATAAGTTTTCCTCTTCTTATATTTGACTTTTATTTGACAAATCTTCAGTCAATCCTTTCATCTCATGACCATCCATGGCATGAATCCCTGCTCATTCTACCTTTGCTAATTCCGAAAACTCTCCTCTCCTGTTGCAAAACCACACATCCTCTTTCGAAAATCTTGTCTGGTACATGGTATCCCATCTAATGGGCTTACCATTAAATTGGCATCTCAGGTTGCGCCCCTGCTGCTGCAAGAACCTTCACCTTTTCCCGTTTCATCAGTCCAATTCGATTAGTCTCATCCTTCATAGCTCTACAATCCAAGCTCATACCATACTCAAGAGCCTCTGTTCCTTTTGCAGAATCCTTTTCCAATGTGATAGATCTTTGCCTTTCAACAGGTGGAAGAGCCTCTCAGTACCATCTGAAGAAGTTGTCCCATCTGCTCCTGTCCTATGCCCACATGGGCTTACCTATAACCAAGAAGGAGCCTAACAATCTAATCCAACCCTTCTGCCCCACATAGCTGCTCAACTATGCCTTTCTGACTTATTCCAAAAACTTTCTTCGACTAGTGTCGAGAATCTATCCCGCAAAGTACTGTCCCCCTTTAGAAGTCTCAGAACTTCCTAACGGCTTCACCTTTAATCTAAAACTTAAATTCAACCATGTTGTATGCGTAAAGACCTTCTTTCCTTTGGCTGTTCTCTCCAGTGCAGACATTTCTTTGCTATGTATGCCACTGACAACAGCCAACCCAATCCCTTTCTCTCTCCCCCTTTAATAGGAGCTTGTTTAAAACTGTTGTAACCTCACCTCCAACTCTGATCCTTCTGTCTATCCACCCAGTCATCCCTTGGCTATGTTTCAGGAATTATTCACTGCTAACCTGGCCTCCCCAGTCAGTCAAGCATCACCTCTATGGAACACGCAGCTATCTGTAACCTGAAAACCAATCCAGAGCTTATCATTCTTCCAGCAGACAAAGGCTCCACCACACCACCATAGTGGTCATGAATCATACTGACTGCGTAGCTGGGTGTTTCTGTCAAGTTTCCAACACTTCTGCATAAAACTGAACAGGGTGTATACACCCTGGGACAACTGGAAATGACCCATGAATTTTTTCACCCAGGAAAAATCGAGGAAATACTCTGGAATTTTCTAGGGGTTATTATTGTTTAAGCATTCCATTAAATTTCTGTAATTCTGAGTAGTAAGAACTGATACTCTAACAAAGAATTTGACATTAGCCTTCTACTGCAAAATAGTACTGCAGCAATAAAACACAGATGAAAGGGTACCAGCAAAATAAAAGTTAAGTTTGCAAAGAAAATGTGCTATTTACAGCAACGAAAAACAGTGCACATACAAGTGTCTGACCACAGCAAAATGTGTCAAAGACTTTAGGACAAAGATTATGTAATACTTCGTAACAACAAACTGCTTGACGTTCTTAATCATAAAGGGTAAAGGATGGAAAAAAAAAGTCCTTCCGTAGAGCACAAATTATGCAACAACAGTGGCAAAATTATAACTATATTTTTTAAAAATAGGTGCACGGTGAGTTCTTGAGCAGTTTTCACAACTTGTTATTGGCTTTTCTATGGAGAAGTCGCTCCGTGAAATGTTCAGTACACAGTAGAGAATTTTACAGTCCTCCTTCTTTGGGTCAAGAAGAATGTTCGATTCAAATCGTTGGCGAGTTGCGTAACGTTAATGGCTGCTCTCACATTACCTTTTATGTATGTTATGGTGCATATATTCACAGTTTTGCTGTTATTTGGCAAAGCAAACTAATTTCAAAACAAAAAAATAAAACTGGTTGTGGTGTCACAGTAATCCGTAGCTTTGCTCGAGGTATAGGTTAAATCGGAAAGTAACAGTTTGGTTGAGAGTTGGCGAAGTCAACGAATGTGATAGTGAAAAAACCGGCTACGGTGCGAGACTGATCTGTAGTTTACCCAAGGTCTAATTTAGGTTGAAAGGTGACAGTTTGGTTGTGAGTTGGCATGCCCGGGGGGGGGGGGGGGGGGGGGGGAGGTTGTGGTTACCGACTGATCTGTACGTTTGTCAGTGTGACAAAATTGCCAATAACGTCTCATTATAGTCGCCATATTATGTACGGAATTTGTCCCATGTTTGCTATGTCACTGGTCAAAGTCAACGACTCATATCGAACAGTTCTCTGTATCCAAATGTTCAGCTGCAATGTAAGCTGTGTGCTTAGAATCCTGCCTAACCACTTGCTTGGAAAGAAACAGCAAAAAATTTTTGACTATCAGTATTACATGTGAAAGCTTCTCTTTTCTTGATGATAAATATCTTCTAGTAGCCTTATTTCGTTAAGCAGGAATACAAATGAATGAAAAATATCATCTAATAGCATTATTTTGCAAAGCAGGAATACAAATTATCATGACATATTTTCCTGAATTCGAATTTCTCTGTCAGGACACTGAGAGCACTACTACAATCTCTGTTTCTGTATCATAGCATGGGCATCACAATTCTTATATGTGTTCGGAAACTACCATGCCATAGTTGGAGAATTCATATTTATATTCTCGTAACACAAAAATAAGCAATGTATAAGTTCCCAGAATGAGATTTTCACTCTGCAGTGTAGTGTGCACTGATATCAAACTTCCTGGTAGATTAAAACTGTGTGCCAGACTGAGACTCGAACTCTACCATCTGAGCTACTCAAGCACAACTCACGACCTGTCCTCACAGCCCTAATTTCGCCAGTACCTCATCTCCTACCTTCCAAACTTCACAGCAGCTCTCCTGCAGACCTTGCAGAACTAGCACTCCTGGAAGAAAGGATATTGCGGAGACATGGCTTAGCCACAGCCTGGGGGATGTTTCCAGAATGAGATTTTCACTCTGCAGCAGTGTGTGCGCTGATATGAAATTTCCTAGCAGATTAAAATTGTGTGCCAGACCGCGACTCGAATTCGGGATGTATATGTTATACGTGCATTAAAGATCTTTTCAAAATGTGTTGTCTTTTACTGGGAGTGCTGGTAAGTTCTGCATCGGTTTCTAAAAGCTTTATCATTCAAAAGACTAGCATGTTCTACGGCTCTGAGGGAAAGAGTATTGTCACTTAACATAGAAAAAATGTAGTTTCACCTAGATTGTAGTTTATTCTCACCGGGAAAAAAGTGCATTTCCGCCCTGAAGAAAGTGAAGTTTTAATTGGGAAATCTCAGAAAAATCCGAGAATTTTTTTCTTCTAATTCACATATACACCCAGTTGATGAATCCACCAGAGGCGACAAATAATGTCAAGTATTCTTCAAAAAGTTTACTACCAAAACCAATAAAAACTGTTTGTCTAATCCATGTAGTTTGAAAACGAACAAGTTGGTCACAAAAAATTAAATTCTATGTCTCTTTCAGACTGTCTTGAACCAAAGTTCAACTAAACATTCAGTTCCTCCGTCAATTCAGGGAGTTGAAATTCCCTTGGAAAAATCTACTGCCAGTGCACTACAAGAATAATTTAAGCAAAATTTTAAGACACCCACAACCATGAAGATAGATCCATCAGTCTCATTGAGGCAACCCAGGGCTTTGCCCGTAGCAGCAGTGGCTAGTTGATGGTGGAGACAGTAGTGCTGGCATGGACTATATGTCCGAACTGGAGTCCTGGCTTGGAGTGAACTGCTGATTGAGAGCTGTGTGCCTGCCTAAATACTGTCCGATGGATCCTGTATCTTGGGATGTATTTTCAGTC
Organism: Schistocerca gregaria; assembly: GCF_023897955.1. Lineage (NCBI taxonomy): Eukaryota > Metazoa > Arthropoda > Insecta > Orthoptera > Acrididae > Schistocerca > Schistocerca gregaria. Next base: position 868,658,892 of record NC_064920.1, on the reverse strand, counting down.
ATGTATTGTGGAAGCAAGCAGGTTCCCACAACTCGCGACCTCAAGTGATGCTACTAGGTCCACCTAGTAGAAAACCAGGAAACCTCATTTTTGGCAGAAAGTGGTAGCCTGACACATGCTACCCCCAACACTGAGCATATGATGTGCCAACCTCGAAGGCATATAACATCGTGGCATATCATCCACCCCTCCGAGAAGGGCCAAAGGGTAGCCACTCCTGGCTCTCGCTCTCTGGCAACAGAACAGAAGATAATCAATGTTTGAGATTTTGCCTTTGCGGAGTCATATTGGTTTTATATGTTTCTGGCAGACCATGTCGCTAGTCAGGGTGCCTTTGGCCATGGCCCTGCCAAAGAGGTTTGTTACTTTTGCAGGGAGCCACTGTTGTCGTCCCCTAGATAAAATGGTATAAGGATGGTTACAAGATTTTCATGACTGTTGCTTGCTGACAGATAGATGAATGATCGAAAGTCATGATGTACAAGGTTGACGAACTAAACTTTCTGCTAGTGAGGCTATGTCTTGTGAAGTGCATGATATGAAGCTAGGAACAAAGTCAAGGATTTGTCCAGAAAGTGATGGCATTGTAATTTTTATATTTGATTCTTGAACATGTGGACAGACCTTTCTGGTAGGCTGCTAGAGGCCAGATGGAAAGGTGCTGTATGAGATTTGATCAAAAAGTAATGGGAATTTTTTATGTTGCAGGTTTTATACTGTGTATTTCCAAAACGTTTTTATCTTGTTTGTACAAGTGTTGCTGATGTGTGTTTGCATATTCAGCTGTATTGAATGTTTAGTTTTGTGTTGACAGTTGAAAAACGTTTGATGTGTTTTCATGTGCTCAGTGAATTTGTACTTTCGGAAAAGATCGATCAAAGAATTTGCATTAAATTTTGCTTGAAAAATGGCATTAAGTGCAGCACCACATTCAGCGGGAGCGCAGGGGAGGTGGGTGGGCAGGCGGGAGGGAGGGGGCAGGGGGTGGAGAGAGTTCGATACGTTTCTAGCAGACATAATACTGTGAGTAAGACAGGAGTTTATGGTTCCCTAAACATACCAAAGAACATCGAGAAGACATCAGTTGCTGATGACATTGTGAAAGGAGTAAAAAAAAGTTTTGGAAAATTGGCATATCCTTTGGGTCAAGCCAAGCCCCCTTTTTTTTCCCCCTGGAATATGTAGCAGCAAAGTTGGTTCCAAAATTGTTTAATTTTGACTAAGAATGAAGTCAACAATTATGCAGAATTTTGAAAGAAGGTTATAACAGGCGACAAAACAGGAAAACATGGGTATACGGGTATTATGTTGAAAACAAGGCCCAGTTGTCCCAATGGAAACGACGTGATTAACCAATACAAAACAAAAAAATTGAACAAGTTTGATCACATGTGAAGGCTCACTGTTTTCATCGATTTCAATGGAATAATACATCATGAGTTCCTGCCTTATGGCCATGTGGTCAAAAACGAATACTAACTGGAAGTTTGTGCGCTGTTTACATCAAGTAATCCAATTAAAACAACCAGAATTGTGGCAAAACCATTATTGGAACTTCCATCACAATAATTCTCTCTCTCACACACCTCAATACTTGTTCACGATTTTTGGCAAAAAAACAAAACTATTAAGTTGCCTCGGCCACTGTGTTCTCCGGACGTGCCCCCTGCAACTTCTTTCTATTCCCAAGGCTTAAAAGAACCATGAAATGATGTTGTTTTGCAACCACTGATGAGATGAAAACAGAATCACTGAAGAAGCTGAACACCACAACGAAAAGTGAGTTTCAACAGTACTTTCAAGATTGGAAAAAGTGCTGGAACATGTGTATTATATCTGAGGGGGGTTACTTTGAAGAGGAGAAGCAAACAAAGTTGATGTTAATGAGTAAATATAGATTCTTTAAGAGAAACCGATTCCTATTACTTTTTTTTGTCACACCTTGTATGTATTAATTGTATGCCATTCTTTTCACAAAAAGAAGAAAATTTTCCTGAAGTGATTTGTGGCCCTTTATCAGTTTCCGAGGTCTCTGGGATCCCTTTTGTTTAAAATTTTTTCACCATCGTCTGGATGATTTGACTGGATGGGATGTTGATGCACGGGAGACATAAGAACCTGCAGCAGTGGCTATGAGCCAGATATTGTCTGGCAAAATCTAAGTGTGGTCTTAAGCATGATGTGGAAGTGTCCAACCATGGGAAGAATTGGTGAGATGGTTCAGCCTGCTTCCTTTGACAGGTGGTGCCAGCTGCAACCATTTCGATGATGGTGGCATCGTTACCCTGCCAGTGTAATTGCTGCCGAGCCAGCGATTTGGTAGGGAGCACTGTACTTCAGTGACCTCGTGGAGTAAGGGCCGGAACCAAGTGACGTCAGAATAACCACCCTGTTATGTTGGTTCTTGCCCAGTGGGAGTAGCACATCATGGAAGGTGTAAAGCTCATGTCTTCTGTGCCAGTAGTATACCGGGATTTCAGGAGCCACATGTTTGTATAATCAGAGGCTGCTCCAGCTGGTTCTAATGAAGCAGTTCCTTGAGGAATGGGTCGTCTGCGGAGTGTAAACCCACCAGTGATGTGTCCAGTGGGAGGACGGCTGCTGATTCTTCTGGCTTGTCTAAGTGAAAACATATTTTCATTTCTTTGTCTAGTTCTGTGTGACCTACTGGTAGTCGAACAGAAGATCAAAATTAGCATGTTATGTGGTGGACTGGAATTGGCTGTCATAATTACATGCATATAAAAATAGTGCCTGCTGTTGTAGTATATGGATGCAGAAGCCTTGAGAAGGGGTAACGGTGACTTATAATCAATCAGAAATGTGAATTTTCTACCATATATGTAATCAAAATCTTTTGAGGCAAATGCAATGGGCCACTCCATCCCTTTGATAATGTAGGATAGGACTGCTGCCACTCAACAGTCAGAAGCATTTGCTGCTAAGACCAGAGGTCGGGATGGATCATAGGCTTTAAGACATGAGGGGTTGGGTGGGTTAGCTTAAATTCTCTCAAAGCCTCGTCATATGTTGGTGTCCAACGCCACTTTACCTTTTTACTGAGGAGGTTATGAAGAGACTCTGCAATTGTTGCTGCCTATGGTATGAATTTTTGATACTAGTTCTATGACATGAGTTGGCCATTATCTTTTGTATTGGACAATTTTTCGCTCGCCTCCACATACTGAGGTGTAGGAGAAATGTCTATAGCACTGAAAATGTGTCCCAAATTTGATCTGTGCTACAAAGAAGATATTCTGTTCCTTATTGCACTCGAGATATGATTTCTTGATCACTGAAAACAATTTGTCTAAGTTGTTAGCCAGATCCTCAGTATTTTTACCCGGTACAGCAATATCGTCTAGGTAATTTACTGTATGCAGCACTTTACTAAAGGCCAGGGCACTAGCCTCTGTGAATGACAGCTGGTTGTACTGATGAAGTCTGAATGGAGTATTGAGTACTAGCTTCTGCCAGGATTTGACATCGAGGGGAAGTTGATGATAAGCATCTTTGAGATCAATGTCAGCGAAATTTTTTCCTAATTGTTCCAGCTGTCTTCCTCCTTTGGAATTGGGTATGAGTCCACCATGGACTGGAAGTTTATTGTGTTTTTGAAATTGCCACCTATGTGTAGGATGCTATTTGGCGTTTCTATTATGAGCGTAGGCATGGCTCACTGAATGTTTCAGAGAGGGGTAAGGGTTTCTTCATTCAGCAGTCATTGTAACTCGAGTTGCAGCTTGTCTAATAAGGAAAAAGGCACATTATGTGCATTAAAGAATTAATGGATACTAGATGGGGTAGGGTTGTATATATTTAAAACTCCCTGTGTGTGATCCTGATTGGGAAAACACTGATTTGAATTTTGCAGGCAATGTGTCAAGGAATTCAGAACATTGAGGGAGTAAATGGGATTTAGAGTCACGTATCTCCAGTCCCAACGCGTTGAGGTGGTCTATTCCTAATATGTTTACTGTGCCATAGTGTCCATTACAAGGATACGGGCCCTGATGCAGTGACTTATCTTGCTATTGCAGTTAGCCCCTGTCTGAAAATCCTTGGGTTGGAGGATTTTGGTGGCAACCACTGGTACGACTGCCAGTTAATGATGGTTGTGGAAGAACTTGTGTGTATTTGCAACCTGTGCTGCACATCATCAATGTGGATCATCAGGGAGATACTGTTTGTGGTGGTTGAAGACACTGATTTGATATGTGCTGCATCCTTGGAAGGTTCATTTGCAGTCAATGTTCCTCCTTCCAGTGGATCTACCATTTTGTAGTCGACTGGCATTTTGTGTGGCAATTGAAATACTTCTGCTCAAAGGCTTGATTTCCTACACATACATTGTGTCTGTAATAATGACACTGATGATAGGGTGCAATATAAGACACTGGCTACATATTGGCAATTGGCACATCAGTGCCAGGTTGTTCTGTCATCTGCCAATCCATCCTGACTGGTGGAGGGGATCTACAGATTGTCATGGTTGCAAAAACTTGGGCTTTGTTTTGCATAGTGCTGTCAAACACAAGGATTGTTCGAATACCCTAACGATGGGCAAACGTATTTGTAATGAAAGTGTCTTTCAGTTTTAACAAGTCTGTCTAGACTGTGTCATCCAGAATGTGCACTAGTATTGTGTCTGTGACTAATGAAGCTGCATCTTAGTAATTGCCTTTTGGATTATTGCACACAAATGTACAGTCCCTGGATACTGCTTGTAGGCATGCAATCCACTCTGTGTACGATTATCTATTGAGCTTGTGAAAGCTGAAGAACTTTTGTCTCATTCTGGAAACTTTCGTCTAGTTGCTACATTCAAAACTTACACTTTGAAGACCAGCCACTTAGGCCCAGAGGACCAGCCATTTATGCCATCATTTAACATTTAACTGGCATATTCACATCTGATATATTTCAAAGGATAACACACACTATAAAAGACCAGTCTTCAAAATTAGTTTCTCTTATTTGTTTTAGTTCTTCAAAGGGTACAAATTAAGCACTAATGACAGCAAAAAGTACAATTATCCTTCAAAAAGAAGCACAGTGTAAATTTTTGAGCAATTTCACAAGTAATCAGCTTTTCTATTCAAAAGCTGAAGTGCTCAATGGAAAATGTATTCAACCAGGTAACCCACAAAATGTTTGGTGCACAGCAGTGAAATTTACAACCTTGTTTGTCAGAAATACTCAGCTGCTGCAGTTTAAATCAGCTGCTGCAATTTAAGCTGTGCTCTTGCGATTTTGGCTAACTTCACTCTCGGTGGGAGGGGGGAAGAAAAAAATAAAATTAAATTAAAACAGCAAAAAGTTTTTGATGACCAATTTTATGCCTGAAAGCTTCACTTTTTTTTATGAAAAATATCATCTACTCATCATATTTCACAAAGAAAGAAGACATAGTATTGCACTGGATTTGAAGTTCACTGCCAGGCCATGTGGAGCACTATTACTGTCTCTGTTTCTGTATTGGAGTATGGACATCACACTTCTTATATTTTGGTGTTCTCTGTTTGAAAACTGCCATGCTGTACGATTGAGAGGACTAATGTGTCTTACAGCTCTGAGGGACGTGCATTTTCACCCAGAAAAAAGCATGTTTTTAACGAGGAAATCTGGGATTTTTTTTTCTTGTCCACCCATGCAGGCTGATTGTGCCCATATACAATTCTCCTACCAAATTGTCTATGCCTTTGTTGACCAACACTTCCAAACCATTGTCCATAATCTCACACCTTACATTCAGGACAATGCTCACTTCCTTCACTGCCTTTCCACAGTCCCTGTCCCGTTGCCACCAGACACCATGTTTCTCACTTTCGACATGATGACCTTACACACCTATATCAACTGTGCTCATGGCCTTGCAGAATAGTGCCTTTTCCATCGCCCTGATACCAAACAGCCACCTTAATCCTCCTAGCCAACCACATCCTGACATACAATGATACTAGTTTTGAAGGCCAAATCCGTGAACTAATCGGTGGCACTACCCTGGGTTCTTGCTTGGCAACTCATTTATGGGCCATTCAGAGGAATCCGTCCTTTAAAGTCACCACTTAAAGCTACTTGTCTCATTCACTTTCACTGATGATATTTTCAAGATCTGGACTGATGGCTAGTACGACCTTTGCAACTTCCTCAATAACCTTAGTGCCTATGCTGAAACCCACTTTATCTGCTCCTTCTCAATTCAGTGAGTCACCTTTGTAGATGTTGATCTCCACCTCTCATATGGCTCCATAAATATGTCTGTTCATGTCAAGTGCACCAACCACCAACAGCACCTCCACTTTGATAGCTCCATGCCAAAAAGTCTCATTCATAGAGCTTCACCAGTGTTGAATGCTGCATCTGTACTGAAAGAAGGAGCTGTCAAGATGTGCAGATAACCTTACCAGCCTTTATATTGTATCCAGCTTATCCTTAAACAGATCTGCCATGTCATCTCTTCCTCTGACAGCATTAACCCTATTAACCAGCCACCAACCAGCACTCCTTTAATCACCCTTGTCTTGAAAACCACAACCATATCATTCACGAGGGCTTCAGCCACCTCTCATTGTGCTTGGAGATGAAGGATATCCTAATCGAAATCCTGCCAACATCGCTCGAAGTAGTGTTCCGCTGCCCACCCCACCTACAGAATATCCTTGTCCATCCCTACTCCAGTCCTGCACCTTATGAGTCACTCCCTTGTGGCTGACACAGGTGCAAGACCTATCCCATACACCCACTAGCCACCTCCTACCACAATCCAACCACAGGCTCTTCCTGCCCAATAACAGGCAAGGCCCTGTATGAAAGCAGCCATATTATACATCAGCATTCTATTGGGCTTGTCCACCCTCATGAACGGCCACATCCAAACTGTGGCAGACAGCCACATCCATCACCATTCAATTGTTGAACTTGCTGCACACCACAACATTAATGACTTCAACAGCTGCTAGTGAAGCAGCTTGTGCCACTTTCATACTCTCTTCCAGCACAAGTATCTCTGAATTACACAAGTGGGAGCAGCGTACCCTGCACTGTTGCAGTCCCCCTGACTTAAAACTCCTTTAACTTGTTTCTTACTGCCTGAACATACATTTTCCCTTACCTCTTACATCCATACCACTCCTTCTCCATCCAGATTTTGTACTAACTTTTCCCACTACTCGTCCCCTCCGTGTGGCCAATTTCCCTCCATCCCTATTATAATTTATTATTGGCTTAATCCTTCCTGTACAACCTTCAGGTTATGTAACATTATCTCAATCCTGTATATGTATATTCCACACATCAGTTTTAGACAAACATTACTGTACATGAGTCACTGCTCACAAATTCAACTGGTCTCATTGTTTGCATGGCCTCAGCTGCTGTCTGTGCACTGGCCTGACTGCACTCTCGTCTTCATATTATCAAACTTCTGTCTCAAAAGTTTCGGTGAAGTTGGCCTGCACACTGCCAAACATGCTGCTGATGCCTACAGAATGACTCCAACAGTCACCAAGTTCCCACTAGCATTCTCTACCTGCACAGACTAATTAGATCTCATCATCATCCTTCTACTCCTCCTCGATTATATATTGTTCTTCTTGGAATTGGCTTATTCTTCTCAACACTATATACACTCCTGGAAATTGAAATAAGAACACCGTGAATTCATTGTCCCAGGAAGGGGAAACTTTATTGACACATTCCTGGGGTCAGATACATCACATGATCACACTGACAGAACCACAGGCACATAGACACAGGCAACAGAGCATGCACAATGTTGGCACTAGTACAGTGTATATCCACCTTTCGCAGCAATGCAGGCTGCTATTCTCCCATGGAGACGATCGTAGAGATGCTGGATGTAGTCCTGTGGAACGGCTTGCCATGCCATTTCCACCTAATGCCTCAGTTGGACCAGCGTTCGTGCTGGACGTGCAGACCGCGTGAGACGACGCTTCATCCAGTCCCAAACATGCTCAATGGGGGACAGATCCGGAGATCTTGCTGGCCAGGATAGTTGACTTACACCATGTAGAGCACATTGGGTGGCACGGGATACATGCGGACGTGCATTGTCCTGTTGGAACAGCAAGTTCCCTTGCCGGTCTAGGAATGGTAGAACGATGGGTTCGATGACGGTTTGGATGTACCGTGCACTATTCAGTGTCCCCTCGACGATCACCAGAGGTGTATGGCCAGTGTAGGAGATCGCTCCCCACACCATGATGCCAAGTGTTGGCCCTGTGTGCCTCGGTCGTATGCAGTCCTGATTGTGGCGCTCACCTGCACGGCGCCAAACACGCATACAACCATCATTGGCACCAAGGCAGAAGCGACTCTCATCGCTGAAGACGACACGTCTCCATTCGTCCCTCCATTCACGCCTGTCTCGACACCACTGGAGGCGGGCTGCACGATGTTGGGGCGTGAGCGGAAGACGGCCTAACGGTGTGCGGGACCGTAGCCCAGCTTCATGGAGACGGTTGCGAATGGTCCTCGCCGATACCCCAGGAGCAACAGTGTCCCTAATTTGCTGGGAAGTCGCGGTGCGGTCCCCTACGGCACTGCGTAGGATCCTACGGTCTTGGCGTGCATCCGTGCGTCGCTGCGGTCCGGTCCCAGGTCGACGGGCACGTGCATCTTCCGCCGACCACTGGCGACAACATCGATGTACTGTGGAGACCTCACGCCCCACGTGTTGAGCAATTTGGCAGTACGTCCACCCGGCCTCCCGCATGCCCACTATACGCCCTCGCTCAAAGTCCGTCAAGTGCACATACGGTTCACGTCCACACTGTCGCGGCATGCTACCAGTGTTAAAGACTGCGATGGAGCTCCATATGCTACGGCAAACTGGCTGACACTGACGGCGGCGGTGCACAAATGCTGCGCAGCTAGCGCCATTCGACGGCCAACACCGCAGTTCCTGGTGTGTCCGCTGTGCCGTTCGTGTGATCATTGCTTGTACAGCCCTCTCACAGTGTCCGGAGCAAGTATGGTGGGTCTGACACACCGGTGTCAATGTGTTCTTTTTTCCATTTCCAGGAGTGTATATTAGGGTTACCTATTTTTTTATTTATTCTATTCGTTCATCTGACTCTGCATACTTTCCCATGTCTTTTTCCATAGTTGCCACAAATGCTGTTATAAACCGTAATTTATATGTATATGATCTGGCACTTCATGAACACAATAATTCTTCAGTCTAAATGTTTATTTATTAAGTTTTACATCAACATTATTGCACTTTAGACCAGTTCTTTTTGGGAATATTTTAAATACAATACTCAGATAGTATTTGCATTTGGATGACATATGATAACCATTTCAGAAAATGTTGCTTATTTGCATTGCTATAGTATCAGCCAGAGACTGTATTATTTGTTACTTGTTTCTTGTGATAGTATCAACTCGAAATTACTTTCACTGAACACATGTTAAACTGCTTCTGTAATTCTTGTACCTTATCTTTCTTTTAGCTAACCAAACTTTTAATATTTTCAAACTTATACAATAATAAGTTCGATATGTTCATATACTGATGTACATTTACATCTACATCTACTTCCATACTCCACAAGCCACCTGACGGTGTGTTGCGGAGGGTACCCTGAGTACCTCTATCGGTTCTCCCTTCTATTCCAGTCTCGTATTGTTTGTGCAAAGAAGGATTGTTGGTATGCCTCTGTGTGGACTCTAATCTCTCTGATTTTATCCTCATGTTATCTTCGCGAGATATACGTAGGAGGAAGCAATATACTGCTTGACTCCTCGGTGAAGACATGTTCTCGAAACTTCAACAAAAGCCCGTACCGAGCTACTGAGCGTCTTTCCTGCACAGTCTTCCACTGGAGTTTATCTATCATCTCTGTAACGCTTTCACGATTACTAAATGATCCTGTAACGAAGCGCGCTGCTCTCCGTTGGATCTTCTTTATCTCTTCTATCAACCCTATCTGGTACGGATCCCACATTGCTGAGCAGTATTCAAGCAGTGGGCGAACGAGTATACTGTAACCTACTTCCTTTGTTTTCGGATTGCATTTCTTTAAGATTCTTCCAATGAATCTCAGTCTGGCATATGCTTTACCAACGATCAACTTTATACGATCATTCCATTTTAAATCACTCCTAATGCATACTCCCAGATAATTTATGGAATTAACTGATTCCAGTTGCTGACATGCTATATTGTAGCTGAATGATAAGGGATCTTTCTTTCTATGTATTCGCAGCACATTACACTTGTCTACATTGAGATTCAGTTGCCATTCCGTGCACCATGCGTCAATTCGCTGCAGATCCTCCTGCATTTCAGTACAATTTTCCATTGTTACAACTTCTCGATAATACCACAGCATCATCCGCAAAAAGCCTCAGTGAACTTCCAATATCATCTACAAGGTCATTTATGTACATTGTCAATAGCAACGGTCCTACGACACTCCCCTGTGGCACACCTGAAATCACTCTTACTTCAGAAGACTTCTTTCCATTGAGAATGACATGCTGCGTTCTGTTATCTAGGAACTCTTCAAGCCAATTACGCAATTGGTCTGAGAGTCCATATGCTCTTACTTTGTTCATCCAATGACTGTGGGGAACTGTATCGAACGCTTTGCAGAAGTCAAGAAACATGGCATCTGCCTGGGAACCTGTGTCTATTGCCCTCTGAGTCTCGTGGACGAATAGCGTGAGCTGGGTTTCACACGATCGTCTTTTTCGAAACTCATGCTGATTCCTACAGAGTAGATTTCTAGTCTTCAGAAAAGTCATTATCCTCGAATATAATACGTGTTCCAAAATTCTACAACTGATCGACGTTAGAGATATAGATCTATAGTTATGCACATCTGTTCGACGGCTCTTCTTGAAAACGGTGGCCTATAGAGACATCCAATTACCATGCCTGAACCTGCTTTAACTGTGACCTTCATCCAAATTATTTCACGTTTCGGATCTCGGTCAATTTCCTTCAATACTATTGCACTTCTTATCACTATAAACACTCCTCCCCCTTCACTGTCCAGCCTGTCTCTGCGGTATACATTCCAATCTGAGTTTTAGAATGTCATTACTGTTTACATCTGGTTTCAGCCAACTTTCTGTCCCTAGTACTATGTGGGCATTGTGACCGTTTATTAATGAGAGCAGTTCTGGGACCTTTCTATAGATGTTCCTGCAGTTTACTATTAGCACGTTAATATTGTTATTCCCTGTTGCATTTTGCCTATTCCTACCTTGCCGTCTCTCGGGAGGCGTCTTGTCGAGCCTAGGGAGGCAATTATCTAACCTAAAAAAAAAACACATACACACACGTACTCCGCTACCCTAGTAGCCACTTCCTGCGTGTAGTGTATGCCTGACCTATTCAGGGGAACCCTACATTTTTCCACCCGATAGCGGAGGTCGAGAAATTTGCATCTCAAATCTCCGCAGAATCATCTGAGCCTCTGGTTTAAGCCTTCCACTCAGTTCCAAACCAGAGGATCGCGATCGGTTCTGGGAACAATACTACAGATAGTTAGCTCAGATTCCACCCCGTGAACAAGGCTTTCCGCCTTCACCAACTCCGCCAACTGCCTGTATGAACTGAGGATGACCTCTGAACCCAGATGGCAGGAGTCATTGGTGCTGACATGAGCAACAATTTGCAGTCGGATGCACCCAGTGATCTCTATCGCCAGCGGCAGGGCCTCCTCCACATCTCGAATTAGACCCCCCCCCCCCCCCCCCCCCTGGCAAGCAGACAGAGTGAACACTGGCCTTCTTCCCTGACCTTTCCGCTGTTTCCCTAAGGGGCTCCATCACCCGCCTAACATTGGAGCTCCCAATTACTAATAAACCCCTCCCCTCATGTGCCTGCTCGAACCTTGCTGAAGGTGCAGCCACATGTCCACTCACAGGCAGAGTGGGCGATGCCTTGGGGAGAGGGTGGCCTAACCGCACCCGGTACCCACGGAGATGTCTCGACAGCAGGGACAGTGGGTGAAGTATGTAACACTTGGGGTGTACCATGCGACGCACCAGACTCCCCACTGCTGCTACACTCCGAGGCAGCAGCCTGAAGACGGCTGACCACGGCCATCAACACGTTCAGCTGTTCGCGAACAGTGGCCAGCTCCTCCTGCGTCTGTACACAGCAGTCACACATCCTATCCATCCTAAGAATTCAATTTACTGATTGAGCAGTATACAGTATTATCGTTTCTTGTTTCACTTTTCATAGGTAGGCCAAATACTTCTTTTCATTAAACATCTAAGACAAGACAATAGTTGAACAAATAAATGTTTCAGACACCACAGTTTAATGTGTTTCTGCAGTACCAGATTTTTCAGGGATAGGGGCTGGCAGAATCTGAGAAGGATCCAGAAAAAAAGGATTTTTATGGTTAGGCGTGGAGGGTGTGCTTTAGCCAGGGAAGGTGTCATGTTTCTGAAAGGGACAAATAGATGGAGCACAGGTTCATTGGGGGTAGGGGTGGTGTAGGAATATGGGAAAGTACAGGGGAAATGGATTAGACACAGCATTAAGTGGTTGTAAGGGTAACTGGATAGCAGAGTGGGTGTTCAGGGAGTGAAAAGAAGGAAAGTATTGTGCTGAGGGCACTAGGATAATTTTGTGAAATCAGGATATTTGATTGTGTATAAGGGAAAAGATGTAAAATTCTGACAGGTGCAGTGTGTCAGTGGGATGGTAGGATTCAGAAGTGAAATCTAGTAGTTGATTGCTAGGAAGATGTTATAACTGTGACCTGGTGAGTGGGTAATTTGTAGAACAGCGTGTGACACAGTCATAATATCTGTGATTGGTGCAACAGGGTATCACAAAAAAAGCTCACGACCATGTTGGTCGGAACCGATGGGGTGTGTGTGTGTGTGTGTGTGTGTGTGTGTGTGTGTGTGTGTGTGTGTGTAACAAAAGTTGGATGGATAATCCAGAAGAATCAACGTATATGTAAATTATGAGACAGGAACAAAGGACAGATGACACAAGATTTAGGATGGAACTCTGCTGCAAAACTGCACAGCTTTTTATGTCGGTAAGACTACCAGCGAGCTGTCCACCAGGATGAACGACCACCACCAAATTGTTGCCAGAACAAGGTTGACCACCCAGTGGCACAACAAGGAACTGGGCGTTTCAATGGCTGCCTCACAGTCCTGGCCATTTGGATCCTTCCCTTGACCAACAGCTTCTCTGAAGTACGCAGATAGAAGTTATCCTTGCAATTAATTCTTCTCTCCCATAACTGTTCTGCCCTCCACCTCTGGTAACCCTCTGTCCCCCCTTCCTCCTTCCTATCGCTCCCTCCCAGTTTACGTCCCTGTCACTTTCAGTGTGCGTTGCTCCTCTTCAGTTGTGACACCTGCACATCGCATGCGTAGCCTGTGTACTGGCTACCCTTCCAACCTGAAAATCCTAGCTAGTAAACCAGATGCCTCCCATCCAACCCCACCGTGTCTTCCTACCTCCCACCTGTCTCTCCCTCTACAACACCCACCCACCCTGTCGAACTGCAGCACAGGCATTGTTCCTCCAGCTGATGCCATGTAGGGACACACGTGTGTGTGTGTGTGTGTGTGTGTGTGTGTGTGTGTGTGAACTCGAAGAAGGATTACTTCAGAAGCTAGCAAGTTATCTTTCTTTTTTGTGTGTGCCTGTCAGTGAGCAAGTGATTTCCATTTTTCGTGAATGGTCTGCCTTACTTGTAAAGAATGTTAATTTGTACATATCTTAATCACATTTTTACAACTGTGACATTGAGGGGTGAAGATTATATCTTCCTGGTTGGTATAAATTTCTGGGACGGTTCTGTGGAAACAATAGTGGATTGTGGGTGAAAGCATTCTAGATATTACTTAGTGTTAGGTATTGTACGAAGAGATTCTAACAGTGATTTTGAAACAGAGCTTAAAGTGGATAAAGATATATTTTTAAAATTTTGTTATGAGTTCACCTACATTACGGAGGTAAATCTGTTGTCTACTTCCCAATTAATGGCTCCTTTTAATTAACAGTTAGAATTCTGTATGGTTGCTGGCACTCAGAATCTACTTCTAATTTTTTATTATTTATTTAGATCTTGTATAAGTGCCTTGCTATGCTTTCACTTTCTTTTAGATATTTTTTAAAGAAATCAGTGCTCATTCACCAGAATAATATGGCTTACACATGGAATGTAGCTTTCTTTTTAGTATGTTTAAGAAATTTGAAATGCCCCCATTTCAGTAATGCTCTTATTGTCTCGCCCTCCAAACATGTACACACCGAATCCCACTATCCAAATTATAAAAATATTTATGGATTTTCTGAAAGTTGTTGAATAAGGAATTTATGCACTACTATATTTCAAATACAGTTTAACTTTTAAGATCATTTATTTACAAAAATAAATGTGACTATGGCATACTTTTGCAGTCCCATTGTGAAGAGGTGCTGTGACCAGATTGAAAGTAATCTCAATGAGAAGATAGAGCAAATTGTGCTGATGACTGTACAGAAGGAAAAGAAAACTAGAAATTGCGTTGCAAACAATGTTTCTGCAATGGTTTATAGTCCACTGCTCCACAACTCTAGGGAACTACTGCCTCTTTCAAATGACAGAAAGACAGTGTTTCGGTGAGTGTGTTGTATATAATAGAATAACTGATGAAGAGAGTGGTTAAAGGATTTAAGTAATGAACGAAAATAACATTTTCTTTTATGCATTTCTGCTGTAACCCATTTATGAGTTAGTTATTATAACAGAACTTCTTATAAGTGATAAACAAATTGTGAACTGTATAATGTCTAGTCCAATTTTTATCCAGGAAAGAGATTGAGAAATTCCAAGAACAAATGAGAGAAGCAATGAAGTTAGAAATGAGAAATATTATCCAAGAAGAGGTAAAAGTAGCACTCACTAACACTATTTGCTCAACTGTTGAAGTCTTGCAGAAGAAAAAATGTAGTCCTGGACGAGCAGCACCACTATTGTGTCGTAGGCTGGTGAGTCAAATTTCAGAATTATTCCAAACATCTAAATGTTACAGTGATAACTTCGCTCATAATAAGTGTTTGCATGCCTGTTCCTTTTCTTAAATACATCAGAATGTGTATGCTACTAAATAAAGACCAATAGAACTTTTAATTAATGTTCAATAGACAAGAAATCACTCTTAAAAATAATGGAAACACTAGGCATCAGATTGTGTAGCAAACTATATTGCCAATAATATCGAGTAGTACTCTGCAGTGTAGCTACTCTCTGAATTCACCCACTATATCTCTCCGAGATGCATATTATGATGTAGCATAGAACCTCAAAACTTTCATGCAAAATTGTGTGTGTGAGAGCAGAAGGAGTTTTGTGCATTTGCAATTGTGAGCAGATTAAATATCATAATGAAGAAGCAATGAGTGTTATTGTGTAGGACATGACTGTTTATTCTTTGATGCACTATTGTTTTTATAGTTCTAATGTTGTCACCTTTTATTTGGAGTCCACTTTGTTGTATATAGTGCACATATTTGCTTTTCTCTTCATTGCTTTGTGATGTTCGAATTTTAGTGAGTCATTTCACCACCACATTTGATACATTTTTGTGTTTCTGCAATTGACCCACAAGACATTCACAAATGGACGACGTCACTGTGCAGAACGAAATCACTTAAATCAGTCCACTTTATAGCACTCGCTGCCATAATGACAAAAAATTTCTCTCAAAACTCGAAAATGGTTTTATTTTTTGGCACTAGAAATACATTGCCTCTGTTCACCTCTCACCAGTTATGATACAGAATCATCCTATTGGCTACGCGGAACTGACATGGTTTCAACTTACAAGCAGCAGATAAGCACTCCTGCTACTGCCACTGGGCCTGGTCTAGACTTCAGCCACAACAGGGACCAACCAAATGAAGCAGTGCAGTTGTTAAAACTCCAACCTCATATTTGGGAGGATGGAATTTGCTCTGCCCAACAATCCAGATTTACGTTTTCCTTTGTGATGTTCGAATTTTAGTAAAAGGTAGTGAAGTTCAAGAGGTTCTCTTAAAAACTGTCAGATTTGGGACATTTTGGCTGGACCTGTAAAAGCTTTAGTTCTATTTCTGATTTGAAATAGGTGAGGGTTTTTTTTTTTTTTTTTTCATATTAAGATATAACCTATGATATTTGTAACTATGAGTAAAGGTTAATAAGTCACTGTTCATAATTATACATAGTTTGTAACCCACTTGTTCATTATCTAGAGAATGAGGATGTTGTTGTTATGGTTGTCTGAGAGATTTTGAAGCTCATTTGAATCAGTTTGTTGCTAGTTACTTTAATGTGTTGACCAATATATGTATCAGCATTCAGAATTGGGACTGTGGACTAGTCAGATTTATGGTTATGAAATAGTGGATGGCTCCTTCAATAGATCACTTGAAGATGGATTTCTTAGACTCACAGCATTCCATTTCATCTTATTCCATCTTCTCACATATGAGTTCATGCATTACTGGCAGATATAGCACACCAAAAATATTAGCACTTGTGTATCATCAAATATCAACTTTTGCGCGTTGTTCATATGTGATTTTGCAGAATATTTACGAAATACAATTTTATTATACGCAGGACTCATGGGAAATACTTGTACGGTATTATCAGTGGTTTGGTAAGCCACCACTACTTTACTATTTCATCAATAAAACTCATCTGTTTGGACATTTTGCTGCACCGAAGTGTTATCATCCTACATCAATCACTGGAGGTATGGATCTACTGTAACTGAGTAGTAGCTCATTACCAAGACCTTGCAGTAGCTTCAGAGCACACTTGTTCTGTGTTAAAAGCATGGTGTTGCCCTGTGAATTGAAGAGCAGGGTATCTGTGTGTGTTGTCATCAGCGGCTCAGCATTCATTCGCGACCCCAAGGTTCCTGAGCTGAGGAATGGTAAGGGCCAGCAGTCGTCTGTCACCATAAGCTCTGGTGGTGCAGTGGTGGAATGTTGAGTGTCACAGGGAATGGGGATCCTGGTTTTATCGCCCATATTGCAACGATGGTAAAAACCTCCATAAAAGAACCTCAATCTCAAGGTCTGCTGCGTGCCCATGAGATGGTTGGCTGTTGAGATGGAACAGTTATTAGCAGGCAACCTTTGGGGAGCGTGCTACACCTATGTTGCATAAGGCTTATCTAGGTACACAGGGCTCTGTCTGGGTAGACTTTTATTTCCCTAGCTGCTCATAGGACTGCGATGGATCCTTCGAAATTTTCTCTTCCTCCTCTCCCAGCAGAAAGAGCGGGCCCCTGGTAGCTACCAACACCCATTCAAGTAAGAGGGCTTTTGTAACCAGTCCTCCTGATTCTAGACTTATTCAGAGTGGCAGTATTTACAGTAACAGAACACACGCTACTCGCCAGAATGTGTTTTTTATAGTAAAATATTCTCGAGTGGCTCCACCAATGGGGCGTTCATGGCCACCTCCCGCTCTTCATATGGTCTTTGTGGTCTTAGTGCTTTTTTAGATGCCGGGTTGGGGATGTGCTGTGAGATCGTTTTGAGCAGGAAAATCGTGTTCCTCAGGGCAGTGTTTCACGTGTTAATTTCTTTTCCATAAACAGTATCACGAATATGGTAAGGAGTACTGTACAGTGCTCCTTATTTGTGAATGATTTTGCTATTTTCTGTTTCTCCTAGAGTTTGGAACAGTGACCCGTCAAATGCAACTTATAATGCAGAGGTTAGAGGAGCAGGCTACAAAGACGTTTTTTCAGTTTTCTGCAGAGAAATGTGTGTGCGTTTTAATCATGCTTGTCATATTTTTAATTTGCCTGGCTTATGAGGGACTCAGTTCTACATTTTAAAGACTCAGTGAGGATTCTGGGCCTTACTTTTGCTGTCGTGGTTACCACACCTGAGAGACCTGAAAGCAAGAACCCAGAAGGCACCGAATATCATAAAGTGCCTTAGCCACAGGTCTTGGGCAGCAGACAGGGCATGTCGGCTCCAGTTTTATAGAGCTTTTGTGTGTTCATGGCAAGACTATTGCTGCGCAATGTACAGGTCATATCTTACCTGATGATCACTGACACCACCCACCATGAGGGGTAAGGTGATTAGACAGGCCACAGGTGCTTACAGGATCAGCGCCATTCGCAGGCTGTAGAAACATCACTCACCATGTGACGGCAGCTCCTCAAGGTGTATCAGGCTTGTAGGTTCCTCGCAGCTCCGACTTCACCTTCTGCTCTGTGGGTACTCATCCACTTCTGAAATGCTTTTTCACCAATTGTCATAAGCAACAGTGCTATTTGGAATCTGCATGCAGCATGTGATGGAGTCACTTCATCTGGAGCATGTACAGTCCCAAATCCAGTGTTTTTACTGACCATCACATTGGTTCCTGCAGAAGCGCAGGATGATTTTAGATTTAGTGCAATACAGGAGAGATTCCGTGGCTGCATATGGCTTTAATACTTTATTTTCTAATCTTTTAAGTGAGCAACTCAATTCTACAGCTGACTTTATGGGTGGGTCACCGGTGAATAGCACGGGCGCCGGCAGCATTGAATGTTGGTTGCAGCATCGGTGTCAGCGAGCAGGCGAGAAGTCAGCAGCGGTGAACGGCAGCCATTGCAGACAGCAGTGCTGGCGGGTTACTGCGTTGGCATCGGCGGCTAGTTATTGCGTAGGGGTCATTGGCTGGTTACTGCGTTGACATCAGCTGGTTACTGCGTCGGCATTGGCTGGTTACTGCATCAGCGTCACATGGTTACTGTGTCGTCGTTGCCTGGTTACTGCGTTGACGTCGGTGGCTGGTTACTGCGTGTGTGATAATTGCTTCCTCCCCACAACGTTATTATCTTCTCCCGTCTTACATTGTGTTGCATTTGCAACTTTCTTCCTTTGGTTCAGTAGACACAACGCATGTACTCGAAACAGTTTCTCAGTGTTGTTATGCCTGGTTGCTATGGCAACTCAAGTATCTTCTTCCCATTTTTTGCTTACAATTTCCCTTTTTCTTCGAGTCCTGTCATTTGGTTGCCACGTTCTAATGTTTTCTTGGGCGACAACAGACAGTGCTGTGTTGGGTTGCATGACTAACATGTCTCTTTCAGTTGACTCATACATTGTGTATGCAACCGATCCTCTTTTATGGTCATCAGCTACGTCACTCTCACTGTTTAATTCTTCTTCGAAGACTGTATAAGGTTAAAGGGAATAATATTAACCAACACTCTATTCTTGAAATAAATCATGTACTCATAGAATCTTTCAATTCAACAACAGTATCTTTTCTAGTCTTATCTCCAAACTAACAGTTATTCTGTACAAGCTCCTGCAAGCCAACTGGTTCCAAGATAAATGTCAGAATCAACAAAACACCCATACAATTACATACATGCTGCCTTATGCAGAGCCAAGACATGAAGTAAGAGTCTATACAATACACACTTCATCTGTCTCTGTAACAAACCTCATGACACCACAAACCACGGAACATTATACCAACACTCTTTGATTTTTTGATATAAATTCCAAGGCATTGTTGGTAACCACTTGTTGGGGCTGCTTGTCTGACACAGCTCCTTGCTTCTTGTGACAGCTATCCCTCCTACACACACAGGTATGTGTGGTGCAGTAAAAAGGCTCTCTCACCCTCGTCACTAAACTATCGGGTGTTCGAGACGGTGGAGAGCCAAGTGTTTTTAGAACTTACCCCGAAATTCTCGAAACACTACATACGGAAGTTTCAAAGTCAATGCTGTAGGGGTTGCTGCTACCTGTGGGAGAGGCACAGTTGTGTAAGAGAAAAACACTGCTTACAGAGGAAATGGCCTCCATGAGTAGTTCTGAAACCTGGATAAAAAAATATTGCCGAAGAACTCCATTGATCCAAACAAATTTGTTTGCCGACCATGGGACTCATGACAGTATTTATTAAGGCTCTTTATAGAAATGGAGCAGCATCTCAGTAGATGTGTAAGAGGTGTCCATGACTCATCACAGATAAGATCACAAAGTGGATATTCATTGGTCCACAGATTTGCAGCTGTTGGAGGCACGCGAGTCCACTCTAACCTCTGATCGGCTGAATGTGTGCCATTGTTTTCAATATGTGACAGCATGGTTGTTGGGAAAGAGGAGAGCTGAAAATTATAGGGGCCTTTTGAATGAACTCATTCATGCTTATAAGGTCATTAGCTGCATTGTGGCCCTGACGATGCACTTTCTGTACAACCACTTCACTGTGTTGCCAGTAACTGTGGTGCATGTAGTGATGAGCACAGCGATGGTGCCACCAGTACATTTCTTTCATGATACAGCTGTACACAGGATGGTGGACTGCTGCTATGTTGGCAGATTTCTGCTGGATGTCACCAGGCATTACCGGCAAGAGGAAGGCAAAGAAATGACTTGAATGAATTAGTTATGTTTATTTCGTGTATGTATCCTATTGATTATGATAGCAATATACATGAAACATAAAGTCCCAGTTTCTTGTAACCTTGAGCTCGCAGGCCATTTTAATCATATTCGTGTTCAATGCATTGGAATCTATGAAGATTGCCTACTTTAGCTTCTGCAAAAAATCCACTGTGAACCAGTTTTATTGACCAAACACTGGGCAGATTTGTGTCCAGAAGGTCTCTTCTTGAAGATAGACACCCATCTATGGTATACAGTGCCTGTAAAGAAACTCCAAAGGAAACATTGACTGCTACACCTTAGCTATAAACCGAAAGATACAAAAGTAAATAATTTTGCAGGTCAAAAGGACAATGCGTAAAGCCTTCTATGGTTAGTCTAGCGAAACCTTATTCAGAATTGTTTGACAAGCCCCAAAGAAGACAGACTGTCAGTAACATCAAAGTTAGAATCCATACGCATGCGCATGACATGGAAACAAATCTATGGTAACAAATCAAAAGAAGAATTGCTGGATTCAGTTTTCAGTTGTTCCTTTACAAAGAAAAATTAAGAAGACCAGCCCAACTTTAGTTCCTGAACCACTGCAAATACGAATGAAATAGATATTAGTGTCAGTGACATTAAGAGACCGCTAATACTGAACAAATTTTCTGAGCCTGATGGAATCCATCTGAGATTCTATACAGAATTTTCTTATGACTTAGCCGCTCTCTTAAGATACTGTATATACCTTGAACAACAGTAGAACTGTAGAACATATTCTGAGCTTAATCATAATGAGATATCTCAAACAAAATGACTCCTTCCTGCCAACCGATAATCTATTAAATATTAAGCTCACTTCTCTCTAAGCTGTTTCAAATACGCTAATTACATTTCTCCTCTTACGACATAGGATACTCAGTGACACACAGCCGTCACCATTTTGGTCATATTGTCCTTGCACCGAATACCACTAATCCATTTTCTATACTCCCGCAACCTCCGGAGATCTCTTGCAGTCGCCTTTCTTTCGGCACTTGCGGAGTCACAAACAGGGCTGCGCAAAATCTCGGACACCCCTGTATTATGTCACTTGGCGGAAACACCGGCCAGTGCTCCCCGCGGCAGGTAGTGCCTAACAAAGGGACAAACCAGTCTCCACCCTACTCCAGGCTGCTCAGCGGAACGCGTCAGAGCTTTTAGCAGCTCACTGCAACATCCAGTCTTTACCTGCGCATTACGAAGAACTTAGCCTACTCTTCAACCAACTAAACTACCACGTAATCCTCTTACCCGAAACGTTGTGTGGTTGAAACCACACATATCCTCTGCATCTATTCATCTCCCAGGGTATACATTTCTTAGGGCAGACAGATCAAAAAAGTGAGGTGGCGGGGTCGGCGCATGGATACGAACAGATCTCAAAGCGAAAGTCTTATGTACGTCAAATCCTGCTGAAGAAAAAAGAGGCTGAATTCATGTTCATTGAAATAAATATACAAAGTCGGAAATTCTTGACTGGCGTCGTGTACAAGCCGCCAAAAATAAGGTCAATGAGTTCCTTCCAGTTGGAATTACATTCACTTCAGTGTCAATACGAACATGTCATCGTAATGGGTGACTTGAACATGGACCTACTAAGAGACACTCCCTCCGCAATAAACCTAAGAAGATTGTTTAGTTGCAATAGCATGAACATTCTTCCATTACAACCTACACACCATACGGCGCACATTCATACTCTTATAAACGTGATCGCAACGAAACAGACTGACAAAGTAAGAGATGTTGGTCAATCATCGGCCCTGGCCTCTCAGCACATGATGTAATATTCCTGGCCTACTCTGTGCAGAACCCAAGGATCAAATCGCGTTACATAACTTGTAGGAACATGAAACGTATTGACCTTGACACTCTAATAGCCGATTGCTCAGAAACCTCATGGCATCAAATAATCAGAGCACCTACAATCGACAGCAAAATTAATGAACTTGGTGATAGACTCACTGCCCTGTATGACAAACAAGCACCTGTGCGCACAGTCCGTGTAAGAAAATCTCCTGCTCCATGGCTGACAGCTGAATTACGTCAAATGATGACTAATAGGGATGCTGCCCACAGGCGTTTCAAGGCAGATGCGAAACCCGAGCGTTTCAAAGAATATAGAAAGCTACGGAACAGAGTGAAACAATGCATTCGCAATGCCAAAATCAGGCACGCTCGCTCCCTTGTATGCAGCGATCTGACACCCACGACTCTATGGAAGAATCTCCGTAGCTTGGGGGTCGGAAAGGCAAAATTGGAAACTACTTTTCATGTGTCAGCTAACGAATTAAGTGAATTCTTTTCTGCACCTCTGAATACCAGCACGGCTGATAATTACCGTCCACAAGAATCCCCAAACAGGAAAACTAACAACGATACCTTCCATCTAAAACATGTAACAACAAATACGGCAAGAAAAGCAATAATGAGAATCTCTTCTGATGCAATAGGCAACGATAGTATCGGTATAACCATGATTTAGAATGTGGCCGATATCTTAGTACCTGTCTTAACTGACATATTTAATTTTTCCCTCGTGAACGGAATATACCCCACTGCATGGAAAAGAAGCATAATTCGACCCATCCCTAAGATCGAAAACCCACAACTGCCTAGTGATTACCGACCAATTAGCATACTGCCTGCTGTTTCCAAAGCACTTGAATATATTGTTCATGACCAAATCACTGAACACTTGCATGAATTCAGTCTATATGACAAATTTCAATCCGGTTTCCGTAAACATCACAGCACAAACACTGCTGTAATTAAAGTAACTGATGACCTGAAATATGCCATCGACAATCGAAAGGCAACAATATTGTCGCTACTGGACTTCAGCAAAGGTTTTGGCACTGTTAACTTTGACATATTGCTCAGAAAAATGCAACAGCTTAATTTCTCTGATAGTGCAATGAGGTTTGAAAGCTACTTAAAAGACAGACAGCAATGTGTTGCCTGTGTAAATGAAAAAAATCTTCCTGGAAACATGTTTCTTTGGGAGTGCCAAAAGGATCAGTCTTAGGACCACTTTTGTTTTCTTTACATGTGAACGATATTTCCTGTAAATATCATTTCTATGCCGACGACCTCGAGCTCTACCTAAGCGTCAGACCTGAAGATGTAAACACTGCAATCGCTCTGATGAATGATGATCTGCCTTCAGTAATGACATGGGCGAAAAACCTGGGGCTTAAATTAAGTGCAAAAAAGACGCAAGTAATCTTAATAGCCCATCAGAAATTAATAAGTTCAGATTTCCGCGAATGGCTACCTCCTATTCTGCTCGACGGTACTCCAATACCATATCAGAAAACAGTGAAGAACTTGGGTGTAACTTTGGACGAGCATCTCAAATGGGCGGAGAATACAGTCGCAGTGTGCCGAAAGACGTCTGCTTGTCTCTATGCTCTCAAAAAGTTTCGGAACATATTTCCACAGGACTTGAAACGCCAGCTCGTGCAAGCATCATTCTACCGTACCTCCACTATTGTGATGTGATTCAACAAGGCATGATTAGTGAAAACAAAAGACGACTAAAGCTAACCATGAATGCCTGTGTGCATTACACCTGCAACATTCGCCGATATGATCATGTTAGTGCTTCATACTCCGAGCTAGGGTGGCTGCGGATGGACAAACTGCGTGACTACCACACTCTATGTCTACTTCACCGACTCCTCGTTGCGCAAGCACCCCAGTACCTTGCTTCAGAGATTAAAAACCTATCATGCCATCATAATCAAAACACGAGGTCACTCTTATCTGGTATCCTAACTGTGCCTACTCACAAAACAAAAACAGGAATTCTGCACTGTCACTCATGGCAAGGTCGTAGTGGAGTTGGTTTGTTGTTGACCTTCCTCACACCTTTAATGGAGCATCTGTATATGTGCATATCGCTATCCAATGACTTATGTCACCTCCGTGTACAAGTCGTATGATTATCGATGTTTAATATCACCCAAACTTCATGTATGAAGTTACAATTACGTTTGTAGCAAATCTTTAATTGGAGTCAAATTGAGGAATGGTTAACACCACACTTAGTACAATAGCTATAAATAATGTAGGAATAAAGTAAGAACCCACCGAACCCCAGACGTGTTGAAATGTTGACAGTCTCATGATCAAGACATCTACATCTACGTAATTACTCTGCTATTCACAATAAAGTGCCTGGCAGAGGGTTTAATGAACCATCTTCATGCTGTCCCTCTACTGTTCCACTCTCGAATGGCACACGGAAAAACGAGCACTTAAATTTTTCCATGCCATCCCTGATTTCTCCTATTTTATTGTGATGATTATTTCTCCCTATATAGGTGGGTACCAACAGAATGTTTTTGCAATTGGAGGAGAAAACTGGTGATTGAAATTTCATGAGAAGATCCCTTCGCAACGAAAAATGCCTTTGTTTTAATGATTGCCACTCCAATTCACATATCATGTCTGTGACACTATCTCTCCTATTTCGCGATAATACAATACGAGCTGCTCTTCTTTGTACTTTTCCAATGATGTCATCCATCAGATCCCCCTGATGCGGATCCCACACTGCACAGCAGTACTCCAGAATATGGCGGACAAGCATAGTGTAAGCAGTCTCTTTGGTAGACCTGTTACACCTTCTAAGTGTTCTGCCAATGAATCGCAGTCTTTGGTTTGCTCTACCCACAATATTACCCATTTGTTCATTCCAATTTAGGATATGTATAATTGTAATCCTTAAGTGTTTAGTAGAATTTACAGCCCTCAGATTTGTGTGACTTATAGTGTAATTGAAATTTAGGTGATTTCTTTTAGTACTCATGTGAATAACTTCACACTTTTCTTTATTCAGGGTCAATTGCCACTTTTCGCACCATACAGATATCTTATCTAAATCATTTTGCAAGTCCTTTTGATCATCTGATGACTTTACAAGATGGTAAATGACAGCATCATCTGCAAACAATCTAAGACGGCTACTCAGATTGTCTCCTATGTCGTTAGTATAGATCAGGAACAATAGAGGGCCTATAACACTTCCGGATATTACTTCTGTTTTACTCGGTGACTTTCCGTCTATTACTACGAACTGTGACCTTTCTGACAGGAAATCACGAATCCAGTCGTACAACTGAGGCGATACTCCGTAGGCAGGCAGTTTGATTAGAAGACGCTTGTGAGGAACGGTGTCAAAAGCCTTCTGGAAATCGAAAAATATGGAATCAATTTGACATCCCCTGTCGATAGCAATTATTACTTCATGAGTATAAAGAGCTAGTTGTGTTTCACAAGAACGATATTTTCTGAATCCGTGCTGACTATGTGTCAATAAATCGTTTTCTTCGAGGCACTTCGTAATGTTCGAATACAGTAATGTTCTAAAACCATACTGCAAATCGACATTAGTGATTTTGGCCTGTAAGTAGCGGATTGCTCCTACTTCCCTTTCTGGGTATTTGTGTGACTTGAGTAATTTTCCCGTCTTTAGGTACATATCTTTCTGTGAGTGAGTGGTTGTATATAATTGCTAAATATGGAGCTATTTTATCTGCATACTCTGAGAGGAACCTGACTGGTATACAAACTGGACCGGAGGCCTTGCCTTTATTAAGTGATTTAAGCTGCTATGTTACACCGAGGATATTTACTTCTATGTTTCTCATCTTGGCAGTTGTTCTGGATTGGAATTCAGGAATAGTTACTTCATCTTCTTTGGTGAAGGAGTTTTGGAAAACCGTGTTTAATAACTCTGCTTTAGTGGCACTGTCATCAGTGACATCACCGCTGTTATCGTGCAGTGAAAGTATGGATTGTGTCTTGCCACTGGTGTGCTTTATGTATGACCAAAATCTCTTTGGGTTTTCTGCCAGATTTCGAGACAGAATTTCATTGTGGAAATTATTAAAAGCATCTCGCATTGAAGTACGCTCCATATTTATAACTTCTGTAAAACTTTGCCAATCTTGGGGATTTTGCGTTCTTTTAAATTTGGCATGCTTTTTTCGTTGCTTCTGCAACAACAATCTGATCTGTTCTGTGTACCATGGGGGATCAGTACCATCACTTATTAATTTATGTGGTATATATCTCTCAATTACTGTTGATACTATCTCTTTGAAAACATTCCACAACTTTTCTACACTTACATGATCCAATCGGAAGGAGTGAAGACTGTCTCTTAAAAAAGGCATTAAGAGCATTTTTATCAGCTTTTTTAAATAGATATACTTGCGTTTCTTTTTGATGGTTGTAGGTGTTATGGTATTCAGCCTAGCAGCAACTGCCTTGTGGTCGCTAATCCCTGTATTCATCACAACACTCACTATTTGTCCAGGATTATTTGTTGCTAAAAGGTCAAGCATGCACTCACAACCATTTACGCTTCGAGTCAGCTCATGAACTAATTGTTCAAAATAATTTTCTGGGAAAGCATTCCGTACAATTTTGGCTGATGTTTTATGCCTGGCACTGGCTTTAAACGTATAATTTTTCCAGCATATCGAGTGTAGATTGAAGTCACCACCAACTATAATTGTATGAGCGGGGTACTTATTTGAAATGAGACTCAAGTTTTCTTTGAATTGTTCAGCAACTATGTCTCCTGAGTCGGGGGGGGGGGGGGGGGTTGTCAGTAAAACAATCCAATTAATAGTTTAGTTCGGTTGTCAGGTATAACCTATACCCATACTATTTCACATGAACTATCTACTTCAATTTCGCTACAAGGCAAACTACCTCTGACAGTAATAAATACTCCACCAACAACTGTATTTAATCTATTCTTTCTAAACACTGTTTTATCTTTGAAAAAATTTTGGCTGAACTTATTTCTGGATTTAGCCAGCTCTCTGTACCTACAACTATTTGAGCTTCAGTTCTTTCTATTAGGGCTTGGAGCTCCGGTTCTTTACCAACACAGCTACGACGATTTACAACTACAATACCAATCGTTTCTACAACTACCTTACTGTGTTTTACCTGCCCACTTTCTGACGGACGCCCTTTCTGTGGTTCCCTGAGACCCTCTAATCTAAAAAGCCACCCAGTCCCTTCCACACAGCTCCCGCTACCCATGTAGCCACCTCCTGTGTGCAGTGGACTCGGAAACCCACCACCTGATGGCGCAAGTCAAGGAATCTGCAGCCTACACGGTCACAGAACCGCCTGAGCCTCTGATTAAGACCCTCCTCTGGGCTCTGCACCAAAGGACCACAGTTGGTTCTATCGACGATGCTGCAGATGGTGAGCTCCGCCTTAATCTCAGAAGCAAGACTTGCAGTCTTTACCATTTCCGCTAGCCAACCGAAACCAGACAGAATCTGCTCCGATCCAAAGCGACACATGTCATTGGTACCGACATGAGTCACCACCAGCAGTTGGCTGCACCCTGTACTCTTTATGGCATCCGGAAGCACCCATTCCACATCCGGAATGACTCCCACCGGAATGCACACAAAGTGCACACTGGCTTCCTGCCTAGAACTTGCGGGCCAAGAAGCTTCCTCTGGAACAGGGTGGACGACTGCATCCAACTCATAGACATCGTGAGCCACAGATAACGCCCGAAACCTGTTCATGAAACGAACCGGGAAGGCCCTACGTTCGGCCCCATGGAAAATTTTTCGCTGCCTGCCAGGCTTTGGAATGATCTCACACTGGACCACGGGTGAGGGGTCAACCTCAGTGCAGGCAGTACCTGGGGAGGTCACAGCAGTGGACCAATCAGAAGACATGTTGGACGTGCTCGACATCCCTCTCATCCCCGCATCAGATCCCCCGCAGTGACGCGCCTTGGCAGCAGCCTCAAGCTGTGTGACGGAAGTCAACGCAGCCTGAAACTGTGAGTGGAGGGTCGCCAGCTTAGCTCGCATCTGCACACAACAATCACAGTTCCCATCCATTATTGCACTCCTCCTGTTTGAAGCTCATAAAAATATGTAACAAGCGAACGGTGTACTTGCCTTAGTAGTAGCAGAAACTAGTGGTGCGCTCTTGCTGACTGTCTAATTGACACTGAGCTGTTCTAACCAAAAAAACAAAAGCCTGCATGATACGAGAGTCAATACAATGGTCGATAGCAACGGCGGTACTGTACACTACACTGTTTTTGAGATAAAAGGTTGTGCCTAGTAAGCACTTGAACACACGAGAAATTACAAAAATAAACTATTAACAACACAGCTAACTCAAAATAAGTCGTCCTGTTTTAAGCTCGTAAAAATATGTAGGAAGCAAACGGTGTACTCTTCTTAGTAGTAGCAGGAACTAGTGATGTGCTCTCGCTAACAGTCTGACAGAAAAGTTTGTTATCTTTCTGGTGAATTCTCAAGCTACAGCTCTCTCTCTCTCTCTCTCTCTCTCTCTCTCTCTCTCAAACACACACACACACACACACACACACACACACACACACGTACGCACCTGTATGGCAGCGCTGTGCTGTATGAATACACTGTGCCAGGGCTACAGTTCTGACTAGTTTTATTTACGTGAGGGATTGTGTTGGATGGGGTATGTGAAGAGAGGAGGAGGTGGAGAGCAGGAAGGTCTGTCGTGGCAGAATATTATTCATTGGCTGGGAGGGAGTCAGCAGTATGTCGAATAGGAATGTAGGTGGGAGAGACAGAATATGCACAAGATGAGTCTGTGACATAGGCATTTGCACCGTTGATTTCATTGCAGTACGTGATGTGGCTTACAATGGTGTTGAGGATTGGATTGGGAGGAGTAACAGAAGAGAGGAAGGAAAGACATTCAAGGGTGTATTGGTTGGACAACCCTCATCTACATAGTTCAGAGAATCAGGTATTGAGATGAAAAATCCAGATGGACTGAGTTTGGGAAGTAGCCATTGAAATTGAGCTTTTTGTGCTCAGCAGGGTGTTCTACACTAGGTGTAAACTCTGCTGTTAGCCACAGTTTGGCAGTTGCCATTCTTTGGGTGGACAGATGGTTGATGGAATCAGGCCCACATAAAATGCCATGCAGAGCTTGAAACACATCCCATATATGACATGTATACATTCACAGATGGTACTACCTGTGATGAAATAGGGTAAGGCTTGTATGGACTGGACTGTATGGACTGGAGTAGGATGTGCCAGATTGATGTATTGTTCAGCTCTCACACTGGCTTCTTCCACATGGGTATGAAACACGCTTCAAAGCATTGGGTATGAGTGTGCCTGTAAATGACACAACACGTCTTCTATTCAGTTAGTTGTTATATTTGCACATAAACTATTTGCATTTTACCAGGAATTTCATTACCATATGTGTATAACAACTAGTTCTTTTGTGTTACTTCCCACTTTTGTTGACAACTGCTATATACTGGGTGATCAAAAAGTCAGTATAAATTGGGGGGGGGGGGGGGGAACCAAGTGTACAAAATGTCTGGCAGATGGCGCTGGACAGCAATAACTGCGCACGACAGTCGTGTATAAAAGGAGCTGTAATGAGAGAGAGAATCAGATGCGCCAGCAGTCGCAGCATGTTAACATTACCAGAAAAGGCACTTTTAGTGAAGCTGTATTATCAGAATGGGGAATGTGCTAGTTCAGCAATACGATACTATTGCCATAGGAAGGGGATTCGAATGGCTAAAGGTCCGTTGAGAAATGCAGCTGTATCGAAGCCACGGGTTGTTAAAATGATAAAACCCGTAGTGGCCGACCGAGCACAAGGCGTAATGCTGCTGAGACAGTTCAGGAAGAAATGGCGACTGTAGCGGGTTCATCTATGCACGGGGAAGTAAGTGCTCATGCAGTCGCATGTCGCACCGGCATTCCATACACTACTGTTTGGTTGGCACTGAGGCGTACCCTCCGATGCTATCCCTACAAAATCCATCGGCATCAAGAACTGTTACCTGGCGATTTAGTGAATCAGAGGCCATTTTCAGTGTGGGCATTTAAAAAAAACGGCGGATGATGATGATTGGTTGAGTAACGTGTTGTGGACCGACGAAGCTCATTTCACACTCCAAGGGGCTTGTCAATGCCCACAACTGCAGAATGTGGGTTAACAAAAATCATAGAACTGTCGCGGAAACTCCATTGCACAACGAGAAAGTCACGGTATGGATTGTATTTACCCCATCTACCATTATTGGGCCTTTTTTCTTCGAGGAAATGCATGATTCTGGTTTTGTAACTGCTACCCAAACGGGTGAGAGGTACGCCGATATGTTACAGAATCGCATCATCCCCAATCTGGCTGATGAACACCTGCTGGAACGTAAGATGTTTAAGGAGGATGCCACTCCATCCTATATTGCTAGACACGTGAAAGATCTCTTGCATGGGTCGTTTAGTGATGATTGTGTGCTCAGCCGCCACTTTCGTCATGCTTGGCCTCCCAGGTCCCCAGACCTCAGTCCATGCGATTATTGGCTTTGGGGTTACCTGAAGTCGCAAGTGTATCGTGATCGACCGATATCTCTAGAGGTGCTGAAAGACAACATCCGATGCCAATGCCTCACCATAACTCCGGACATGCTTTACAGTGCTGTTCACAACATTATTCCTCGACTACAGCTATTGTTGAGGAATGATGGTGGACATATTGAGCATTTCCTGTAAAGAACATCATCTTTGCTTTGTCTTACTTTGTTACGCTAATTATTGCTATTCTGGTCAGATGAAGCGCCATCTGTCGGACATTTTTTGAACTTTTGTATATTTTTTGTTCTAATAAAACCCCATGTCATTCCAAGCATGTGTGTCAATTTGTACTTCTCTGTCTACATTATTCCGTGATTTATCCAGTTTTCAAATTTATACTGACTTTTTGATCACCCGGTACATTAATATTGCAGAGTACTCATTGTTATACCAATGGTTGTGAACCATTCACCTGAATGTACGTAAGTGTCCTTTGTTTCTTTCACTGATTATTCTGTGCAAATCTTCAACAGCTGTAATTTGGATAGAAATATTGTATACTTGTTTAGTTTTTCAGTGTTAAGGTGAGCACAGTTGTGTGTGAGTTACATAATTTAGCTTCAATTACACACTAACTCAAAATACATATTGACTGTGCTAGCATATTGGATGGATGAAAAAACATTCACTCATTATCTGTCGATGTTAATCAAGAGAAGGTAAGAAAAATGTTTGTTTGAGACTCTACAAAATTATCCCATACCCTGAGCATAAGTATTTTCAGGTCATGGAATACTGTTGCATGTACGTAGTATGTATGAAAATGAGTGTATTTTTGTATTAAAAGTTGCCAAGTGGGAGAGTTTATGCTAATGCGTCTGAGTGTGTTTATGTGGAAATACTGCAATAAAAAATGGATATATTTCATACACTTGCTCTGTATAAGTAGAGTAAGAAATACATCAGTATGTTGTGAATTAATTGGAGAATAGTATTTAAGCTGAAATAATAAATACTATTAAAGATATCAAAGCAATAAAATTATTTGTAATGGAACTCTGTGTTACTTAATTTTTGTGTGGCTTTCAAATTATGCATGAAATTTGTAAAGTTCCTGTATTTGTTCCATTATGAGACCCATAACTTTAAAATAATTGACAATAATTTTGTTATAGTTTGTAGACGAAATTAGAGCTGTAGGCCACTGCTGTCACAAGCACACTTTTTTGTCTTTGCTAATTTTCAGAGTGGACAGCTAGATAAAAGAAAGAGAGATAAAGTGAGTAAGGTTAGTACACCTAGATGGCAGCAGGGTGTTGTGGAATATGTTCAAGCTTAGTTGTGTGTTGCTATTATTCAATATATAATAGAAATTGCTGTTCATTGGATACATTATTTTTTAGTATTAATCTGTTTTAAATTTTCAGGATTTTGAACACAACACATCAGCCACAGTAAGTCAAGAAGATATAAAAGCCCAGCCAAGGCGCTCTCTGCGTATATTTGGGAGGGAGAAACAAAATATTTCTCCTTGTAAAGGAAACAGTCTAGTTACTAAAGACATTCTGCCAAATGTTGATTTTAGGGATAATGGTAGGCAGATGCTTTCCAGCACACCATTGCCCTTCCCTTTCATTTCCTTGGGAAAAGAAAAGACACAGGATGAACTAATCACTCCAAAGAAAGGATCATTCCTGTCTCCAAAGAGATATGACTGCATTCCTGACAGTTTGGATTGTGGAGGTACATGTGATGCTCCAGCTTACTGTAGAAGAAACAAAACAAACAGTGTGGAAGCACAGAATACAAGGCCTCGGCGCTCTATGCGACTTTCTGTGAAATATTTGAATAATGTGGAAGAATCAGTTAGAATTCAATACAATCGAACCAATGCTGTACTTCCCACACCAAATGGGAACCTCTCAACTCGACATAGGAATTTACAGGCACAGAATACACCAATATTGAGAACTAATCCAGGCCAAATTAATCTGGGCAGTTATGATCCTGTTAGTCAGTGTTCTCATGCAACAGAAATTATTACCGCGGATCACAGTCCACTGCCTGAACAGAAGTCCCTACAGGCATTTGATTCAGTGATACAAACTGGCAACCACCATACTCAAAGTGATTCTCATCTTCACAGATACAACAATCATCAGTATTCTCATACTGTAAGAGAAAGATATCTTAAAGAACAAACTGATGATTTTACGGCACTCAACAGTCACATGGTATCTTCATCTCAGGAGCAACAACAAAGAGCAATTGGCAGTATTGCGAGAACAGATAAAATAAATTATCATAGTCAAAAGGTTGTGTTGAAGAACAGAAACAAGAGGTGCACAAGAAAAATTGTTCACCATAAAAGTAAGTAATAATGTACAGAAAGTTCTAGTTGAGAGTTATGAATTATTTAAGAATAAAGGAGACAACTCACTGAAAGGCATAAGTGCTGCGTCATTGATAGGTACACAAACAAAAGGTACAGAGCTTTGCTGGCTTTTGGAATGCATTTCCCTTTTCAAGCCAGTAGGAAAAAAATGTCCACGTGCACACCCACCCACACACACACACACACACACACACACACACACACACACACACACACACACACACACACACACACATAACTGACAACACAGGGATCGCTCTGCTGATGCCGGCACTGTGAACTCCCATGTATGCCATGGAGTAAATGCCCATCTACCTGGGGCATCGGGACTCCCGGCAATGGCCATCATGCCAGGTGGCCCTTGCTGAAGCTGGGTAGCCCCTTCGGTGAGGGCCCCTGGTCGGAGCGGGTGGCATCAGGGAGGAAGACATGCCCTGAAGCGTAGTACATCGTCTCTTGCTGGTGGTCAGTTGCCAGCAGTCTCTAAGCGGGCAAATTCTAACTTCAGTGCTAAGAAATATGACCCCAAATCGTTCCCCTCCCTGGCCACACCATGGGAGGAACGCCAGGCTAAGGATGGCAGTGAAGCTTATTTGCCCCAGTACCACGTATGTCTGAGAGTCGATGGGGAATCTTTCATGTTCTCAAACCCTCAGTTTTTTGTGGAGCATTTGGAGGACAGGTTTGAGGAGGTGGAGGACTTGTCCAAAATGCACTCTGGGTCAGTCTTGGTAAAAACAGTATCCTCTGCCCAGTCACAGGCATTACTCGCTTGTGACAAGTTAGGGGATGTTTCTGTTATCTTCACTCCCCATAAGAGCTTAAATATGGTCCAAGGTATTATATTCCACAGGTACCTTCTTTCGCAGTCTGACGATGAGCTGCGCGCGCCAAATTAGAGCAGTGAAGTGTTTATTTCGTCTGGCGCGTCCATCGGGGTCCAACGAATAATCAGGTTGCCACCAGTGTCTTCATCTTGGCTTTCGAGGGTGACATATTCCCTGAGAAGGTCAAGGTCATGGTCTGCCGCTGTGATATCAAGCCATATATGACTGTGCTTTAAGTGCTGGAAGTTCGGCCGTATGACTTCCTGCTGTACTTCCAGCGTCACATGTCGAGATTGTGGACGTTCATCACATCCCAATACTCCATGTGCCCCGTCTCCCATCTATGTCAACTGTGGAGAGCGTCATTCACCTTGCTCGCCAGACTGCAGAATTTTACAGACAAGAGGAAAATCATGGAGTATAAGACCCTAGACCGACTGACCTACACTGGGGCTAAGAGGAAAAATTGAGTGCCTACATCCAGTGGCTGTGACCAGCTCTTACACTACAACCGCTAAAAGAACAGTTGTCACCCCATCAGTTCCTCACATACCTGTCGCCTCTCAGACCCAGAAGACTACACCTGCCTCCTTGAAGGAAGGGGCACTTTCGTCCCAGTTGCTCCCGCACCACCTACTTCAGGATCGAACCTCTTCCCCCCAAACCATCAGGGATATCAGTCCCCACTTCTGAGCCAGAGAAGTGTTATTCTTCTTCAGCTCCTCTCACTGGGAAGGGGTCCCTTGGGTCACTGCCTTCCCAAGTTTCTGCTAGTGGGAAAGATTACACCCGCCAGTGGCTGAAGAGCCCAAAAGCAGCTGATCATAGGGCTTCACCCTCATCCTCAGTCCCAGAGACTGAACAGTGAAGTCCTCTCAGCCAGAGAAACCCAAGGAGCAGCAAGAGGAATCCTAATAGAAGATCCCCTAGACCAAGGGAATCGTGGTGCGTATGCGGATGAGGTGGAGATTCTGGTGTCTGCTGAGGACCTAGATGTCGCCAGACCCTCAGATAATGGATATAGACTGCTCAAGCAAAAAGTCAGTGGCAGCAGGTGGCCCTGAGGCGTAAACTGCCTCATTGAATGTTCCATGTCTTCCCAGTCTCATGACGACGTCATCCTCTAGTGGAATTGTGGCGGTTTTTTCCACTGCCTGATTGAGCTACAACAACTGTTAATCACTACACCTGCTTTCTGCATTGCCTTCCGGGAAAACCTGGTTCCTAGCAATGTGGACCTCTTCCCTCCGTGGCTATAAGGGATACTACAGGAACCATAGTGACTATAATCGAGTGTCAGATGGAGTTTATGTTAATGTCCTAAACTCATATCTGTAGTGCACGCGTGACCCTTCAAACTCCTCTTGAAACTGTGGCTGTCAGAATAAGGACGACACAGGAAATAACTGTCTGCAATGTTTATCTTCCTCCAGGTGGTGCAGTCTCCCTGCATATATTAACTGCTCTGATTGATCAAGCCCCTAAACCTTTCCTACTTTTGGAAGATTTTAATGCCCATAACCCCTTGTGGGGTGGCACCGTGCTTACTGGCCAAGGCAGAGATGTCGAAACTTTACTGTCTCAGTTTGACCTATGCGTCTTAAAACTGGGGCCGCCACACATTGCAGTGTGGCTCATGGTAGTTACACGGCCATTGATTTATCAATTTGCAGCCCAGGACTTCTCCCATCTATCCACTGGAGACCACATGACAACCTGTATGGGAGTGACCACTTCCTAATTTTCCTGTCACTGTCCCGGCATCAGGCCTACAGAAAGGCTGACTGGGAAACTTTCACCTCTGCTGTCACCGTTGAATCTCCCCCACGCGGAAACATTGATGTGATGGTTGAGCAGATGACTACAACAATTGTTTCTGTGGCAGAAAACACGATCCCTTGCCCTTCAGGGTGTCCCCGGCAAAAGGCAGCCCCTTGGTGGTTGCTGGAAGTCACTGAAGC
Organism: Schistocerca gregaria; assembly: GCF_023897955.1. Classification (NCBI taxonomy): domain Eukaryota; kingdom Metazoa; phylum Arthropoda; class Insecta; order Orthoptera; family Acrididae; genus Schistocerca; species Schistocerca gregaria. The sequence goes on along the minus strand of NC_064920.1, from coordinate 868,622,896 downwards.
AATGTCAGCGAGCTGTACAGCAGCATAAACGGCACCCTTCCATGGAGCACCTCCATAGTCTTTCAGTGGCTCTGTGCCCGTGTTCACCACTTATCAAACGACGGAAGCAAGAGTGTTGGGAGGGATACGTCTCGACCATTGGGTGCCATACGTCACCTTCCCAAGTCTGGGGAAAGATCAAATGTGTTTTCAGATACCAGACCCCAACAGGTGTTCTTGGTGTTAACATAAATGATGTATTATCTACCAACACAAACGTAATTGCTGAGCACTATGCTCGAGCCTCTGCATCAGAGAATTACCCCTGACCTTTCGCACTCTCAAACGGCGGCTGGAAGGGAAAGTCCTCTCGTTCACTACACGCCACAGTGAATACTATAACATCCCATTTACAGAGTGGGAGCTCCTCAGTACCCTTGCACATTGCCCCAACACAGCTCCTGGGCCAGATCGGATCCACAGTCAGATGATTAAACATCTATCATCTGGCTACAAGCGACATTTCCTCGTCATCTTCAACCGGATCAGGTGTGATTGCATCTTTCCATCACAATGGCAGAGCAGCACCATCATTCCATTACTCAAACCCGGTAAAAACCTGCTTGATGTGGATAGCTATTAGCCCATCAGCCTCACCAATGTTCTTCGTAAGCTGCTGAAACGTATGGTGTGTCGATGTTTGGGTTGGGTCATGTGGCCTACTGGCTCCATGTCAGGGCGCCTTCGGCCAGGGTCACTCTACTACTGATAATCTTGTGTCCATCGAGTCTGTCATCCAAACAGCCTTTTCCAGATGCAAACACCTGGTTGCCATCTTTTTTGATTTATGAAAAGGGTATGACACCATTATACGAGTGGGGTCTACGATGTCCGCTCCCAATTTTGATCCAAAATTTCCTGTTACTTCGTACTTTCTGTGTCCAAGTGTCCAAGTTGGTGTCTCCCATAGTTCCCCGAATATCCAGGAGAATGGGATCCCTCAGGACTCTGTATTGATATGTCTCTCTTTTAAGTGACCATTAATGGTCTGGCAGCAGCTGTAGGGCCATCTGTCTCACCTTCTCTGTATGCAGACCACTTCTGCATTTCATGCTGCTCCAACCGTACTGGTGTTGCTGAGTGGCGCCTACAGGGAGCCATTCACAAAGCACAGTCATGGGCTCTAGCCCACGGTTTCCAGTTTTCGCCAACAAAGTCGTGTGTTATGCACTTCTGTTGGCATCGTACCGTTCATCTGGAACCAGAACTTTACCTCAATGACAATCCACTCACTGTAGTGGAGACATATCGATTCTTAGGACTGGTTTTCGATGCCCAATTGACTTGGCTTCCTCACCTTAGTCAGCTTAAGCGGAAGTGCTGGCAGCACCTCAATGCTTTCCGCTGCCTGAGCAACACCAACTGGGGTGCAGATCGCTCTACACTGCTGCAGCTCTACAGAGCCCTTGTTCAATCCTGCCTTGACTATGGGAGTCTGGTTTATGGTTCGATGGCGCCCTCAGCATTGCGTTTACTTGACCCAGTGCATCACTGTGGCCTACACCTAATGACAGGAGCTATTAGGATGTGTCCGGTGACCAGCGTCCTGGTGGAGGCTAGAGTCCCTCCATTGCAGGTTAGGCCTGCACAACTGCTGGCCAATTAGAATCACTGTCTCCTTTTCCCACCCACAGCATTTCATCTCCCGCATCAGCAGCCCAGGTCAGGGCTTCCTATTGCAGTTGATGTCCAGTCCCTTCTTTCCGAACTGGAGTGCTTGCCTTTATCACCTATACTTGAGGTCCATTCACGTACGTCTCCATTGTGTACACCTAGGTCGTGGGTTTGCCTAGACCTTTCACATGGCCCTATGGACTCAGTTAACCCCGTGTCTCTCCGCTACCTCTTCCTCTTGGTTCTTGACATGTGCCAAGGCCACAAAGTGGTTTACACTGATGGCTGATGGTCATGTCGGCTTCGTGTATGTCCATGGAGGACATACTGAACAGCATTCCTTGCCTGATGGTTGTAGTGTTTTCACTGCTGAGCTGGTGGCTATGTCTCATGCTATTGAGCACATCTGTTCATGCCCTGGGGAGTCGTTTCATCTGTGTACTGACTCTCTGAGCAGCCTAAAAGCTATCGGCCAGCGCTACCTCGTCGTCCTTTGGTAGCGGCCATCCAGGAGGCCATTTATGCCCTGGAATGGCCCGGTCGTTTGGTAGTGTTTGACTGGACCTCAGGCCTCGCCAGTCCCAGGCAATGAACTTACCGTCAAGCTGGCCAAACAGTTTATGCGGAAACTGCTTATGGAGATCAGTTTCTCTGCAACTGACCTGGGTGCAGTACTATGCCACAAGGTTTTGCGGCTTTGGGAGACGAAATGGCATAACCTTAGCACGCACAACAAACTGCTTGTCATTAAGGAGACTATGAATGTGTGGCAGTCCTCCATGCGGGCCTCTCGCAGGGACTCTGTGGTTCTGCGCCGTCTCCCCATTGGCCACGCTTGGGTGACACACGGCTTCCTCCTGCGCCGTGATGACCCATCTAAGTGTTGCTGGTGTGCCTGGCTGACAGTGGCCCATATCTTTGTGAGCTGCCCTCCTTTGGCTGCCCTGCAACAGACTGTTCAGTTACAGGACTCATTGCCATTAGTATTAGCTGACAACGCCTCATCAGCTAATTTAGTTTTATATTTTGTTCGTGATGGTGGGTTTTATCATTCTATATAAGTTTTCGAGCATGTCCTTTGTTCTATTGTGTTCTCCACTCTAATGATTTTGTCGCAGAGTGACTGCCTTTTCCTTTTTATTCTTATGGTCGCCCAGCCATGGTCATCTCCTCTCGTTTTTACCCCTCCTGCCTGTTTCTTGCTCCTCTCTGAGGTTTTATGTTTTGACCATAGTAGTGTTGGATGTCCTTTCGTCGTTCTTCTGGTTCTTCCTTTCCCCTGTTATTGTGCTGTATGTCTCTGCTGTATGCCTCCTTTCTTTTCTTTTTTCCCCTGTGCAATTATTTTACTGGGAACAAGAGACCGATGACCTGGCAGTTTGGTCCCTTCCCCCCTCTTCAGTAGGCGGACAGGTGTCTGTGTCTGTGTGTGTGTGTGTGTGTGTGTGTGTGTGTGTGTGTGTGTGTGTGTGTGTGTGTGTGTGCACGCATGTGTGTGCGTGTTTTTCCTATGGGCTTGTAATTGGAAGTGCATTCCAAAAGCTAACCAAGCTCTGTACTTTTCGTTTGTGTACCTATCAATGACACAGCACATAAAAGTACGTAACTTTTTTTGTGTTGTACGTAATTGGCACAAAAATGTGAGATCTCAGTTTGTTTCTATTTCTACTTCAATATTTTGTAACTTATTTTGAACAATAAACTGTAGAGTACCTACAGTTACAGTTGCGGCCAGTTTCTCACATCATACTAAGGAAGCAAAATATTTGCATATTCCATGACTATACCTATTTGATTTCATTTGTTTATAGCATGCTGTCAATTGATGTTACTGAGTATGTCTCAATGCAGTGCATTCTCATATTCTACTGAATAAGCTTTACTGCACTCTTCAAGGGTTTCTACAACAAACATATTCAGGAAAATCTGACGACAGTATGGTGTCTTTCTTTGCATTAGTGATTAAAATTTTCAAATCGTATTCTGAGATTTATTTTTGCACTGAGGTGACAGAAATCATGAGATACCACCTAATATTGTGCATGTACTCAACGTGTTGCTGGAAGTCCCCTGCAGAAATATTGAGCCATGCTACCTGTATAGCCATCCACAATTTTGAAAGTATTGATGGTGCAGGATTTCGCCCATGACCTGATCTCTCGATACATCTCATAAGTGTCCAATTCATGTTAGGCAATCTGGGTGGCCAAATCATTCACTTGAATTCTGCAGAATGTTCTAACTATTCCAAAAAAAGTTATGGCCCTGTGATATGACACATTGTCATCCATAAAAATTCCCTCTGTTTACTCTTCTATTGTTACATTCACCAGATTTTTTAGTTCCTCCAGAATTACTTTGGATATCGTGTTCAGCCAGATTCACAAGTGGAAATTTTTCCCAAGAGACATCAAATTCCACGTTATCACTAGAAACTGACAAATTACTTTACTTTCTAGAAAAGATCACTTTCCATTTATAAGAAATTCAGCCTCATCATTGAATTAATGAATAGAACTGTTTGTTTATATGAATGTTGCATAATCTTCTGAAACTTATGGAGGTAATCGAGTTTTGCTACTTTCAGATGTAAAGAGTTTGTCTTTAAAGAAAACCTTCTGATACGATTTAAGAGAGAGGTTGGTGTGCTGTAAACTTCTGCCCATAATCCTTTCATAAGTTTACTGTCATTATGCATCAAATTTGCAGCTTTAACATTTGTTCTACTAACTTTTAGCCATACCATTTTTATGTGGTACTAGGAGGAGGAATGATTATTTCTGATTCCATATTTGAGTAGATTACTGACTTCTTTATTGTTAAATTATTCTGACATCTTTACCACATCATTTTTGTTCATTTTTTTCTTCAGTTACAAATGAAAGCTCCTGTTACTGCTATAGCTTGTTCATATACCTGATTAGTTCAGAATTTTTCAATATGGAAGTTCAAACTCTGATTTCTGTAAGGTAGGCTGTCCTAGATATCTTTAAAGTTGTCATGTTCCTAAACTCACTTGTTTATGAGCATTTCAGATTTTTGTCCTTTGTGGTTTTTTTTTCATTAACCAGCTTGATCTGCAGTTATCTTCTGTGGTGTTGCCATGTGTTTGCCAAAGTCTTCTGTTCTGTCATATGTAAGCCAAAAATATTTTCAAATAACATTTTTAAACAATATGTGCTGTTCCATTCAAATTTACATATTCACATGAATTCAGCCACTGATTTATTTAATTCACTTGCTATCAGATTTGCTGCTTTCCGATTGTCCTTTTGTTGTTTTTCATACTCTGCGTTTTGATCATTTGTTGACTCAATTTACATTTAACTCTGTAATGTCCTTCAAGTTTGTCAACATTGACTTTACAAGGTTTTTTAAATGGTTACTCATTTCATTCACTTGAGTAGAAACTGTATTATCTTGCAGTACATGCTTAATTTTTTTAGCCTTTATGTATGTCTTCCTGTGGCCGGGGCCCATAACATTTCATAAAAAGTACTTAGTGGTTATAATTCAAGTGCAGCTACTCACAAAGATCCAGTATGGGTCATAATTATCATAGGGCAGCAAAATTTGGTAGATATAATTTGGTAGATATGCTAATGTGTTAATGCGGAACTGAATTGTGCTGTAAAACAAATGAGATCCAGTTGTGGGCACCAGCTTCAAATATGGCACTGTACACCATTATGATGGTATGACGTCCATGCTGTCATCTGACAAACCGTAATGTGTCAACAATATGGTTATTGAGAAGAATGACCACTTGCTCTTAGTGAAACTGTTTTGTGTCCAGCAGCAATTACAGTGTTGCATTGAGAGAGTGTCACCTATTGCGAGGTCTGTGGAGAAGTCAAATGTCATTAAATTGTTTAAAGAAGATGGTAATGAAATCTGAAAAACGTGAGCGAGCTTGGTGTGGCACGTGGAAGAGTAAGGCATCCTATACCAGTGGAAGTCAAGGTTGCTGTTACTGCAGTTGACCATGCAGCATATGCCTCGAGTAGTGCTAGTGTTCATGCAGTGTCACAAGGGCTGTCAGCGATATGGAAAGTTATGCAGTCCATTTTTTGTTCCACTATCACTTATTCCAGCACCTGCCATTTTGGAATATGTATGATGCTTGAGTGCAGGAATTTTATTATGATACTCCATTTTGAAACAATTTCAGATGGCCAATTTCAGTATTTTGATCTTCCCTCTGTATGTATAGTGTATTTTGGTATTGAGGCTGGCAGAATCAATAATTCTTATCTGTTCATCGAATTTCAGGAAAACCAGAACCCTGTAGTACATCTAGTCAGATCCATTAGCAAAAGTTGCTTTTGAACTCATTGAACACTTCTCACATTGTGTCCATATCCCTTCAGTTTTTTGTCAATTAGGCTTTCACTCTACTTAAACCTGTGATTGAGTCTCTTTCCATTTGCAGCAACTTTCTAAAACTGATATTGATTTTCATTAACTGATTAAAAAAGTTTGAATCTGTTAATTTAAGAGATAGCTGACATGAGTCCATTATCAAGCTACATGCTTGAAATAATTTTCACACTAGACATTCACAACAAACATGCTTGAAATAATTTTCATACTATACATTCAGAACAACCCCACATAAATCGCTGTATTTTGTAACAGTTTTAATCACATGAATTTCAAATTCTATAGCTGGTAAGTTGAAGCCTTCCCCTATTGCAGCAGCATAATCAGGAAATTTATTCACAGTATTCTCCAGTTTCTCTTTAATCTGCCAACACAACTTCAGACATATGATTATCTTGTCTTTTTTTTATTATACTTAATGTCACACAGATTATTTCAGCTTCTGAATTTGTAATAAAAATGTCACTAGATGCTAGAGAGCTTTTTATGGCAGTAAACACGCTTTCATCCTTGGCATCAAGTCTATTTTTTTAACATTTATTTCAATCTGAATATAGGACTTCACTGTTATTCACTTATTTCACTTGGCTTATTGTTTCTGATTTTATGTGGCAATATTACCTTTAACAATTGATACTAATTCTGCAAAATTACTTTATATACTCCTGCAGTGTACTAAAATCAAATAATAGTGTTTTCTCTTTTCGGTTGTAAGAGTGATCCTTTTCTTTTGAGAACAATGTGGCTGATCTCTGTTCATTTTTAGCAAGCAGTTATCATCAACGTAATTAAGATGTTCCTCTGACCTAAAACCCACTCAAATGCATGCCAACGTGCATCCAAGTAGCAAACTGCTTTGTTTAGGGACACCTGATTTATTGAAGGGCACCCTGTTGTTCTCCTTCTGACAATAGACCAAAATTGATTGTGGGTGTGATGCTGCAAATAGCGAATTGTTGTTACACCTTTATGTGATGCTGGCTGCCTTCACCAATCCAGTCATCCATCTACATGAATGTAACATTTGTGTTTTCAAATTGAGTACTTTGCTAAGTCTGAATAAACCACCAAGGTGTTCTGTGGTTTTCTTAAACTGCACAAAGCAACTGTGGAAATTGTTCCTTTTGAAAAAGACAGGGCCAGTTTATGTCCCCATTCCAGGCTTTTGCTCTGTCTCCAGTGACCTTCTCAACAGAACATCAAACCCTTACATTCCTTGCTCACTTCTGAGTAACCTTATGACTGCTTTTCCTAACTGCTTGGTGAACCCCATGAAGTTCTGTTTTTACTTGTAAAGTACTTCTATCGTATGTTTCTAGATCCACTACTGTGACACATCATCCACAAAGCTGTTCAAAGCAATATTCATTACAATTCAGTACTTTCGATTTCACTTTGTTTTTCTGGTGTGAGTGGTGTGTAATAGGAGGGTGAGTCAAATGAAAACCTTAAATTTGTAATAACAAATCAAAATTTTGCGCTCTTATCCTGTAAGTTAGTAAGCAGGCTACAAACATCATGCAGAATAGCCTGTAGGTGGCAGCATAGTGCCAATGCAACCATACCGTCACAATATGAGAATAAAGATGACCACCCCACTTGTGACTTGCACCATGGAAGAACAGCATTCTGTTATTCGATTTTTGCTTAGTGAAGGTGTGAAACCTATTGAAATTCAGTGATGAATGAAGGTTTAGTATGGCTGAATGATATTGCAGCATGTTTACAGATTAGTCATGGGTCAGCGCACCACACTGTGCACGATGTACTCCAGTTTCACAAAGTGTCTACGAGATGGGTGCCATGGCAGCTGACTCCTGAAATAAGAGAACGACGTGTTGATGCTTGTGAAGAACTTCTTCAGCACTTTGAAAGAGAAGATGATTGGTTCCTCGCAAGAATCGTTACTGCGGGCGAAACCTGGGTTCACTTGCACCAACCGAAAACAAAGAGAGCGAACAAGGAGTGGCGCCATTCCTCATCACCAAAACCAAAGAAGTTTCGAACAGAACCGTCAGCAGGGAAGGCTACGCTGACTCTCATTTTGGATGAAAAAGGCATCATTTTGGAGCATTACATGCCTAGAGGGACCATTGTCACCAGTGCATCACACACAGATCTCCTAAAAAATCATCTGCGGCCTGCAATCAAATCAGGGTGATGTGGATTGCTGTCAGCAGGTGTCCTTTTGCAACATGACAACGCAAGGCCTCACTTTGCGCTTACAACAGTTGCAACAATCACAGACCTGCATTTTGAGTGCCTTCCTCATCTACCATACTCACCAGACCTTACCCCAAGTGATTTCCATACGTTTGGACCACTCAGATATGCAATGGGAGGAAAGAAGTTCCATTCTGATGGAGAGGTATGCCATGCGGTGCGTGAGTGGTTGCACGGACTACCAAAAGAATTTTTGCTTAAGGAATTTATGCACTTTGTAAGTGCTGGAGGACTTGCACGGAGCGTGGGGAAGATTCTGTTGACAAGTGATACAGCTTTATACCACTTCTGCACAATAAATAATATTTTTAAAAGTATTTAAGGTTTTCATTTGCATCTAAAACTATCTGTTCAAATTTAATAATTTTTAAGCAATATTCTGGCAACCAATTTGTATCTGCCAACTATGAAATTGCCATTTCATTTTTCTCTGTTGATTTTAGAAATTCTATTCAGTTGATGGCTTTCAGTGCTTTGGTGGAAGATTAAATAATAGTTATTTCAGATTCATGGTTTTGTCCAGGCTGCAGAGTTTTCCTATGTTACAGCTGTTTCATATGTAACTGTATTTACTTGGGATGCACGAAGTGTATTACTTATGACCATGTTTGAATTTACTCTGTTGAGTGAGTCTCAGACCTTGCATTTACACATTCCAAAGAAAAAATTACCTTCGCTAGTGTGGATAGTATTCTTTGCAATGCCCCTGATGTCATTTCCAGCTATACTGTTGTGGTTGCTGTTCAAATTGTTTCCATCAGTATAGTTTATTATTACATAATCCTCCCTGTTAAGATGTTTCACAAAAGAGCCTGAATCTGCTGTTCAAGTTCTGTACGAGTTTTGTCATGGAGAAGCATGTCAATCACCTAGCTGTAAGACATCCTCGGTCTTCTTAATGCGTCCCTTTCTAATCTTAATGTGTTCCTTATGTCCCATACTGTCAAACAGCTTCTGGACTTAGTGGATTTTCTTGTTACTTTTGTCCAGCTTCTAAAGCAGTGAGACAGCAGGAGATGTCCAGGCTGATGCTATTAGACTTCCAGCATTCAGATTTGATAAATGAGCCTGATAACCCAGTCTTATGATCTATCTTTAACATTGCTGTTGTGAACTACAACTCACAATTGTGCTAACCCTTTTCTACAATACCAAATTAGGTCAAAGTTCAAGATTACTTGCACTTTTTCTTGTATTATTTAATTGTAGTGTGCATCACTGCATTGTCAGTGCTGAACAGCATCACTATATACCAGTAGGTTGTGGCACAACATCCCATATAATCAGTGGCAGCTCATGAGTATACATTCTGGATGTTCACAAAATTTTAGAGTCAGATAAATCTAAGTGTGTGAAAGTAATATAATCTGCTGTATAACAGTTATACTTATCAACAAGTTTATACCATTACAGCCACTGCAAATAATAATAATAATAATAATAATAATAATAATAATAATAATGTGCATAACGTATCTGACAAAAGAAAGAATTGTTTTTGTGGAACTTTGTTGTTTTATACATAATTAAGTACAGTTTAGGGCAAGAATGAAATAATGTGTAAGCTTTCACAACTAAATGTTCCACATTTTTGTGCAAGTGGTAGTTTTCTTGCTTTTCCATTTTTTTGGATAAATATACAAGAGCCCCAATAGATGTGTTACTTTACTTTTGAGCTGAATATCAGATATTCTTACATTAAACCCACACAATAACTTATGCTAATTGTTCACTTCCTTGTTAAATGGTCACTTGTAGTCACTCTCTCTCAATCAAAAGATATGGTCTCGGAGACCCTAATTCCTTTTTAGCTAACTTTTCCTGGTAATTTACTTTTCTGTTCCCAGAATGAAATTTGCACTCTGCAGCAGAGTGTGCACTGATTTGAAACTTTCTGACAGAGAAACTGTGTGGGACTGAGACTTGGGATCTTTGCCTTTTGCTGGCAAGTGCTCTACCGACTGTGCTACCCAATCATGACTCAAGAGCTCTCCTCTCAGCTTTACTTTTCTGTCAACATTTAAAATAGATTCAACAGAGTCCATGTTTGCACTGGATACAGAAGCCAATTTCCGCCTAGTAAACAACCAAATCCAAACACAAATTGACTTTCATGGAAATGATTAAACCAAGTACTAATGTCTACCAACATGTTCACTTGACTAGATCACAAATGAGGTGCTGAGCTGCATAAGGGCCTAAAGCACACTGCCATCAGTCCCACATTGAAGTGAATATCAGAGAAACCACTGATACAGCTTTCTGTGAATTTTCATGTACACAATGTGGACCTACAGCACAGACAAACCTGATTCACCATAAGATCATCAGATTTCCAAAACATGGATAAATGCTATAATCTCACAATTGATGGTGATATGCTTTAGGCCCTTATGATTCTCAGTGCCTCAACTGAATTACTGTATGATAAAATTCAAAACGTAATACAACTCATTTAGAAACCCACAAATAGTTTTTTCTCTCAGTATCACCATAATATATGCCGACATCTGATCTATTTTACTATATAGCGAGTGAATTGGCATATCTGAGGAGCGTGCTACCATCTAGCATGATTTATGTTGAGCGAATGGGGATAAAAGTCTGCTGCAGTGTGCTACCACCTGCTCACATTGCCGTAAACTTATAGTTGACTGTTAGGGCTAGCTGAGCAGATAGTGAACCGTACACATTGTTTATCAAATCCATATTTATTTGGTCCATAAGGCAATTACGTCATGCCAGTTCCACATGCATGATAGCTCCTTAAAATGTGCACAACAGAAGGTGGGCTCGTGACTCTGATGCCAAGTTTTGCGGAGTCTAGAGGAGCAGCAGCATTGTAGATTTAAGTGCCTTATCTTTCAGATTGCAGCATCTATGTTACATTTAACAGCATTCAAGGAAAAATAACCAGTAAATCCAAAAGGTGTCAAAATTTAAGTTGTTTATGTGCTCTTAAATGGCAGCTGCCACTGCATATGACGACACTGACAGTCCTTGCAATGATAATTGTTTATGATGGGTCTAGGGCAGTTTACTCATGCTGACAGTGTATTTGTTTAATGAGAGATTGCAGTTATTGGGGCGCCTAGGTTGATTATTCAGCTACAAGTGTAGCATTGTGTAATTTAAAATAATGTAACATTGTTTGTTTCGTATAACGCTTCATTTATTAAACTATTTTGAAAAGTGACGTGTACAATACTTGAAAGCTGACAATCTCTACTGGTGTAGAAATAACGTTATTTTGATTCACAACTTTTACACAATTGCAAAATAACTGCTGTGTGTACTGTGAAGAGAACGTGTCACATGTACTGTGAGGAAATCACATGGTCTTCTAAGTATTGGTTGTGTTGGAATCCAGATGCTGTATATTATACCATAATATTATACCATATCATCTGTATGGTACAATCGAGTCTATTTTCTGTTGTACCTGCTCTCATTCTTATGTATTTACTTTCAAAACAGAACTCTAGTAGGCATCTAAGTGTGAAATTTTTACATAGATTCCTTCATTCACTCTTGTCAGTTTCAAGGCAACAACTGCTGCCTAACTTGTTGATACTATGCAGTATAAAACCATAATAGGCAGGGTTATGCTTGCAAGGACCTTGTGATAAGCTGTGCAGGAAGATACACTACACTTAATTGACAGTAACATCACTGCCTGTCAGCAGTAACTATCACCAACATGTATCCATATTAAATGCTACTAGACAGATGGAAGAGTGGTACTCACTTTATATGTGTTGTTCCATTAGAAAGAACAAGGTGCCATACAGATTACAGGTAAAGCCCACATCCCTGTTTATTAGGCCATACACAAATGAGGTGAGGAGAGTATATTGTAGAAAAATTGAAAATAAGGTGCAGGATGACATTTGTTAAGATATCAAGGAAAACCTTATTTGATACTTTTGAGAGAGCTGAGTGAATAAAAACAGTAGAGGGAAAAATGAGAGCATAATATATCCAACAAATAATTGACGACATTGGGACAAGTGCTATTGGCAGATTGCATGAAACCATTCAAAAGACTGATGACATACAAAAAACAGCAATATTTGTTGAGCCTGCTATGTGGCACATGGTGTATATTAAATTTTTAAATTAATTACTGTGGAATATTTATTGAACCTTCATCAAACTGGTTAGAATTCTTGCTTTGCTGAGGAATCCAAGTGGAAAATGCATTATCCACTTTCAGATTTGTTGTCCAGCTTTTACAGTATCAGCCTTAAAGTATGCAATTATTCAAGATATTGGTAATGGCTAACAACTACTGCTACATCTTTGTAAACAGACCATGTTAAAATGTTTAAAATATTGACCATGTAATTTGAAAGTGTTTGAACAAAGATATGTTCCTGTTTGAACGCCAGTAAATCTTTACCTAGAAAATTTAAATATTGTTCTTATAGTAATGCTTTTGTTCTTCACCTATTTATACTCACTATATCAATTAATAATGATACTTGCTCTAATAATTGTTGTGAAGCTAATAGTGCAACTGTTGTCTCTCTCTGGAGAGTCCCAAGTTCTGAAGTTGTTTGGCAACTAATTTTCATACAAAAAATCATATTAGCGCACACTCCGCTGCAGAGAGAATCTCATTCTGGAATTTTCATACAGATAAACCATTCGTAAGTTATTTCTTGCTTAATTTTATCTCATTAATGCTATTAATTATTACATTTTTACAGGTCCATTTAGAAGAGAAAGCATAAAAACACCTAAAAAAATAATCATGATGAAAGAACTTGTAGCACATAATGTTGGCAATAATATTCATCAGGAGCATATGAACCGAATAATTTCTATACTAAACACAGGTAGCACAAGAGAATTACAGAAGCTACCAACTATTGGACCAAAAACAGCTTTAATAATTAATAATTACAGGTAAATATTTTGCACTGTTGGTTATGTTTAATTTGTGAGAGAGTGAGTTTGTACACATGTGTGGTGTAGGTGATAGCCAACAACTAACGAGTAGCTTAGTTTTATTTTATTTTAATTAAGGTAGTGAGGTTCTTTCGATTGAAAGTTTGCAAAGTAATATTTCAGAGCTAGATCAGAAATGTAAGGACTATGGTATGAAGATTAGCATCTCCAAAACGAAAGTAATGTCAGTGGGAAAGAAATATAAATGGATTGAGTGCCAAATAGGAGGAACAAAGTTAGAACAGGTGGACAGTTTCAAGTACTTAGGATGCATATTCTCACAGGATGGCAACATAGTGAAAGAACTGGAAGCAAGGTGTAGCGAAGCTAATGCAGTGAGCGCTCAGCTACGATCTACTCTCTTCTGCAAGAAGGAAGTCAGTACCAAGACTAAGTTATCTGTGCACCATTCAATCTTTCGACCAACTTTGTTGTATGGGAGCGAAAGCTGGGTGGATTCAGGTTACCTTATCAACAAGGTTGAGGTTACGGATATGAAAGTAGCTAGGATGATTGCAGGTACTAGTAGATGGGAACAATGGCAGGAGGGTGTCCACAATGAGGAAATCAAAGAAGAACTGGGAATGAACTCTATAGATGTAGCAGTCAGGGCGAATTGGCTTATAGATGGTGGGGTCATGTTACACGCATGGGAGAAGCAAGGTTACCCAAGAGACTCATGGGTTCAGCAATAGAGGGTAGGTGGTGTCGGGGCAGACCAAGGAGAAGGTACCTGGATTCGGTTAAGAATGATTTTGAAGTAATAGGTTTAACATCAGAAGAGGCACCAATGTTAGCACTGAATAGGGTATCATGGAGGAATTTTATAAGGGGGCTATGCTCCAGACTGAACGCTGAAAGGCATAATCAGTCTTAAATGATGATGATGATGATGATGATGATGAGTGAGGTTCTCTTTCTGTCAAATTTCAGAACATCTGTTTCTTTACAGAATAAAACCAATCATAATGTTGCAGTTATTTTTCAAACACTTCCTGTAGGTTATTCGGGTGAATTCAGTCGTGTGTGCAAGCTTCCAAATGATGATTCAAATCTTTGGTAATGACTGTATTTGTTAATCTTTGGCCATCATCCCAAGAACAACCAAGTGGATGCCTCTCATCCTTGAGTTTGAGTGACCTGCCCTTCCTTTGTAGCAGTCCCCAACTTAACTCTACATACTCCTCACGGGAGAAACTAATTGTGCAGAGAACTAGGGTAGTTTCCAGTACTTGTAGGTGTGTTTATTGCCAGTAATAAGAATTTTGCCTCCTGAGGGTAAGCTCTGGCCCACTCATCTGTGGTACAATTCTAGCTTTTCATTTCTCAACTGGAACCATAAAATTAATGTTTCATCACATGAAAAATATTTGTAATTGCTTAATTTTGTTTTGATCCATTTCAGAAGCTTATCTGGGGAAACATTTGAATCAGTAGACGACTTAAGAAAAATTCCTGGTTTAAATAAAAACTTTCATGAGAAATTTGCCCTGGTAAGTGTTTAACATAAAGCAAAATTCTAATTTGTTTTTTAATCTGTTGTGTGCCACATTAATTGAAAAATCAACTTCATAGGACAGCATTTTGTTCATGCAGTGTAATTTAGTTTCTTCATCTATAGTGTTACTAGCAGAAAAACCTGGTGTATGTATTTATAGCTGTCCCACCAAGCCTGTACCATACAGCGTCTGGCCTTGTGCTTGATATTTATGATGTCATATCTGTTAAACTAAGTGTCATACAATGATATAATTGTGTTGGTAAGTTCAGCAGCATATGTGGATACTCTCTGCAAAATGTGTTGCGAATGGAGTTAGTAGCAACAAAGTAATAAACTAGGTCATACATCATGCAGCCTTTTTTCATGCATATCACTGTTTTTAATGTCACATCTCCTGAATTATGTGTTGTACAGTGATATAATATGCGCTTACATTCAGCAGTATATGTGCATGCTGTCCGTAAAATGTGTTGTGAATACAGTTAGTAGTAAAGAACTAATCATTTACAACGTAATGCCTTATGAAATATTTTTACTGCATGAACTTCAGGAAAGTTGTATATGACAAACATTTTTCCTTTCATCATTTTGTCGGGGTTGTCAGCGAGAAATTTTTTATCAAAATAGTGAAGTAAGCTGATACACCATTTTGTTACCTGAAAAGATTTATGTATTACATACCATGTAATTTTTATGTAGTTTACGTGTGATTATAAAATACATTTTAATTACCGGTCGTGGACGTTGAATAGAATACGAAAAGAACCAGAAGTTCAGAGTTCAAAACGTGTTTGAAACAGATGTAGAATGGGCGGGCGAAATGATCAGGAACTCGATACTGATTACTGAACTGCCTATGAGCAGTTGGCAGTGGAACTGCGATGAGTGGCCACACACAGAAGTAAGAGTCCGGCCGAGTGAGGCTGAGAAATACGGGAACGAGACAGCCGAATGCGCTCTCCCGCTCCAACTTCGGGCTAAGCGGCTCGGTAGCATTTTCAGACCCACACAAACTGGCCGGCTGCTTTATATTTGTGGCATCTATTATTGGCGATTGAGCCACAGAATCATAAATAATCTCGCTATCAGCACAGGAATTTAGCTTTGTCATGTAGGATCTTTCTGCCATGATATTGCTGCCTATGTTGCATTTGAAACCGATGCTGAAGATCTCGTAGCCTCTGCTGTGGTACAGCAACTGCCGCTGCGCAAAGAATCGCCATTGAAGATGTCGCTGCTAGCTGGAACCACGTGTACTTGCGGGTGTATACGAACCAGGAGATCCGGGAAAACCCATGAATTTTTATTGTTTTTGTTTTCAGTTAAATTTTTGTAACTTTTAACTGGTGACAACCAGTACTGTAACAAAAGATATTTCTGTATCTGGCTATTACAGAATAATACTGGAGCAATAAAACATGAATGAGAGGGAAAAAAAGAAAATAAAACAAGTTGCAAAGAAAATGCGCCAGATACAACAACAAAACACAGTTCTTACACAAGTGTCTAACAACAGCAAATTGTATCAAAGGCTTTAGAAAGACTATGCACTGCTCCATAACAACAAATTGCCCCCAACGAACGTGACATCACAACTAATTACATTAGAACAAAATTTTGAAAAACACAGCCCTCAGTCACACGAACACAATTTGTAACCTAGGCTTCGGTGTCACAAGGGACGCCTCCTTCAGACAAAATTAAAACTAAATGTTACAGCATAACGAACCAAAAAATACGAAAGCTGCGGTCATACCTCACAGCGTTAGATAGAATTAAAATAAAATACAATAGAGGTGCAAGATACTAGGGACTGCCATGTGTCCTCTGCTACAGTCAACACAAAACAAACATCATGTGACTTGTGCGCCACGGCAACTTTAAGACAATACTGCCACCTGGTGGCTAATTAGTAAAACAAGCTATTTTGTAAACATCTCTCGTAACTGCAGAGCAGGAAATAAACACCTGAACAGTGTACATGGAGTAATTACAGTAGCGGAATACTGCATGATATAAAATGCAACTAATGAATGACTGGCTGTAGTACAAAAATTCCAGAAGAAATTCATCAAGACGACATACGAAATAATCCATTAAATGACATTACTGCTTGCTATAATAGATACGCTATAAAAACTAAAAACGTTTTTTTTAATTTACGTAAAAAGTAAAAAAAAAAGGTATCTCTGAATCTGCAGGAAGTATTTGGTACATCAAAGTGTTAGATCTTGTCAAGCAGCGGCTTTACATCATTGAAATAACTTCTTCCATGCAACTGCACCTGCTCGTTGAGAAAAAGTCCGTCATTCGAAAGTAAATGCTTGAAAATTTCCAACTTCTCAACCCCTTTAAGAGAGTGCCCTGTGATTAACAGGTGATCTGCAAAAGAAGAATTAGGGGCACACAAACCGTTTTCCCTCAGAAAATGTTCTTTACAGCGAACTGAAAAGGCACATCCTGTTTGACCAATATAATAGGCACTGCAAGTGTCCCATGAAATCATATAGACACCAGAATTCTGCAGGGGGCTAGTAGTTTACTTTAAATTATGGATGACATTTTTTCTCAAGTTGTTATTTGTAGAAAAGGCAATATTACTTTTGTATTTAATCCGAAGCAACCTTTGAATCTGGTATGACACTGTCCCTTGTGACACCGAAACCTAGGTTACAAATTAATTGTGTTCGCGACTGAGGGCTGTGTTTTTCAAAATTTTGTGTTATACAACAGTTGCTGATTGACAGCCATGTTAAAAACCTTATGATTACATTAGACATATTTGAGCAGTTGCGAGCGAGCTCATGTGCATGCGCTTTTAGAGTCACGTATAAGTAGTATCTTCTCTCACTTCTGACTACACAAGTGTGGCAGTTAGCTGTATAAGCAATAGCAGCAAGATGCCTAAGCTGCCAGATTGACGCACAGCCAACAGGCCAGGATCTAGGGGGCGGTGGGCAAACTGGGGTATCTACTGCGGGTGGCAATTTTGTGGTTTGCCGAGGGGAGGGACAAATTCATATTCCCGAGGAAAAAGACCTTGTTTCACAAAGCGCCTAGCATCCAGCGCACATTGGTCTATCCAGTATTGCCCCGGTTCGGAAATAGTGTAGATCTGGGACTGATGCACAGAGCAGTCTTGAATTGTAGTGATGAGGTGGGTAGTCTTCACGTGCCTCGTGTTTACGTTAAGTGATTTTGCTGGTTCCTCTTCGTTTATTGCTATCACATCAAATGAAAACTAGACGAATTTCTGTGGCTGGGAGCTATCAAGTGAATTAAAATACATTCAAATAATTGCGGAAGACTAAAATATGTTATTAGTTTCAGATTTTATTTTATTTCCACCTTTCTGGCAGTCAAGCATTAATTGCCTTGCAGAAGAATGAAGTTATTTTTGTCGGTTTGCTAAGGAAATTTGGCTTTTATTACTCTTTCCCGCTGAGGCAATCAATTTATTCGAAACGAAGTGTTTAATTCTGCACTTTTGGCTAGTTTCAACTTTTCGCTGTATTTCAAGTGCACGTTTTCATCTAGCACCTATGTCATTATGCTGTAATAAAGAACCAAACATGAGATAATACAGTACTGGTGCTTCAAGGAAATTTACATCCGAATCTGGACTTACAAATGTGCACTTTAAGCCGGATTTTACTATGATTCACGAAATTCTGTTGCTCTTGAGCATCGCCTAATATCTTCTTTCTTTTATGACATAATGCAAGATCTTTTAATGTTTCTCACGTACGAACATACGGGCTTCCTGCATTACCGTAGTTGCGCAAGCACGGCACACCTGTTATCCGGCAACTGCTGAAACGAACCTGTTAAATAGGTTGCACGAAAATATTGCTAATAGTTGTTTGAAAAGCGTTACTTTCAAAGTAAATTTCTTCATATGCAAGATGAGCTATGTGCGAGAATGTACAATGAATTTTTTAAATCACTGACCGTTTGACTCCCTTAAAAATCAACTCTGAGGACGACTATTTAGAATAATTTCGAGCACAGAAGATAAGACATTTGTGTGATGTATCTTAAAGCGTAAGACATGCAAAAAAGTTCAACATTATATATGAAAGTTTACCTAGTCTTGCAGCGTATTAACCTCCGAGTCCATTATTTTATGTGAACTTTTCTTTTCTTGTAGCAACACTATGTACATAAATTTAAAGCATAAATTTTTCATATTTGTGTGTTTATGCTACTTAACAGTGATACTATTGACTGACCGCATCATGTGTCCTATGCTCTGAATAGCTGCTGTCATAAGCTAGCGAGATCACGTGACATGAGCTATGACTGGCTTACAAAAGCGCATCACAGTCTCGATTTCAATGCGAAAGTATGCAGTGTACATATTGCTGCACATCAGACATCTTTCCAAAACGTTCAAAAGATTGATACATTTCACAGCCGCGGGGAGAAGTATATTGTCACTTAACTTGTAAAAGGTGTATCTGAATGCGGGAAGAAGTGTATTTTTAGCCGGAAAATCCGGGAAAAATCGAGGAATTTTTTTCCTCGGCCGCATATACACCCTGTCTCGATGTCGCCTCTTCTTCCATGTTACTTTTTTTTTTATCACGCCTAATCACTGCTAAAACTCAGTTTACACAACTGTTGCAAAATTTGTAGCTCAGAGCCCCCACACAAACTGCCTAAACTGCCACAGACTTGGGACCTTGGTCACAGAATGTCTTTAACTGTGAGAATTACAATTGTAATTTCGCAGCTATTAAAGAAATGTAATATTCAGTCCTGAACCAATCTCACATTTAACTTTTGCGAGACGTCCTGCCTGTCTAAGTTCAGGTAATACTTTTGGAAACACCTTGCAGAATTCAAATCCAATTCTAAACTTTCCAGAGTTCATATTCTGCAACTAACACTTTCCAAAATCCAGTCCTGTTCCAACTCTTTGCAGGATTCTTATCCCTGAACTAACAGTTTCCAAATTCCTATCCTGGATGAACCTCTAATTGCGAGCTAACATCCCAAAGAAGATCCAGCTCAGAAGCGGTTCCTCTTCGTCGAAATGTCTTGGCTCAAACTCGTCTAGGGCTTGAGCCGCACGTATCGCATTACACGCCCTAAATTAGACACTTGTGACCCTTTGATTAACTTGTCTGGCTGATGGCAAGTTTGTGAAACGCAGAGTTAACATAACGTATAATAACAGTAATAATAATATCGGGAACTAAATTCATGACCCATAAATGATGTAGGCCACACAGTTACGATTTGGTTAGAACAATGTGTATTCAGAAAGCAAACTAATAGTGAAAGTTTTCGTATTTAGAGTTATGTTGCACTCAAGCACATATCCATTAGACACAGTTCAATCATTCGCAATCTCATCGCAAAATACAAGTTATCTACGTGAAAAGTTAGAGTTCACACCAGGTGCGTGCGGCTGCTCACCACTCAGAGACTAAGTCCCATGATACCACATAAGACAAAATTTTGTAAGTCATTACACTTCCTAGCTGCTGAAAGACTGACTGTCCACTTTCGCGTTTCAATCCAAACTATCCCTTTCTGCCCGTCCCCGGCCGCGTTTCCCATGCGTCGAATATCCTCGCTCAACTGACAAGCTCAGTTCCCTTTTGTGAAGCCGCCCATCTGATTGGCTATAGCGTATTCTGCATTATTTTACATTTTAACATATTTAAATAATCAAAGCTTGACCACTTTCACATTCTAAATAAAGTAACAATAATATCCATTACATAATAAACGTTAAATTCTTTTCATAAAACCAATACAATTTCCTTCTTTCTTTAAATGCCATGGCCAGTAGCAGTTCCCAAGCCCCTGCCTTATGGCCTGCAATTGATCTAGATGCAAGACCTATTCCATACATCCTCCTGCTATTGCCTACTCCAGTCTGGTCACAGATGCCACCTATTGCAATAAAGGCTGGTCTATCTGTGAAACCAGTTATGTGATCTACAAACTAAGCTGCAACCACTGTGCTACTTTCTACGTTAACATAGCAACTAACAGGCTGTCTGTCTGCATGAATAACAACTGACAATCTGTGACCAAGAGACAACTGGACCACCCAGTTGGTGAGCATGCTGATCAACACACCATGCTTCACTTCAGTGACTGCTTCACAGCATGGACCATTGGAATCATTCCTACCAACACTAGCTTTTTTGAATTTTGCAAGTGGGCAGTCCACCCTGTAACCCCTTGGCCTGAACCTTTGCTAGTCCCTGTTCTTCACCTACCGGTACCCTTCCCTGCTCCCAGTCCAGCACCACACAGCCTTCTATTACAACAGTCATTTTCCCATAATCTGCATCTCTCATCCCCCCCCCCCCCCCACACACACACACACACAAACTTCCCGATTACACTTAGGGCAACCCCAACTCCCATCTCTCCCCTCCCTGCATGCTGCTAAAAACAGCAGTACATCTTTCCCTACACTGCTATCCCTCCCCTTCCCTGCCATAGCTGCCTCCTTATCCCCACCACCCACAGATTCTTCTTCCATCAGGCACAGATAATGTGGTCAGTATAGACTTAGTGGCCTGAGATAGTGGTCATATGTGTGTGAGTTGTGCTTGTGTCAATATACGTGTGTTTTCTGTTTTACAGAAAGACCTTTCGGCCTAAAGCTCAAACATATAGCAGTCTAAATATCCACGGGTGTACTGCCGGTCTATAGTGTCCAACGGGCACAATATTTCGGCGATCAAACATGTCGCCATCATCAGGTGAACTGACGGACTGAGCTCCTGTGAACGTGCCGGCACGGAGATCCGTACGCTATGGCTGCTCAGGGGGAACTGGGTTCGGTCGCGGCGGCGCCCGATTTAAATACCCTCCGCCCGCGGCGCGCTCCCTCCGCCGTCCGCACCCCGCGCCACGGTCTCGCGGTGGAACAGATTGCGGCGGCATCTGAGATGACGTCGGTGTGATGGCTCTGTCCGCCGTGGTCGTCACAACTATGCGTTTGCTCGATTTACTCTTGATTAACCCAATCGCTGGTTCCCAAGCCTTGCTAAGATTATAGCCACAGTCACGGTTTATGAGGTCGTCATTGGTGTGAATTTCGATGGCCTCTCTAACAACGCTGTGCCAGTATCTCGACGTCTGTACCAGAATCCTCGTGCGGTCATACTCCATAGCGTGATTTTCCGACAAACAATGTTCAGCGACCGCCGACTTGCTCGGATACATTAGTCGAGTGTGCCTCTGGTGCTCACGGCATCGATCCTCGACAGTACGCATCGTCTGACCAATATACGACTTGCCACATTGACACGGAATCTGGTACACACCAGCCTTCCTCAAACCGAGGTCATCTTTGGCGCTCCCCACCAGTGCACGAGTTTTATTCGGAGGACAAAACACAGTTCTGACATGGTGTTTCTTCAGAATGCGGGCGATTTTCCCCGAGAGTGCGCCTGTGTATGGAATAAATGCAGTGCCTACCTCCTCCCTCGTGACTTCATCCATATCAACAGGTTGTGCTGCAGTGGTTGGGCGGAGAGCACGTTGCATCTGCCACTCTGAGTACCCATTTTTTCCGAAACACAGTTCTCAGGTGTTCCAATTCCTGGGGTAGACTCTCTGTGTCAGAGATAGTGCGCGCCCTATGTACTAGAGTTTTAAGTACCCCATTCCTCTGTGAAGGGTGGTGGCAGCTGTCGCCCGAAATATTGTGCCCGTTGGACACTATAGACCGGCAGTACACCCGTGGATATTTTGATTATCAAATACGCCGGGAGAAACTCAAGAATCACATATAGCAGTCTGTTTGTTGTGCCTGTCTGCAATTCAACATCTCCCCTATATGCTGAGTAGCAAACTACCCTTGTCATAATATTGTCATTATCCAACAATAAAGTCAATTCAAATAATTTATTCACCAATTTTGTCTAATTTTAAAAAGGCTGTATTTTGAAAGTGTCACCTTAGATTTGATTTTTCTTTCCAGCATTGAAAAGAGCTCATTTTGTTTGATCAGGACAATTTTGTTTAATTTGTTAGACAAACCAGTAAATAATGAAGTTCAAAATGTCCTGTGGTGGCTATTTTGAACAAAGAATGTGTGGACTTTTTGAATCTGAGTGTTTGAAAATTGTGTAAAATCTGTTAAAGCTGCTTCTAGTTGTCTCCGATTTTCATAAAATGAAAATTATATTGCTCAGCCTATGATGCTGAAAAATATTTATTGTTTCTCACTAGTTTGGAATTCATCATGACTCTTTTCCCCATCTGTGAACACACACTTATTATTATTGTTATTATTATTACTACTAGTATTATTTTACATCTGCCATTTCTGCATTGAAAGAAAGTCAAGTAGAAGTTATAATCACACTGTAGCTTCACAGAAGTTCAATTCAACATTTCATTGCAGTGTAGCATTGATTTTGCAGATAATTCCGCAAATCACATGACATTCGTATCTCGAAAAGGTTTCAGAAAAGTAAAAGAATTTTCTGCAGAGCAACAACAATTATTTAAAAGAAGAATGAATTACTGTCCTGCTGAAAATATTCAAATCTTTTTATAACGTAGCATTGCTTTAGATAGGTATAAATGACTGTAAAAGTACTGTTCTTATCCTTTTGATCTAAAGAGCAATATGAAACCTGCTGAGAAATTGTGCTCACAATATTGAAAACCATTTGGGGGGGGGGGGGGGGGGGGGGGGGACGATGTAACAGACGCCAGCATCACAGTCAGAAGATGAAACAGAGGAAGTACATCCATCAGAATCACTGAATCGCTCAAGACAAACCTAACTGCTATAAAGATCTCTCCTCTGAAATTTCAAATGGTGTCAATGACCAACTTCATATGTCATACAAAAAAGTGAAATTGAAGTAGCAATTACACATGAGTTTACTGTTGCTAGGGGCTTTGGACCAAAAGAGTTTGAAACACTTGACATAAGTAAAGTATGTCTTGATGGTGTCATACACTATTGTCACAGTGAGATGTGAGGAAGTGTGGCCATTTAGTGCTTCAGAGCTATATCATGTACACACGACCATCTTCTGCTACAGACACCCACATCATTTTTAGCCACCATAAAGATTTTATACTTGACATACAAGTTGTTTGATGAAGTTGTGTGCAATATACGCCGCTGATGATGGGATGTATCCCCAAATAGCAGTCTGACAAATAAATACTTTTGAAGTGCAACTCATGTTATATAAGATACCTTTTATTATGAATTCATATACTATGTCTTACATGTAATTGATGAGCATTGCTAATATTGTAGGATAAGTTTGTTGTATGTTTCATTGTCATTTAATTCAACATGCTACACTTTATGTAACCAAATTCCCATGTTATTGTTCCATTATCAATGGTATGACAGTAACTCAGTCTTAATAAGATCAATATCAGTGTGGAGAACATTTTCTTTTTTGTATATGTATTATGTATTTTTGTTTTGGTGACAGTATAGATGTTCTTGACGATTTCCTCAATCTATAAACGGAACAAAAAAGAT
Source organism: Schistocerca gregaria (assembly GCF_023897955.1). NCBI lineage: Eukaryota > Metazoa > Arthropoda > Insecta > Orthoptera > Acrididae > Schistocerca > Schistocerca gregaria. Next base: position 868,598,690 of record NC_064920.1, on the reverse strand, counting down.
GTTTATATATGTAGGTAGCCCCTTTCATGAATGTATCCTGGAATTTTCTCTAGCACTTAGAAATCCATATGTGCACAAAGGCTTGCCAGATGTGAGAGTCATGGTGAGTTTCCTTGCACTTTGTGTTAAGTACTAAATTGTAGACTACCTTAAAACTATCAGTTTTCTGATGGATTTGATTTGACCTAGCATGAATTACTTTCCTGTTCCAACCTTTTCATCTCAGATTAACACTTGCACCCTGCATCCTCAATTATTTGTTTGATACATTCCATCCTGTGTTTTCCCCTACAATTTTTATGCATTACAGCTCCTTAAAGTGACATGTAAGTTATTCCTTGACATCTTGCATGTGACCTGTCATCCTGTTCTTTCTTCATGCCAGTATTATCTGTATGTTTCTCTCCTTGCCAGTTCTGTGAAGAACCTCCTCAATTCTTATCTTATCAGTCCACCTCTGTCAATATCCTTCTACAGCACCACATCTCAGGTACTTCAATTCTCTTCTCTTCCAGGTTTCGAACAGTCCATGACTGACTTCCATACAGTGCTATAGTCCAAATGTACATCTTCAGAAATTTCTTCCTCAGATTAAGACAAAATTTTGAAACTAGTACAATTCTTCTTCCAAGGAAAACCCACTTTGGTTGAATTTATCTACTTTTTATTTCCTTAATTTGGTTGTCATGTTATTTTACTTTCCAGATAGCAGAATTCCTTTACTTCGGTGCTCCAATTCTGATGTTGAATTTATCACTAATCTCACTTCTGTTAGTCATAATTACTTTAATTTTTCTTCATTTTATTCTTAGTCCATAGTGGTTGCTCATTAGACTCGATATTCTCAAAAGGTCCTGCAATTCTTCCTCACTTTACAGAGAATAATAATACCATTAGCAAATTTAATCTTTGGTATCCTTTCACTCAGTATTTTGATCCCACTCCTCTACCTTTTTTTGTTTAAATCATTACTTTTTCGATTTATCGACTGAACAGCATGTACAAAAGACTACGTCCCTGTCTTACATTTTTTGTAATTCGAACGCTTAATACATTGTCTTCTATTCTTATTGTTCCTTTATGGTTCTTGTTGCCACAGTAGAGTGCATTTAGGTGTCTGTATGAGTGTGAATGTGTGTAATATTGTTGGAAAAAGAGATAGTGCTCAGAAGCTAGTTTGGATGCTCTTTTCTGTTATGTGTTACTGTACTCCATGCATTGATCTGCTGTAGGCAAGTGGTTGCCTTTCCCTTATTTTCCTGAGAAATTCTAATATGTTGCACCATTTTATATTGTCAAATGTATTTTTTTTAATTAGATAAACAAACCCTACAAAAGTGTGTTGATGTTTCTAAGTGCATTTACATTTCCTAATCCAAACTGATCATTATTTAAAAGTTTCTAAATTTTCTTTTCCATTCTTCTATAAAATATTTTTGTCAGTAATTTGGGTGCATAATCCATTAAAGTCATTGTACAATACTTCTTGCACTTTGCTGCTCCTGTTATGTATGGGATTGTGTGGATGATATTTTTCTGAAACACTGTGGGTATGTCACCAGTCTCATAGATTCTACTAACCAACTCGAGTAGTAATTTGATTGCCACTTTCCCCAGTGATTTTAGAAATTATGAAGGAATATTATCTATGCTTTTGTCTGATTTAATATCAAGTCTTCTAAACCTCTATTACGCTTACACTGCAGAAAAATTTCGTACAACTACTTTTGGATCTCATGCTTGAGAAAGGCCTATTTTGTTTTATCTAGCAGACAGTGACAAAATACACATAATCAGATTGAGAAACCACACCAGTCTTGGGTACTATTTGTATTAAAAGCTTTTTCAGTATTAGACAACGACATTTCAGTGTTTCCTGTAGCTAAACATTGACGAACTTCGTTGAGGTTCTAGATTCTTTCGCAGAAAGGAAAGTGTGCCATTTAAAACTGTAGCAAGAGTACAGAGAAAAAAGTAGTAGGACCTAAGGATTGAAGAAATGTGTACTGTCTTGTGTGTCTCTTGTCTTTACTGGTTTAATGTATTCTGTATTTAATTTTATGTTACACAAATCAGCAAGGTATTGACTTAGAGGCAATAAGAAGCGCAAATTTTGTAAAGACTACCTGTTGTCCCGATTACAATTAATCCCACCCAGTGTTAATTGTGGGTCCTTCTTTTAAGAAGGGCAGAATGTCAAACAGGCCAACTGGAAGCAGGAGAGGCATTGCAGGACATTTTAATTTCCACTGTTCTGTATATAGTTTGATGGCATTCATTACAAAATATACACGTTCAATTCCACAGAGCAAAAAACAGTGACGTGCGGTAGCAGAACGCTGTGTGAAGAGGCATGGCGTTGGACTTTGGCACACTTAAGACCTAATAACATTTCTTACATTTCCATGAACATATATGCTTTATGTATCAGACTCTTCAGAAAATTGTACGCTACAAAATGAACATATATTTGGAAAGTCGATTTTGGTAAATTGTTGACATCCTATCTCAAACACTCAAGCGAGGGGGGGAATGGAGGCACCACTATCTAGTATTTCCCCAGTTCGGAAATATTGTAGATCCGGGAGTGATGCACAGAGCCGTCTGAGCTATAATGGAGAGGTGGGTAGTGTCCATGTGACCTGTATTTACAATTAGTGATTTGCTGTTTCCTCTTCATTTACTGCTCTCACGTCAAATGAAAACAAAACGGAATTCCGTGGCTGGGAGCCTTCAAGTGAATTAAAATAATTATGGAAGGCTAAAATATGTTATTTGTTTCAGATTTTATTTCATTTCCACCTTTCCGACAGTCAAGCATTAATCACCTTGCAGAACAATGAAGTTATTTTTGTCGATTTGCTGAAGAAATTTGGCTGTTATTAATCTTTTTCGCAGAAGCAGTCAATTTACTTGAAACAGTGTTGTTTAAGTACGCATTATTGGCTAGTTTCGACTGCTAACTTCATTTCAAGCACACGTTTTCATCTTCTAGTACGTATGGCATTGTGCCATAATAAAGAACCAAACATGAAATAATACAGTACTGGTACTCCAAGAAAATTTCCATCCAGAAAACCACACTGAAAAGCTTAATATCAGGTTGAGGCCTACTTCATTGGGAATCTGGACATACAAGTGTTTATTTTAGTATGGTTCACAAAATTTGAGTATCCTCTGATGTCTTGTTTCTTTTATGACATACGATAGATCTTTTAATGTTTTGCACGTACGAACATACGGGCTTCCTACGCCTTTGTAGCTGTGCAAGTGCAGTGACGCCTGTTATCTAGCGCTCTCTGGCAACTGCTGAAACGAACCTATTGCTAACAGGTTGCTGGAAAATATTTGGGATGGTGGTTTGAAAAGCATTACCAACAAAGTATACTTCCTTTTATGCAAAATGAAATATGTGCGAGAATGTATGATGAATTTCTTAATCTCAGACCGTTTGACTCTCATTTAAAAAACAGCTCTTTGGTGAAGAATTTAGTGCCCAGAATATCAGGAATTTATGACATTATTAAAAATTTAACTGGCACATTTGTGTAATATGTGTTCAAAGTGTTACACGCGCAAAAAATGTCAACATTATAAGTGAAAGCCGTGCTTTTCTTGTAGCAACACTACGTATATGAATTTAAACCATTAACTTTTGCTGTTTCTGTGTTCACGCTACTTAACTGGGATGTTGCTATTGGTTGTCTACATCACGTGTCCTATGCTCTGAATATCCACTGTTATCAACTGGCAAGATCACGTGATGTGAGCCATGATGAGCTTACGAAAGTGCATTGCAATCTCAATTTCAATGCTTCGGAAAGTAACATGGTGATGTTTGGTGGAATTCGAGTTTATACTTTCTTAGTATGAAAATATGCAGCTTACATATTGCTGCATGTCAAAGATCTTTTCAAAATATATTTTTTTCCCGTGAGTTTCGTTTTATAAAGTGCCGGGAAATTCTATGCTGGTGTATAAAACCATAACCATTCGAAGGTTGATACGTTTTACAGTTCTGAAGGAATGTCACTTAACTCACCCGAGAGAAAGTGCATTTTTAACTGGGAAATCCAGGAAAAATCCGGGAATTTTTTATCCTTGTCCGCGTATACACCCTGTACTACAACTCAAAATGGACTTTCTTATGAAATGTAAGTAATCCAACTCGCTAAATGAAAAGTTTTGTGAAAGGAAACACTAGTGAAATAAGTTGTGATAAATCTTTAGCTGAGAACTTCTCACATGAGCTTTCAAATTCATTACTGTTCACAGTTGCAAGCTTTGAACTGCCACTGCTTTTAGCTTCAGATGGCAGTGAAACTTTTTTTTTTATGTAAACATTGGTTTTTCCTTGCGGCAACTATTATTTACCTTTTATGGGACCGTGAGCTGATAAATCAATTTCTTGCCGTAACAGCTGCTCTGGAACACTCTGTAAGACTTCCAGTGTTTGTACAAGTGCTGGAATTTTCATTTAGGTTTCAAACCTGAAGGTATTAGATTAAATGAAGACAGTAGGCTACAAATGTAAATTCTCTCCAACATATTATGTAATATGAATCATATTCATTTAGTAAATGATGACTGATAAGTGTCGCAGAGAAGGTATTGTCAAGCTTTGCCCCAAATATGAGTAGCGTGCTGCTTTTCCATTATGTAACTGTTGCTATGCAATTTCTTCGTCTTCTTCATAATTTTCTTCCAGCAGTCAATACAACAGCAAATTGCCGTCACTAATTTGAGAAATGTGCGCAAACTGTTCACGACTGAGTTGAAGATTACTTGCACATAGCCCTGTCAGGCAGTGCACTAGGTGCCAGTGTGCTCAAATAAAATGCTTTAACTTCTGTTTTCTCTATACTGTAGTTAGAAATGATTTTTCTTCCAGCTTTGAAAACGATTTCAATGTGTTAGCTACATTTAGCAATGTATAGCCTAAAATGAACCAATGTAAGGTAGCTAGCAACCACATTTTTCACAGAAAATCCTCCAAATTTTTTGCCGCAATGTAATTGGAAGTTTGTGTGCCATATAGTTTCCTCAGAATAGAATGAGAGGTATTATATACAGTAGTGTAGAAATTCAGAATAAGTTATTTTTTATAGTTTAATAAGCTTTTATTGTTTACAGCAAGTAAATTGGAAAACTGATTTTACTCATGTACAGCTGGCTGTGAGTCACCTCATGGGACCCATTCATTATTTTGTTGTGTGGTTTTTTCTCTCACTAATGCTCATTACATATTTCTGACTTGAACAGTACATTGAACAACTATTTACTTGTATGTTAGCTCAGCAGCATAAGTGCACAATCAATACAATAAACAAAACAGATCCGTTCGCCTTTGGCTTTAGACACTCCTGTTTACTTGTTCTCCTCCCAGTCTTTTTGAATTGTACATCCTCCTCTTGAGAATTTTGAACAGTGTATTCACTGTTACTAGCTAAAATTTATTGCTGAAATCAGTTACTGAATTACATATTGAGTATCCTCATATACTTTCCTAACCCCTCATCTGTTGGTGACCTCAGCAGGTGTCCCTGAAATTTTTGTTGCCACTGTCAACTATCGCTGAACTGTTTACAGTAACTCACCACCTTTGCTACCCTCCTATTCATGATAAACCATACCTCTATTAGACCATTTTCTAATGGTGTTATATTACCCTATATTTGTCTGACCAGAAATCCTTATCTTCTTTCAACATCTCTCTGGTTTACCCCCTAGTAGATCTAGACTGAGCCTTGCATTTCTGGTTTTCACATCTAACTCTGCTACTACATTCACACTTCTGACATTCAACCATCCAATTCATAACATGTTACCCTTTCATTGGTTATACAGTCTCTTTCTCACGGTCAGTGCTCCTATGGCTTTACCCTGCTTCAGATTTGAATAGGGGCTAATCAATGATATTTTTCAAATGGCAAGATCATTATTACACATCTTCAGTTACATGCCATATGTCCTGTGGATATATATAGTGTATATTCACCTATTCAGTATAGTAGTTTTGACTGCCTTCTCCGCCCTCTTTGACAGGGCAATTGGTGAGGGTGAATATTTGTACTGGAAATCTTCAGTCTCCATTGATATAATTTGTATTCAGAATTTAAGCAGTGATTAGGATTAAACCCAATACCCAGGATGTTTCAATTATTAGTCAAAGATATTTCTCAAAGACCATGGTAACAACTGACTAGGTGAGTCGAAATACTAGTTGGAATATGACAATGGCATACTGCTTCCAATATGTCAACTTACAGTATAAACTTTCAGTTGAATATTGCTTGACTTTTTATTTCAAAACATAAAAAATTAAATGCCTGTTTGTTGTTATTTCTGTTCAGAAGAAAATTAAAAAGTATCATTTAGGAAGACCATAGTGGTGTCAAGAATGTCATAAAAAGAAAAATACTCAATTAGTTTATGTTGGTAGTGTATGAGGTGGTGTTATTTTATAAGACGTATTGTTTCTTAAAATACAATGAAAAAATTATTTAATATCATGATATTTTATGTATCTTGTATGTGATTCTAGGCAAACCTTGTCATATGAACCATCCCTGAAGATATAACCACAGGCCACCAATATTTTACACTGAAATGAAAACACAAAGGGTACTTGCATTGTTTTTGTGTTCAGTTATTTCACTTTAGAGAAAATAGTAATAAACAGAATAGGAGGCTCAAGGGTGCCTCATAAGCACTCTTAAAGCTCACATTTACAGAACCGCAAATGTGTAATTTTTGTATATTTAAAGAACTTAAGTTTTTTGAACTTATTATACTTGTCTTCTAATTAATGTTTGAAACTTCAGATATTTTCTTTATCTAATAAATGATATGTACTATTGTGAATACATTTGTAGAAATTTGATGATGTTTTGGGGTATATCAATAAAAATGTTATACCTTCCAACCTCCCTTACCTTCCTTTTATAGTTTAATTTTGCAGTGACCAGGCATGGGTCTGGGATAGTTAACACAGAGAACATGAATTGTTACTAAGAGAGCTTGACCATATTGCCTAATATGAAGAAGTGTCTCTTCACTTTATGAATATTCATGTTCCTCAGATTGAAGTGAAGAAATGTTGCTTTAAAGGATAATCGTACAGGCCATTCTACTTCATTCACTGACTTTCCAAAAACAACACTCTTTCTTACAATGCCTAACCCAGCCACACTTGTCTTAATAGTTAAAAAGTTTTCCACATTCACATTGGAGTTGCAACTGTATTGCTCTTCTAAATTAATCTTTCAGGTTGTAAGTGTCCACAATAAACTTTTTATAACTGTTCACATTATAAAATTTTTCACCAACGAAAGCTGCTGATTGACAATGATGAGCCGTTTCGTCCACTGATTTCATATGCAGTTATACGCCCTATAAACCATACCATTACTCACTACTGCCCTCACAAGCAGTGTAATATTTCCAAATTCATAAATCATCACTTCAGGAAACTGTTAAAATAATTCTGACATAATGCATCTACACACAATTGTCTTGCACAAAACCCGAAAGTCGATGTTCTTTTCACATTTTGATGCATCCCCAGTAGCTCTTGGGCATTGTTGAAAGAAATATCAAGACAGTGTTTCTGCTGGATAAACACACTCTCAGCTTTAAAAGTTCCAGAGGACAAACCAGCAATGCGTAAAGGACACAATTTAATGTCACACTGTTGTCAATAGTCATACCATTTATAACCTGTTATAATAACTTTGGTTTAATTGGGATGGGAAACACATTTTTTTGTGGAAGTTTCCCATACCTTTGAGTTTGAAATGCGATTATGATGAATTGAGATCCTTCCAACTGCACTGATGTTTTAATAGCTCAAGTATGTGTGGATGCTGTAGGTAGAACTGGGTATTCAAAAAGCTCCCATGATCGGAAGGTTAGTGGTAGATAGGTGCTGGCATTCAGAGCTTTCATGAGCTTCAAGCGTTCCTCATCAGCAACAGTGATGTGAGGCATTTTCCATACTGTATTATTAATTTTTATTTAAACATTCTCTGCAGCTGTTCGAACGAATGAATTTGCGTCACTTGCACTCTGCACCAAAATAAGTTCCTGTTTAGTGTTTATAATAATTCGCTGTCTGTCCTTGAAATGACCCATAATCATTTTTAGTGGCATACAAGCGGTAAATCGGCTGTATCCCCCCTCACCATCAGGTGCATCTATGAACAATCCCGCATTTTCCAAGCTGTTTGAATCAGAGGCTAAGGCTGAAACGTACGTCTTAAGGGTTGACGTTATGTCGACATTGCATGAGCAATCTATTTCAATACTGTTAAGTTCATAACATATCTCTTGAAACAGGAATGCTAGTGCATTTCGCGTGAGCTTCGATAGCATTACCACAGTGCCATCAGCTTTCTTAAATGTACAGTTCAGATACAGGAAGCTCTTGCAAGACAATGTTTCGGCATCCTGATGCTGGGTAACAATCCTAATTTCATCATTTTCATTGTTAAATGTGCTTGAAGCGTAGGGTTTGTTTGAGTGGTATTCATAACGTATAATTCAGTCATACTCTACTGACTGAGTTACGTTGAGCGACGTCATTCTGTGGTTTTAAACCTGCTGAAATGAGGAATTTGTAATTAAGGTGTGTTATCACACTGCCCTTCCGCGATGCACTGACGGGTTGTGAGCTCGGTGTGCTAGCTTTATACCTTACTCCCATCTCGCCTTAGATGCAAGTGTACAATGATCTCTTCTTCTCGAAAGTTAACAAGCTGATTATTCTGGGTAACAATATGCAGTTCTAGGTAATCCAATGTCTGAATTGTGACCGGGAGATGTATAGGATTTTTTGTGGGGGCTTGAACTATTTTATAACCCAGCACCAACTGTAGGGAAGAATCCGTAAATTGAGTGAACCAGTTTATCGTTGAGGTATGAGTTTGTGGCAATATTGCACTCAACATGGATTGTGCTGACTGGTAGTATATCTGCAGCCTGATCCGATGCGTAAACTTTAGTCGCACCCTTCACCAAAACATGATCCTTTTGCAAAACCTAGCAGTGGACCTATTGAATCTCTCTGTCTAAAGTCGAACCCAGCTCTTTCTGTCCGTATTTCAGATTTAAGGGTATTAATGTTTGCGCATAGTTCAATACCTTTTCCTGACTGTTTTAAGACTTCGTTTAAATCATCAGTATCGTAGACACCAGGTTGTATTTGTAGAATCTCCTTCCGACCATCAATTTCCAGATGCAGTTTATTGTTGCTCTTTGTGATATTTGGAATGCTGTTATAAGTCTCCAGAACAATACTCCAGTCCCCTGCAATTAAATCAATCGGCGGAATGTAATTTGCACATAATGCTGATCCTCGCTCTTATAAAGTCAGAATGTACGACATTGCATTTAAACCTCATATGATGGATGTGCATTCAATGATGGCTCTTTTATATGTGTGGATGTTCGCACACCGTCTCTGATGGGGAGAAGTGAAAGCGCGCATTCCAGACTTCTCACCACTCGGTCTAAATATAGTGTGCATTCCAGAGGTTTGCTGATGCAGGCGAAGGCTAATTTGTCGTGGCTGTGATGAGGAACATAACGCAGAGATGCTTGCACAGGTATGTGTTAAAGACCTGATATCACTGGGAATTGTAGAAAACACATCTTTTGCTGGTGAAATAGTGTTGTAATTCTTCAAGTGACTGTATATCCCCAAATGAATCGAAATATTGTACTGTATTTGCACTTTCCTTAACATACACAAGCCAACGGGTCTCTGGACCCCAGCAACATCTACATTTACAATTCCGCGCACATTAGTCTGCCACATGGTCTTCGGTAATGTATCCCGCATAAAGGCACCACAGAATCCAGGAATGTGAAGTTTGTCTTTAGCTGTATTAACGAGATCTTTATTCATGAGCGCTTGATCAGGTAGGGTAACTAACGAACTTTTTTTTATTTATGAAGAGACCTAGTCCTTTCTTGTATGGTTTCAAGTAGAGGCCCTTTCCAATAGCTGCTGCTTCCATGGCCTGAGTATGTCTTCTGGCTTCCTCTAGTTGCGTATGTGCATTTTGTGAGTTTTTGACCGTTTTGGCTACAGCTCCACACCTACCTGTAAGTGAACCTACTGCCGACAGAGCTGCAAGGGCTGGAACATGGAACGGAATAATTCCACCTGATATGTTTGGTAGTGGTAGGACCCTAAGTGGTTTAATTGCAGTCTTTTTCTTCTTGTTCTTATTGCCGTCGCCCCCTTCAACACACTTTCAGCTGCACACATTGATGTGAGAATACAGTTTTTCAAACAGCCGGCATTCTTCTCCTTCGCCCCCAAAGCTGTTCGCACTGCATTCATGATGTCACGCGTCGTCGCTGGCTGGGCACAGCTGAGTACATGCACTGCTTCCCTACTCCCTCATTCTTACTTCTTCTCCCCTTCCTACTATTCCCCTCAGCTCGCAGTCAGTGCTGCTACCACTTCTTGCCACTATACTAGTGGCTGCCAATGAGAGGCAGGAAGGTGTGAGGGTGGTTTGTTTGGATCTGATTCTCAGAGATTGTTGATGCAGCGGCTGGAGATGGTGGCCATGTGTGCATGAGTTGTATCTGAGTGGTTATGTGAATGTGTGTGTGCTCTCATTTCCTGACAAAGGCTATGGCCAAAAATTTAGTTGTTGTAGAGTGTGATTGTCTTTCCTATGTGCCTGTCTGTGATTCAGCAATCATCTTCACGGTGAGTTGTTACCTATCCTCATTAGTATTGATTCTTGGAGTATTCGCACAAGCTATCTGTTCCATGGGTTGATCACTGCGGGGTCATTTCTTCAACTAGGTGTCTGTGATACAAGAATAGCTGGCCAGTAGAGTGGATTTCAATGACAGACCAAAACCACAGGCCATTTCTGTGGGTATCTCAAATGGATCAGGCCTTCCGATCTGAAGCCCATCATTTCCCACTAATGTGCAGGCTCTGCCCATCGGATCTAGTCTCGCCAATGTGCCCACATGCCAGGTCTGTTTGTGTGTCGTGTAATGCAGCAGCTTTCCATTGTTTATCCATGGACCCAGGACTGCAGTGCTCCTCGACAGGCGAGAGCCACGCACGATGGATTTCAGAAATTGTAACTGTCTCACGACAAGCACATTGTACACTGCAGCGTTTTATAGACATTTCATTTATTTCAGTACATTTTGGCACTTAGAGAGTGTGGACAATGAGAAGAAGAAAATTTTTGCAATCGCTGTTAGTTTGTACGCTATGTACTCATATATTTCTCGAAAGAAAAATCACACAATTGTGTGGCATTGGTGGCCAGGAGATCCCATATGGGGAAGTTTGGCTGCCGGGTTGCAAGTCTTCTTTCAGGTGACGCCACATTGGGTGACTTGCATGTTGATGAACGTGAAATGATGATGATGACAGTACAACACCCAGTCCATGAGTGGAGAAAAATCTCCAACCCGGCTGGGAATTGAACCTAGGCCCGCTATGTGCTAGGCAAACATGTTACCACTCAGCTAAGCAGGCAGGCGCACAATATATCTAAAATACTAGCCATATCACAGTGGGTAATAAGTGACAGTAATGAACATAGCAGAACCAACATTTTATTGGCAGTACCTGTAGTGTTGGTTTACACAACTCTTCCCCATATTATACACTTCTTTCAAGAGGCCTACTCTTACATTTTTCTGAGGTTAATCCTGGAATCAGTGAAGGTATTTTAAATCTGTCTTGCAATTCCAAGGAAATGCATATTTTTGTCGCCTGTTTCATTTTATTGAAATAAAATAACATCAGTAGCCTTAATGAAACGCGTATACCATTTGGCTTGCTTTCTCCATCTAAAAATAGTTTATTACAAAAGGTATTGATGTTAGTACTTAAGATTTTTGCTCACATATTTAGAAATACAGAAGTCCCTATATTTTTTCTGTCAACTGTAGTCTTTTTTCACCCTCGACACCTCAAAATTTGCCAGGGAAAAAATTTTAAACTTATCTGGAAATCAGGGAATTTCACTTGGGGAAACTTGTGGCAACCCAAAATTCCCTTTCATGTGTTTCATTTTTATATTTTCTGCTTTCACTAATTAAATTTTCATATCTTCTATGAGAACCAGTAATTTCTACTAGACTCTGTCTTTTAAGTTGTTTGATCCCCTACTGCCTTCACCATTTCATCTCTCGAAAATTACCCATTCGTCTTTTGTATTACTTTCCCCTACTGTAGTCAGTTGTTGCCTGATGCTTCCTCTGAAACTCTCAACAACCTGTGGTTCTTTTGGCTTATCAGATCCCATTTAATTAATTTTCTACCTTTACTGCAATTTCCTCAGTTACACCACGTCATGTGCGATGAAGAGTTAAAGGACAGGACTCAGTCACAACTATGCCATCTGTTATGCACTCAAATTGATTTTCACCGCTTCCCTGATCATAGTCTAACATTATGGGTCATCAAGCTCCTAATGGTACCCTGTTCTGCCTATAATTGAAATATTAAATAACTCATGTAAGAAAAATAAGTTACAGTTCTGTTGCTGATTACCAGACATAGAATTAATTAAGATCAGTTACGAGATATGGATCCCAGAACTAATTCGTTAACATTGCTTTTTGTAAAAATGCAACTGTTGAAAACAATATTCATCTTTCTGTATGTCACTGTAGGTGCTTTTGTTGTTGTTCATAATCAATAAATTGTGGTCAGAGTGATTATCTGGCCTGGAAATGTCTTACACTTTAAAATCTAGTTCCAAAATGCGTCTTACCATTTTATAATCAATCTGAAACCTTCCAGTGTCCCCAGGTCTCTTCCACATAAACAGCATTCTTCCATGGTTCTTAAACCAAGTGTTGGTGGTGATTAAATTATGCTTGTGGGACCACCATGACTATAAAGAACATCACTGGTGGTTGACTGAGAGTATACATGCAATCTTTGAGAGTCAGTTTGCTTAATGGCTTGAGTGTTTGCAGTTTTATCTGGTTTGTACAGCCTTTAGAAAATAAAGAGTGTGCTTGATCAGATCTGTGTATTAATATACCTCCTGCACATTGTCCACCTAGTGCAGCAGTACATTGGTGGCCTATGATGACTGTGTTTACATTTATTATGTGACAACAATGTTTCTGTCATACCATGGTTGTACTGTGAAGTTTACACTTCTGGAAAACAGCTCTCATATTGGCATACCTGGTTTTGGACAATATCCTTCATGCACCTCTTCACGACAGTGCTCCAACAATGAACAATGACACTGATTAATGGGTCTGTCAAACAACCTATTCTGTGATTTCACAACAGACTCGATTTTTCTCGTAAACTGTACCACCTCTGAGCCACATCAATCCAACCAGTTGGATTCATTTGTTTGGTTTTGCCAAGGAGTCACCAGCATCACACAAGAATTTGTTCAGTTTTGGCCATATGCAGATGGCTGCATTGTCTTTCAATTCGTCTCCCATGCCACAAGTGTACACAGCCGAACTGCACAGGCATTCTTCCTCTTCTGATGCTATAGTCGCAAATTCAAATCCTGCCTTGGGAATGGACGTCTGTGATGTCCTTAGGTTAATTAGGTTTAAGCAGTTCTAAGTCTAGGGGACTGATGACCTCAGATGTTAAGTCCCATAGTGCTTAGAGCCATTTGAACCATTTTCTACTGATGCAGCTATAGCAACTCACTGGACTAGGAGCTCGTCTTAAGCTGCAACCTTTTCAGTAGGATCAACCAACTCACTTGTGGCCAGTATTTTTGCTTCAAGTGGCATCACCAGTGACAGCTTGAAACTCGTCACACTGCTTAGTCACCTGGGTGAACATGCATATATGATCAAGGATGTCATATTCACCCTACCCACTGAAAGTAAATATGAAGCTGCAAGATAGTACTCCTCTGCCACCTCTCCCACTCCATGGAGGAACAGTTACACCACGTCATGTGCGATGAAGAGTTAAAGGACAGGACTCAGTCACAACTATGCCATCTGTTATGCACTCAAATTGATTTTCACCGCTTCCCTGATCATAGTCTAACATTATGGGTCATCAAGCTCCTAATGGTACCCTATTCTGCCTATAATTGAAATATTAAATAACTCATGTAAGACAAATAAGTTACAGTTCTGTTGCTGATTACCAGACATAGAATTAATTAAGATCAATTATGAGATATGGATCCCAGAACTAATTCGTTAACATTGCTTTTTGTAAAAATGCAACTGTTGAAAACAATATTCGTCTTTCTGTATGTCACTGTAGATGCTTTTGTTGTTTTTATTGTTGTCATTGTTGCTGTTGTTGTCCTGAAAATAAATAGGACATGATTTCAACGAGAGCATTCTTGGATCCTGAAAGTGTTGGAGGAGGAGGAAATCCTGTTGACAATGAGGTTATTATAGATGTATGAAAGTGCTTAAGAACAAAATGTTAATCTTCCTCTTGTTCTCAATATTGTGGCGTAGTTGGTTCCTCCATTTAGCAAAGTTGTCAATACTGTAGTTCGGTCATGCTCACAAAATGACGTATTTCAGGTATAAATATTACTACTTTAAAATGAAACACCAATTTAAGTCACTTTCATATTTATTCTTCACAATAATGACAAAACAATTTTTTCCACTTAATGAAACACCATAAATATAATTAACAAGAGCACATCGTGGATGACAATGAGTTACATTTCGACTTCTCCCCCTCACAGCTCACATGCAACTCTCTACTAATGCTGCTACTGCTACTAATCAGAGAAAAACATAAACCGTAGATGCATGGCTGGTCGAAAAGTCTCATTCACATCAATTTTTCAAAATGGATAAAATGAAATGTCGTGTGGCTAGGGCCTCCTGTCGGGTAAACCGTTCGCCTGGTGCAAGTCTTTCGATTTGATGCCACTTCGGCGACTTGAGCGTCGATGGGGATGAAATGATGATGATGGGGACAACACAACACCCAGTCCCTGAGCGGAGAAAATCTCCGACCCAGCCGGGAATTGAACCCGGGACCTTAGGATTGACATTCCATCACACTGACCACTCAGCTACCGGGGCCGACTTCAAAACAGATGACGTATGTGGAATAGCTTACATCAAATAATTATTGCATTTAATTAAGTTTGAATATTCAGTTTTAGTTTTACATAATTAAGAGGAGATAAATACACATGACAAAAATATGGCTTCGCAAACATCAAAATAAACCAGTAATCTCATATTAAAAAATGTGTGTTATTAATGTTACACAACTTTACAATAAAGGGAAAAGTGTATTGTTTTGTACAATTGGTTGCAGTTGTATTGCCATCTACTACACTCCACAACCACACAGATGTAGTTTCGATCAAAGCCACCCACAAATGTGCAACTGGCCATGCTCGCCCACAAACAACAGCCATTGGATGTATAACTCAAACTTGTGGATAAAGTATTTTCCATCATTCAACATTGACAATGTACCAACAATGACGACACCAGTGGCACTGAATGTGACTTGCAACTGTGATGGGAGCACAGCTGAACTCTAATGACCTCATTGTCAACAGGATGTTATGACTTTTGCACTGCCACAACAGTAACCCACCCACCTACCACATAGCACTCACACCTGTGCAGAACCCCGTCAATCATGCTGCACGTGCACCTGTGCCAAATCGATTCTACTGGTACCACGTACATTTTGGTGAATCCACTCGCAATTATCATTCGTCTTCCCAAACTCACTGTACAGTCTGCAGGAGGTGCACCAAACCATGCACGGTATCTAAGTCACATAGTCACAATGAAGATGATGGCCCTCACCTGCCTTGCTCTCATCATGACAACAGACTCTTTATACTTGACCGCATCAGCAACCAACATTATCTGGTCGACTCTAGCTCGGAAGTCAGTACTTTGCAGCCCTCTTCAACATCCCTGACACCAACCGTTTCAGCCATCCAGCTTTGTGCAGCAAATGAAATGATAATCTGAGTTCATGGATCTCAGACCCGCACTCTGGACCTCTGTTGTAACTATGTTTTCACCTGTGAATTTGTATTTGTGGATGCGGATAAACATGTAATCGGCACAGACTTCCTATGTTGCTTGTGTTTGACTTTCAACCTGCCTTGTAGCATGTTGATTCACACAGCTAGCAGCCACTTTGCCACTGGTGTCAATGGCCACGTCCCACTTTCACAGCAGCTCCCACCACTCACAGAAATGCCCAGCAGCCATCAGTTCTTTCAGGACTGCCTCTGCACCATTCATCACATACAGCAAGCGTAACAACTTTACTCAGACATGTGCATGATGAACTTCCACCTGCAACAAGGCAATGATGTCATCCAACACAGAATTTATGATCTGTGGATGCACTTAGAGCATCATTTTCATCCATTGAAACAAAAGTATGTACCGTGCTTTTAGTTTGCCTCCCCTTAACCTGTCTCCATGCCCCATGCCTCAAGACTGGTTTGTGCTGTGCACCATTAAAGACAGAACAATTCATAAGATTATCATTACACTTGGACCACCGGTGCATCACAGACTGTGTAGACTACCACTGGATTTACTCCAGGTCGCTAAGGCAGTGGTCGACAAACTCCTTCCAAGCTGGCATTGTATGACCCTTCGACAGTTCGTTGGTTTCACCCATCAAACTGGTTCCCAAAAAGAGATGAATCTATCAGGCTGTGCAATATTTACAGGGTCTAAATGCTTGCACTAAACTGAGCACCGACCCAGTTCCAAACATACTGGATTCCACTCATTATTTGGCAAACACCTCTGTGTTAAATATCATTGACTGCTAAACTACTTACCTTCAAACCCTATGTGCGTGAAAAATATTCAAAAAATGGCTTTTATCACACTGCTTGGTTTGTTTGAGTTGATGTCGCATGGACTTGAGAAAGCCACTCAAACATTATAGCACTTTATTGGTGGCATACTAGTAAGCCTATATCGATGATATCCTAATTTTCTTGCCAGACAATGACTCCCAAAACTCGCATTTCAAACAATTTATTGGTGCACTGTCTGACATAGGAGCTGTGATCAAAGAAGAGAAATGACAGCTCTGTCAAAATAAAGTTGTTTTCCACAGTCATGTAGTGGACGCCCCTAGCATTTGCTCTATGTGACAAAGACCATTCAGGAACTTTTACAAACACAGGACTGCCAAGAACTATGATGGTTTTTAGGCATAGTAAATTTTTTATTGAAGGCATCTTCTACAGGCAGCTTCCCTTCAGGCACCACTTACTCAAGACCTCAATGGCAACACTACCACTAAACTCAAACTAACATCAGTGTCAGAGATACAATCTGCTTTCAGACACATTGAAAAAAGCTATTACTTTGGTGCACACCCTCCTCAACTGCCTGCTCATGGGGTAGCCATACAGTCAGAGGCTTCTTGTCTCGGTTTGTGTGGCTCCCCCCTGTCGTAGGTTCGAGTCCTCCCTCGGGCATGGGTGTGTGTTGTCCTTAGCAGAAGTTTGGTCCCATAGTCCTTACCACAAATTTCAACTGTCAGATCATCATGACTGCTTATACGATCAACTCCATTGTTAGTGCTATCATGCAAAAAGAGTTGGTGGTGATCTACGGCCACTCCATTCTTTCCAGCACAGGTTCCTGCATTCATAATGCAAGTGGTCAGTGTATGATCAGGAGCTACTAGCAGCCTACAGAGCAGTCTCTCTCCTCCAGCAAGACACTGATGCTCTCTGATTATTTATGTGAACCACCACCTGCCCATTGACTCAGTCTAAAACCTGCCATGGGACCCTTGTCCCTAACAGTTTCGGCACTTGGATTGTGTTGCACAATTCAGCACCAATGTATGTCATCTGAAAGGTGCAGAAAATGTCATAGCAGATTATTTCTCATGCATCACCATCATCTCATCCATGTTTGTCTACAGATTGCTGAAGTGCATCAGCAAGATCAGCAGTTACAGACTCTTATCCATGACCTATCCATGAGTCTATGAACTGAACTTCGACCTATCCCAGGCATGACTTGTCAAATGCTGTGTGTGGTTTCATAAAAATCGCCATGCTCTCTTGTTCCCCATCTGTACTGCCATGCCTTTTTTCAACCATTTACTTAACTTGGCACACCCTGGTGTATGTTTAACTGTATTTTGTATGGCCTAATGTGAAGAAGGGCTGTAAGCTTTGGACTCATGCATGCATCCCTGTGCCAGAAGAGAAACATTTCACATCGAGCTCAATCACCTCCAAGTCACTATGAAGTCTGGAAAGCATGTTTGTACATGTATGCTGAAGTCACGGGACCACTACCAGTCTTCGATGGCTATTGCTACATTCCGTTGATGATCACCAGTGTCATGTCCTGGGTAGGAGCAGTACTGTCTAAGAATATAACAGCTGAGTCAATCACCAAAGCCTTTCTTGACACCTAGATTTTGTGCTTTGGCTGTCCTATGTCTATCACAACTAACCAAGGTTGGCAGTTTGGATCTGTCCTCTTCCTTGAACCGTGCAAAATGGTTGGCATCCGGCAATTTAGAATGACTATGTATCACCCATGGAGCAAAGGACTTGTCAACATTGGCACCACATATTAAACATAGCTTTTATGTGCCACCACACTGGACTAAGGGGCGACGGTGGCACCAAATATTAAAGGCAGCTCATGTGTCCACCACATAGGACTACATACAGAGGTGTTATCACGGGTACTTTTGGAAGTACATACAGCTGACAAGCTCTACCAGCAATTTGCTGAAATACTATAGGGTGAAGTGCTATCCCCGCTGGTGGACTTCAGGCTCCAAAGACCTCATATTACTCCTCCAGACCTGCCAATATTGTCTCATAAGTTAAGTGACGCATTGCTCACCACCACATACCTCCCAGTCTTCTGCACTCAGTGCCTAAAGTTTTCATTCACAAGGCTCTCAAAGCTTGTGAGTTGATATTAAGCATGACACAGTACAACCATCATTCAACCCCCATTATGCAGGGCCACACAAGATACTTCACAGGGTGACCGTACCTTTGAGATATTCTAAAGTGCAACACCTAAAAGTGTCCATTAATCATCTTAAGTTGGTGCAGACACTGAAAGAAGCTTTACTGGATGAGGATTCCTGTCAAGCTTGCCCCACTACTTCCATCTGATGACTTTGCCACTACTGCAGAGGTACGTCTAACCTTTAAGTTGTGACTTGACATCAATAACATTGATTGACGGCAACCTCCTTGTTGAGGGTAATATTTAAATCGCCATACCACAGATGGCTCTACCATCCATCACTTCCATGAAACACTGAAGTTACCACCCAGTGCTGGAAAGAATTTCCTTTATGTTTTATATTGTCTTGAGAGGCACTGGTTTTCCCTGGAGTTGGCTGCCTGCATCTACAATATAAATGTAGGAAAGGAAGTCCACAGTCATATTTTCGCAAGATTAACAAGAAGGAGAAGCTGTCAGAAGATGACAGAAAAAACGAAAAACGGCACAAGATAAATGAACAATAGCACAATTTCGTACACGCAGAGCATTTAATAATAATATGGTTGTACTATCCTTTAATTTTTCCATTTTAATTATATTATCTCCATTATCTTTTTTTATTATTATACTACAACTGGTGACCTAAGTGCCACAACTTCAGGACACCATTTTTAAGTAGGGTTTGTTAACTATTGTTATAGTAAGAAATTTCTATCATATTGATATTAGTCATAAAAACTAATTGTCTGCATTTTCTGTTTGCATAAATCATAATGGGGAGCAAGTAAAGCAAAGAGGCAAAAATAAAGGATAAATTTTTGAAAAGAAATAAGATTTGATCCCAGGTTACATAAATCTTGCAGGAATTTTTCAGTGTGATATGCATTATCAGTAAAACATAAAGAATTGCAACACAATAGTTTGCGTGTCATAGTAGACCTAAATTAGGCTTTGACAATGCATAAATTACAATTATCAAGTGTAATAATTAGCATACGATTTTTTTTCCTTTTTTGTGAAATTTTTATTCTTTCATATTCATACAACATGGCAGAAAAATATATGTCCATTGTTGCTGGCAAGAGCGAAAATGCAATCAGGCGAAATGTCGTAGAATTGAACAATTGAAGTTCAGACACCATGTATGCCTACTGCAGAACGTTTAAGTAGGTCAGAGATGCTACTGCAGAGCGTTTAAGTAGGTAAGAGATGAGTATTGCAGGTGCGACAAATGATAGTGATGCTCCACAGCAGAATAACTTTGATGACTGAAGGTTTACAATTGACGAGACAATGTCACACATCTCCCAGAGCAATTCATGAGTGAAACATTGGAAAGCGATTCAAATATGAATCGTGAAAACACATTACAAACACAACTTGTTCACAAAACAAACATTAACTTGGAAAGTACAGGTGATACCTAACAGAGTGGTACAACTGACACACTGCTATGGCGGTTACCATGTAACATAAACACGAAATTAGATAATATGAACACCAGTTTCAGCTGTATGAAACAAGATATGAATACAAAAATTGATATTTTGACACAGAATCTCAACACCGTCACACAAGATATGAACATGATAAAACAGCAACAAAACACTGTTACACAAGATCTAAGTATAATGAAATAAAAACAATTATTCAAGGATTTGCAATACAAGGTCTCACAGAAGTTCAATGACTTAGTCAAAAATTTTCGCACTGAAATTGACGAGGAATTGAATGACATGAGGAAACAAGTAAAACATGAAGTACTTTCTGAAGTTAACAGTACAATATTATGGAGTTAAGACATAAGGTAGATTCTTTTAACGACCATCATGATGTAGTAGAACAACAGATAAAGAAAAATCACAGACATGAACTAAAACATTGAAGCCAAGCAGAACCAGTTCTGTTCGACAGTAAAAAAAGGTAACCACTGTTGTTAACAAACTAAACAAAGACTAGGAAGGTATACCTCTAGCTGCAGAAGA
This sequence comes from Schistocerca gregaria, assembly GCF_023897955.1. Lineage (NCBI taxonomy): Eukaryota > Metazoa > Arthropoda > Insecta > Orthoptera > Acrididae > Schistocerca > Schistocerca gregaria. The sequence goes on along the minus strand of NC_064920.1, from coordinate 868,577,739 downwards.
GCTTACTTTAAGGGTAGCAAGGTTAGAAATTGACTCGGCATGTGCTAAGAAGAAGAGAGAGAAGGTACACGAAAATATAAGTGAAATCATTAGTCAAGCTGAAGCAGGTATGTTAGAATCAATACTAGAAATAAGAATAACCTTCACGAGTATTTAAAGTCACTTATTCTTGTACAGAACGGTGTGCATTATTCAGGAACACCCATTTTCAATAACTTGCCAGCAGCCATAAAAAGCTTAACAACCAATGAAATTCAGTATAAGAGAAGTCTAACGGATTTATTGGTGGCCAACTCTCTCTCTCTCTCTCTCTCTCTCTCTCTCTCTCTCTCTCTCTCTCTCTCTCTCTCTCTCTGTGTGTGTGTGTGTGTGTGTGTGTGTGTGTGTGTGTGTGTGTGTGTGGGTGTGGGCGCGCGCGGGCCCAAGTACAATCTAACTTGTGCAACATTTCAGTGCAGAAATGTGTTCATTGTAAATAAGTATTATATGTTTATTACCTTATAAAAAAATAAAACTTTTTTATTTTAAATTCAGTGCATTAGTGTTTGTAAAATGACTCTTTCATATAGTGTTCATTAAAAAAATGATGATCATTCCACTTGGGACCTGTGGAATGGTACATTAGATTATTTGTTTGAGTTGTAAATATTTGTCACGTATTATTGTTTTTCTGAAATGTTCTACATCCTGGACGACCTCCTCACTATGGATCAATTGGAATGAAAGTAAATCCAACCTAATCTAGTAAGAGTAATACCATTGCAGAGAAAATAGTAACCGATTGTAAGCCATACCCAGATATAGTAGAAAAAAGCTATTCAGCAAAGCAAAAATTAAATGGTGAACAAGGTAAACATTATCCTACAAGCCACAGAAGGTAGGATCCACAATCTTTAAGAAGAAAATATTACCGGCTCTCGAAACATGCGGCTACAGTGAACAAACCACAACCGGTTGGTATTTATCAACTAATTGTCACGCATCCTACAGCAGGTACCAGTGAAAGTTGTAGAGTGCAAAATGTAAACATACAAACAACTCCAATACCTGAGCAATTACCAGCTGGAATTACAGGTAACTACAACAACAACAACAACCACAACATAAATACGACAGAAAATGCCATTTGTCTATCAACTGTTTTTTCAGACGAGGGTCTGCTGAGACATCAACAGTTTCCTACATTTACTACCGAAGATTAAGGAATGAACCCATTAGTATTTATCAGTGCTTTCCATCCTATATTTCCATGCAACCGGAAGGAAGCACAGACAATCAGATTTGTCGTGGGATATATGCAAGGTGATGTTCCTTTATGGGCAACTAAAGTGGCAAATACTGCTCTGAGGCAGTACAAGAAAGACTCACGTGTGATATTTTCAGCCCCACAACATTTAATGGCAAACACGGTAGTCTATGAAGATACTTTGAAGTTTTCCTGAACAACACACGCTACTGGACAAACAAAATATCACAGGTAGACATATTAAAAATTTTCAAAAGTCAGTTACCATTGTACAATAGCTAAAAATTAGTCACAAGGCCAGAGCATGACACTGAATATTTTCAGTCAGTGCTTGATTCTATGACTGAATCTATGAGAAAAGACCTGTAGAGAATAGAACAACAGAAGATCAGGCACAACAACAACATAGTTATGTAAACCAGTCAGTGAAACACGCTCTAAATACACAGCAAAGTTACATACCAAGAGGTAATGAGTATGGTAATGGGAACAGAAAAAAACAAATACCTAAATGAAATTATCAAAACAACATGAGAAATTTCAGTGCACGAGTGAATTAGAATCCTCCATCACAAGGCCATGTGCCAAACATAAATAGAAAGAGTCAGCTGCAGAAGTGGCCGATGCACAGCACCAATGCTATGCCTTACGCTGTACTTCAGGTGACCTTTGGGCAGCAAAACAATGGCACAGCAGCTATTATTAATAACAACACGAGCACTTGAAAAAATGTCGCGAGCAGCCAACGACACAAGCTGGTGAAGTAACCACACTGTGCAACTAACTGAAATTACCAAAAGTAATGAATTAAGTCACACCACATTGTCGGAAAACCCCAACCAGTCGTAGTAAAGCCCCAGGCTATTGATCTCTCGGGGAATTGGGGGCAAAGCAAAACTACAAACATGTTTCATAAGGTTTGACAACACGGATGATCTGTATCAGCATGAGTTAAATACATCAAATAACATCCAAGAAGAAAAAAGTACAAGCAATCATTAAGGTGAAAATACTTAACATTGACACACAGTTAATTTTAGGTACAGGTTCAACTACCAACATAACGTCAAATGCATTTTTCTGTGAATTGAAGAATAGAGGCAAATTTCCTAACCAACATAGCAAGGTGCAAACTGTTACAGGCAGTAAGACTAAATTGGTAAAACATGAGGCACTTATTCCATTGTAAATAGAAAATTTTACAAAAAAGTGCAATTTTCTTATAATTGACAAACTTATAGTTAATTGTCTTATTGGTATGGACGCGCTTAGCACGTACAAAACACAGATTGATACAGATAATGTTAATGCCACTTTTACGTAAAGGATCAGATTTTTTCCATTGATTTAGTCAAAAGACCTGGTAAAAATAACAAAAACAAACCAGCATCAAATGTAATAGTATGAGGTGGATGCTCGGGTGAGATACACCAAACAACACCTTATAATCAGGAGTTCATTTATTTACATCTTCACATAAGTAAGGCTTACAAAGAACTGGATGACAAATTACACAAAGATAAGCTTAATTCAAAGATGATGCTTAGATCGATACTGGCGTCGACAGGTGGGGTCTGCGGGAGCCGGACCATGATCAGCTTTGTGGGTAGATGTCGTGAAGGAAGGTCTGGCCACCGAACCTGGAAGTTGTTGAAGCGCACTGGGCATCGTGCGGCTACAGGAGGAACAGACCAACAACGACAATGTCTCCAGTGGGCGTGGCGAACACACGAAGCTAGTCCAAGTCGACGTTGGGCGAGAGGGGAACACATTTCATCAGGTGGCAGGTAATGGCGGAGGTTTTGTCATGAGCACCGGATGAAGGGAAACACATGACGAACAGTGTGTCATTGCGTAATATTATAGAGATGTCGTGGATTATATCCGGGGGGTCAGGAACAAACACCTCAAGTGAGGGCACATTCAATATGGCGGGGGGGGGGGGGGGGGGGGAAGGCGACGGGGAAGAGGTTGAAGGGACTGGAGCAGGGCCCGGCGGCGAGGGTGTGATCATAGGTAAGCTCAACGTGAGGAATATGTGTGTGAGACCAGAGTAGAGTGGGAGGTCGGAGAAGAGCTCGACTGAGTGAGTAAGTCCGATGTGGAGGGAGTGGTTGGAGCGACGTGAGCCACGACAGTGAGTGGCGTGGTCGTGACCTGAAGTGGGGTAGAAGTGGGCTCTGTTGAGAGAGACTGTAACGGGTGAATCTTTTATATGGATGTCATAGGTGTTGGCTGAGTGCCGGAGAACTCGGAACGGGCGGGTATATGGGGGTTGGAGGAGAGCACAGACAGTGTCATCTCAGAGCATGACGTGCTCGCAATTGTTCAGAGATTTCGGGACGCGAACTTTAGGGCAGGAATGGCTGGCGGGTGGAGGGATGTGGAGGTTGATGAAGTGGCATCTGACGCAGTCCACAAAGTAAGGTAAGTCAGACTGAGGCAGAGAAGCGGAAGGGCTCACAACTTCGCCAGTGAGAACAATGTTCTGGCCGTATACGAATTTGGCTATTGTGCTTTTGAGGTCTTCCTTATAGACCGCATGAATGCCGAGTAGCACAAGGAGAAGTGCCTCCGTCCAAACAGAGTTGTGGCATCAAAGAGCCGCCTTGAAAGTGTGGTGCCAGCACTCAACTAGCCCATTATTTTGCGGATGATATGCTGTGGTATGGATGCGCCAGATGCCGCAAATGTTACAAATCTCATAGAACAGGACCGACTCAAATTGTCTGCCCTGGTCAGTCGTGATGATAGCTGGACATCTGAAACGCGATACCCATGACTTGATGAAAGCTCGAGCAACAGTTTCTGTCGTGATACTGGGGAGGGGGATAGCCTCGACCCAATGAGTTGTTCGGTCGATAGACGAGAGAACATAACGTAAGCCATTGTGGGGGGGCGGGGGGGGGGGGGGGGGAGAGAAGAGGACCAACAATGTCAATGTGAATATGCTGGAAACTCCCAGGAGGGATCGAAAAGGCGAGGGGGGGGGGGGGGGGAGGTGAAGTGAGTGTGTGTACTTTGCAGCATTGGCACGCAATGTAGGAGCGTGCCCAATGCTGGCAGTCCTTGTTGACATTTCTCCACACAAAGTGCTCCGTTACAAGGCGGACGACGTGCAAACACCGAGTTGGGCTAAATTATGCAGTGCGTTGAAGACAGCTCGACGGAGTGTGGTTGGGATGAGGGAGCGTAACGTGCCCGTACTGTCGTCGCACCAGATCTCACCAGAAATGCCAGGGAAAGTGGTGCGGACAAAGTGTAGTGAAGAGGTAGAGTCTGATATCAAGTTTTGTGTGTCCTCGTGAGCAGGTTGGAGGTTAGACAGTGCAGAGAGGTCTAATAGCGAACGAACCGCATCGACTCGTGAAAGGAAATCAGCTACTATATTGTCAGCAACCTTTATGTGTCTGACATCAGTGGTGAACTGAGATATCAAGTCCATGTATTTGAAATGGCGAGGAGGTGGGTCAGCTGGCGGGTTTGAAATGGCCGCAGCCAACGGTTTGTGGTCTGTTAAAACACAGAAAGGCCATCCCTCAATGTTGGTCTTAAAATGCTTGATCGCTTCGTAGACCACAAACAACTCCCTGTCAAACGCAGAACATTTCTGTTGTGCATTGGTGAGCTTGCACGAGAACTGCAAAGGCGAAGTTTGGCCGTTGGCTGTCTGGCTAAGGACAGCGCTGATGACAGTATCGCTCACGTCTGTGGTGATGAAAAGCTGTGCACAATGGCGCAGGGCTTGGCAAGAAGATTTTTGAGGGCAGTGAAAGAGTCAGTCATAGCAGGGGTCCGTGGAATGGGCCGAGATCCAGTGGAGCCTAAATCTCCGCCGCCCGAGGTAGATGACAGCAATAATAATTAATCGTCCACAGAAAGCGCCGGAGCTCTTTGAATGACAAAGGTCTAAGGAGGTTTAGTGTTGTTTGTAGTATGTCAGAGGGCGTTTAGTCGACGATAGTCACTGCACATGCGCCAGGACCTGTCTTTCTTGGGTGTCATATGAATGGGTGTAGGCCAGCTGCTGGCAGAGGGTTGGATGACGCCGGAGCTTAGAAGTTCAGAAATCTGCTTTTTAAGGTCGGAGAGGCATTCAGGACAAAGTTGACGTGGTTTACTGGAGATCGGGGGGCCTGGCATGAGGCAAAGCTTGTGAACCGTGCCACTGGTGATGACGGAAATGTTGCCAGCGACACAGGAGGTGGTTTGTTTACAATGTGAAGCGGGCGGGGCAGGCAAGGCGAGGTCGTGGTGTTCAGAGCCACTCAACGGATCTGACGGGAGCCAAGGTGGCAAAGTGTCCAAAGCAGCAGTGGCACCGTGGTCGGGTGAGCTTAGTCGGGCTTGTGAAGTGTTAGTTAGTCCATTGTCCGAGGGCACGGCCTATGGGAGCATGGCGAGTGCACTGAATGTGTTGTCAGTGGTGGTCGCATGGTGGCATGCAGGAAGCTGCATAGTTTAAGGTGCTGTCCGCAAGGGGAGGGGTAGGAGCTGTCAGTACGGTAACACGTGACACTCGTCGCACATGTGCACTCGCCAACTGGCCGAGTGTCAAATGCTGCCGTGTTAGGGGGGTGTGGTCCGGTGGAACTGTCAGTACACGTTATGGTAGATTTGATAGCACAGTTGCGAGGGGTAGCGGGAGGTAAGCACATGGAGGCTCAATGTCTGGGACTACAAGCAGATTCAGCACAATTACTGACCTTGCTTTGTCCTTGCTGCAGTGCCTGTAATTCCTTTGGTGCATCGGATAGCTGGTGCTGATTTTCGTGCAGCCGAATGGAGAGCTCAAAGCGCCGGATGAGATGAGCGCAGACCAATGTGTTATGGGCGGGTTTGCTCGACAGAGCACAGGGGAAGTGAGTTTTGGACAGGTGATGAAACACGGTGTTGCACTAGGTCCGGTGAAAGTTTGTGGTGTCGCAAGAAGTCAATGCCTAGTATATATTCCTCAATATTGCACACTAACAAAGTCCACTCAAGTTTGCAGTTTGTGGGGAGTGAGACGACGTGGGACGTTGAACCCTAGCATTGTAGTTTAGTAGAATTCACAGCTTGCAGTGAAGTATGATGAGGGCGGATGTTCAACAACACTAAGGATGTAGGCAGCAGCGAAACATCGCCGCCTGTGTCCACTAGGAAAAAGTATCCCGACGAAATGTCTTTAATATAAAGTCATCCGTGATTATCCGGTTGTTCCCAGACCGAATGGAGCACTGGGAGATGCCTGTCATGTAGTGCACAGGATGCGGCACCCGGACCTACCTGCGATTTGCATTTGGGAAGCAGCAGGGTGGTCTGCGGTTTGGTGCCGCCTCACCAAACCGTGTGTGGAAGTAACAGTATAGGTAGTGCGGCTGCATTTCCTGCAGAGGTGGTGGCTGCGGTTTGGTGGCTGCAGCTGGTTTGGTTGCAGGAGGGGTCTTGACCGAGGGCGGAGCCGGTGACGTCCCAGCTGTTTGTATACTGCGTTCTGGAGCGAGCGGAAGGGTCGGTACAGTGCAACCCTGGCCGTGGGATGAGGAGCCTGAACCTGAGACTTGCCAGGTAGGCAGTGGCTGGCGAAATAGAGTAGTGATGCATCATGTAGTTTGTCAGCAATTGTCATTCGTTGTTCGACAGGTTCGGGAGACCTCTGAGCCAGAGCAAAGCGGATGTGGGGAGGTAGTTTAGCTGTCCAGATGGCGAAGAGAGCTGTGTCAGGGAGTAGATCATCGCTGACCAGGGCCCGTAGCCGTATCCAAAGTTCTGAAGGTTTGTCGTTGCCTAGTTGCTCGATGTGTAGCACTTGCCGTAATTCTGTCTCAGTTGAGCGCACAAGCCAATGTAGAACTGTCTTTTTGGCTAGAGTGTATCGAGTAGCTGAGTCCAGGGCGTCGACCAGGTCAGAAATCAAGTCCTCCTGGTCGTGCAGGTGGGTGATAAGGCACAGAAATCTGGTTGATTCGTCGAGTTTGAAATGGTCGAACACTTTGTCCACAATTTTGAACCACATTGTTACCCTGTTGGGATTGAACGGCGGCAGCGTCGGTAAGCGTTGTAGAACCTTCAGAAGAACAGGGTGAGTTGAATTCGTCGGGGCACTGCCTGAAACGAATTGTTGTTGTTGCAATATTCCAGGAGAGTGTGTCTCCATGGTATGTGGCGACGACGGCTGGTCGTGTGGCAGCGTGAAGGTGGCACGTTGTGGTTGAGTGTGACGCAGAAGGCAGACACGAGTGAGACACCATAATGTGTCAATTGCGGTTCTGGATGTTTGACTGGAGCCAGTTCATGGGCGACAGGTGAGAAAAAGCTCAAAGTTTGAAAACGCATTCCAGTCCGCGACAAACTCAACGTGCAATTAGAGTCTGAGCCACTTGTGTTGCAGGGAGGTTGCGGAGGTGCAGCTGTCCAGAAGCACAGCAAGGAAAACGATGTCGAACGTCCGGCGAAATGTGTGAATGTTCACTGTTCATAGTCACTTCACTTAAAATGGTGTGCAGATAAGGTGAATGTCGTGGCACAAAACACTGAGGTGTAGCAGTAGGACGGAGGTGGAGGTCAGGCACAGATAACGAGCCATTGTTCCTGTTGCAGGCCGAGGTATTGAAGCAGAAAGGTATGTGCTGATGCTGAACCGAGGCAGGTGTGGGCGTGGTTGGATGCTGAGGAGGTTGACCTGTGAACAAAGCGGTTCCAGGCATGTGGCAGGAATCCGCGCGGTACTGCACGGATTGCGGCATGGCAAACCGTTGTCTTGGCGGTGGTAGGTTATCCAACGAAGCATTTGCAGAAATAGGCATTGATCCCACACTCCACGGAGATCCGTAAGAGGTAACTGCACCATCGATGAGGGAGGGCACATGTGGCGGGAACAAAGGTGTGATAGCTGGAGCCACGCACGCTCCTAACCTCACTTACTGTTGAGGGCAAGAAAACGTCCGGCATAATTGACGAGTGAGAGGTATCGTGTTGCAGTCCTGTGGGGGGTGAACATCGCCCGCAACACGAAGCATGTCGATCACAAAATCCAGCGTTAGGCGTTGGGCCGAAGCCATTGTTCGAATGTTGTGTTGATGTAATACACGCAAAAATAACCGACACAGAGGCCACGGACACAGTAAAACAGCGAAAATGGAAGACATTACAACTCGGGGTCACCAGTGAGGTGGATGCTTGGGTGAGATACACCAAACACCACCTTATAATCAGGAGTTCATTTATACAGATCTTCACTTAAGTAAGGCTTACAAAGAACTGGATGGCGGAACTACACAAAGATAATAGGTTCGTTTGAGCAGTTACCAGAAAGCGGCAAACAGGCTGTACTGCGCATGCGCAGCTATGACGACGTAGGCAGCCCATGCTTGCTCTACTCATACGCTTTTCGTTGTATTTCTGGTGGAATTTCGTGTGTGGTGGGGCATAACGTGACCATGTGTAGCCCTGCGGCATGTTGTTCAGAGGACATACTGAGTTGTTCTTATAGCAATTGTTTTATCATATCCCACACAGATAAAGGATGCAAATAAGGAAACAGTTCTTGGCAAAATATCATTTCAAAATTAGACTCCACAGCTCAAAGTACCACAAAATGGCAGTTTCTTGTGTAGCTTACACCGGAATAAAGGCAGTAAACTTCATGACTATTTCAAAATGTGAAAAAATTAACATGGCTGTCTGTGAGGCAAAGAAACTGTACAACTGACAGTTTATATTCTACTCTAGGAAGTAATATGAAGCCATGTGGGGAGTCAACACATTAAACACGGTATGCGGCCAGTCTAAAATTTAGCATAGAATGGCATTCTATAAATTTAAGACGTAAAGACAAATTAAGAAATAACTTCAGGCTTGCCTTGTGATCGAAAAACACTGTTTCACAGGAGGCACATTTGTAAAATTCTGCTACAGCTGTCATTACATTTGAAACAAGATATTTAGTTCAAAACTACTTACCAAATTTGCCTATTTGGTCAGCTTCAAGTGAATGTTTACATATGTTCGTACGTATATAGCATTAAGAGATCTTACAGTGTCATAAAAGAAACAGGACATCAGAGACTACTCCAGTAGCATCGGGATATCATAAGCCATACTAAAATGCTTCATTCCGCTCTAATTGCACATTTCTGTGTCCAGATGCACTCTGAAGTACCTGATATTCAGTTTTCCATGTGGTTTTCGTGATACCAATTTTCTTGACGGTTCAGTACTGTATTCTCATGTTTGGTTCTTTATTATGGTATAATGCCATTCATCCCAGAAAACGAAAATTTGCACTGACATTGAACGAGGTTGAAAGTAGCCAATAATGCGGAAAGAAACACTTTGTTTAAATAAATCTAACTGCCTCAGGGGAAAAAATTAATAGAAGCACATTTCTCTGTAAAACAGACAGAAATAACTTTATTAAGGCATTAATGGTTAATTGCTAATAATGTGGAAATAATATAAAATCAGATAATTGAAACTACGAACTTATTTTGGTCTTACATCGTTATGAGAATGTATATTAATTCACTTGATGGGTCCCGACCACAGAAATCTGTTTTGATTTCATTTGACTTGAGAGCTGTAAACGAAGACACGAAACATGCACGAGTCACGTGGGGAAGGACGCCCCCCTACTATAGTCTGGGAGACGAGTCTTTGGTATTGACAGCTCGGTAGCGTCTTTCCGTTGCCTAGCGACCGTAGGCAGGCAGCCAATGACGGCCTGACTTTGAGCGGGTAGCAAGGGCCACGTTGCCGCTCTGAAACCCGGTCGCGCGCGCTTATGAAACTTACCAGTGTCTCGCGTGCAGGCCGTGCGGTCGTTCGTCGTTTGTCTGAAGTTGAATTCGCAGTTTATTTCGTTCTTGTTGTTTTTAGTGTTTCTTTGTTTATGTTTCGTTGTAAACAATGTCTAGTGCGGCGGGTAGTACCAGCCAAACACAAGCAGTGAAACAGAGGAAGAAAAGTGTGCTACACACCCAGGCCCATGAATTCGTGTGCTCTGTGAGGGATTACTTTGAGATAGAAAAGGACAAAGGTGGGCCCTTAATTCCTGTTGTTCAGGTTGTGAAGAGAACTGCAGCAGCATTGAAAATAAGTAAGAACACTGTTGTAAAGATAGGGAAATAACAGTATAGTGTAGATTGTGACGAGAGTGGCACAACAAAGTTGCCCACACCAGGAAAGAAGCGACCGAGAAATAAGCAGGTGACAGCTTTGGACGATTTTCAGAAAGACGCTATTCGTCGTCATATATACAGCTATTATTAGAGAAGAGAACATCCCACTCTATCTAAATTACTGGTGTCGCTTCAGAACGACGATCTTTTTAAAGGGAGCAAATTTTCATTGCGTACAGAGGTGAAAGACATAGGCTTCAGCTATTCACTGTTTAACGGACGCAAAATATTAATGGAAAGGACAGATGTAGTTGAATGGCGGTGCAGATTTCTGCGTAGGATCATGGGTGTGGAATTCGAAAGTGTAGTGTGGTTAGATGAAACTTGGGTCAATGCCAGCCATTCTTTACGTAGAGGCTGGAATGATGGAACGCCCGAGGGGACAATGGCAGTGCCTGTTGGCAAAGGAGGGCGTGTATTGTCTTACATGCAGGAACATTGAAAGGTTTTGTGCCAAACTGCTTGAAAATGTTTCGGTCAAAAAAGACGGGACATTACCATGAAGAAATGAACAGTGTAGTATTTCAAGAATGGTTCGAGACATCGCTTATGACGAATCTGACAAGTCCATCAGTGATTGTTATGGACAATGGGCCTTATCGTTCCGTTGTTCACGATAAGGCACCAACTTTGGCAACAAAAAAAGACGATATCATTCAGTGGTTGAAACGGCGAAAAGTAGATTTTACAGAAGATTTAAGGAAGGCGGAACTGCTCGAAATTGTGACACAAAAGAAACACCAATTTCCAACATATGTAATTGACGAGATTGCTAAAAGGCACGGGCATGAAATCGTCTGGCTTCCTCCATACTACTGTCACTTCAATGCAATTGAAGAAGTGTGGGCGCAGATAAAAAATTACATTGCTGCAAACAATAAAAAATTCACGATCTCTGAAGTGGAAACTCTCCTTCCAGCAGCTATCAATAAAATGACAAGCGAGACGTGAGCTAAAATTGTAAACAGCACTGCAAGTGCCATCAGAGAAGCGGCCAAAACGGAAGGGGTTGTGGAAGAATGCATCGAAAATTTAATTATACATCTGGGAGAGAGCAGTGATAGTTCGAGTACTGCTGAGGAAGACAATGTCAAATCAGATTCTGACAGTGATGTGAGTGGTGTTTTTGCATTACAGTAACTACAACGTATTCAGGAATGTAAGGAGGGAGTTTGCTATCGATCTACAACCAGATCATCATATTGTGAGTACTTTCTTCAGATTATAACTCTTAATACACTGATCAATTATTCTGTAGCCTGTAGTAGAACAAATTAATAATGCTAATACTTAACAATGGAAACCAAAACTGCAAATGTTCAACAACTTGCGAAAATAGTTTTCATTTCTGTTGTGAAGTTTAACAAATAACTTTATTATGTTTCAGCATCTTAGATACTTGTACTAAATAGCTCTTATCAGAATTCGAGTTAATATATTTCAAGCATCAACTTTAAATAAATTCACGCGTACCAATACGACTTGTATTTTGTCTCGCTTTTATTTCTGCTGCTAGAGAATGCGTGTAGCAGACAGGGCGCCGCGTGCTGTGAGCCACGTTTGGCAACAGCGCCGTCTGCCCGCCGGAACTGTCAGTACCAACCACTCGTCTCACTGAACTATAGTGGTGGACGGGAAATCGCGTATCTGTTAGAAATCACAGTGATTGAGAAGTCACAGATATCACAATAACAACTTTACAAAATCTAACTGCGATTTCAGTCACAATTAGCAGTCACAAGTAGCATTTCACATTAAACGCCGTGAGACATCTGTTGGCCGAATTCCAAACTGCTTTCTGCGATTTCAGTGCCAAATCGCAAGTAGCAACTAAAAAGCGCAGTTAGCAGTGCCATCTGTTGAGCAAAGCTCATACTATGCTATTCGCTACCGAGTCAAACTGCGATTCCGTGACAAATCGCAACTAAGAGTCACAAGTAGCAACTAAAAAGCGCAGTGAACATTCTTTTCGTAGTGCCATCTGTTGAACGTCGTACGTACTTCGTTACGAGAGCCTTGTGCCTCACGAGATCGGTGTGCATATGAAGGACTTATTTCATTAGTGGTACCAGTCCATTTTTGTACATTTTGAGATACAGAGTCGTAAAGTTAAATGAGCGCTGAAAAATCTACAGTTGAGATACCAGAAATATTCAAGCATATGGCTTCTTGCTAGAAATGAACCTTTATTAATGTTTGTTTGGATCATTAATTTCAGAAGCATTATAAACAGAAAAGTGGAGGTAATGGGCTTGTACCACTATTGAAATAAGCCCTTCACATTATATGACGACATGCACATTCAGCATCAGTTATGGTTGGTCAAACACAGCTGTGACTCTAAATGTATTATATTAATAAGAAGCAACATTGCCTTTTTCTCCTGAAAGTATCAAGTAACGTGACAAATGTGATTCTGCTTCCAATATGACAATTTTGGTTAATACTCCACATGCCTACAGGACTTTGCAATGTTAACACAGCAGAACTCAGACATCTGTATAAGTGTAGTGAAATGAAAACATCATTATTGAGTCATATGAATGCCTCACTTTTATTCCGGCACAGTTCAAGACTCGGGATAAAAGTTTTGCACCTGGTGTTCTACGTGGCAACTTCACACACACGAACTTTTGGCCGACACTACTACCACCTACATAAGTAAGCTTTTGCTGTGTTACTTTCAAGTACTGACCTTAAGCTATTCCTGATTTAACTGGAAGATCTGTACTTCCCACTTTCATATCAACAGCCTCAAAATGCATATTGTAGACTTCGTGATATGTTACAGGGCAGTGTCACACCAATATTGTGGAGAAGGGGGGGGGGGCGGCATGTCATTCTCCAAATAGTGTTTACCAGTAAATAAGTGGCGGAAAATTACGGGTATAGAACGGCTTAAACATGTGAAAAATGAGATTTTCATTATTCACTCACTGTATTTAACGTTTATTATTCCTTTAAAATCGCATAACAACTTCAATAAACACAGTTTGATCACTCATCTGCACACTTATTTCACAATTATGTCACTTTTAAACTGCAAATCTTGAATCTTCACGAGTCTCTCTTAACAGCCTTGATGTGGATAGATCCGTACAGAAACCAGTAATCAAGAGTCAGAACTGTGTCTGCAAAATCACAAGGATTATTAAACAATTTTTGCTGTCACTAATTACAAGCAATATAATTGACAGAGTAGACTGCTAATATTTGCTGTAATGAAAGCCACTCAATGGGGTATATTTCACATCTGCAAGAACGATCTCACTGAAGTAATTAAGTCCATCGAAACACTTAGAAACTAACCTCTCGGCTGACGAAAACGGTCTAAAGACGCAGTGGTAATTTCTCCAGATCTGTTGAGTTATCAATTTACTGAGTGACTGAAATGTAGTTCGGGTACCTGTGAACATAACAATATGTTAGAATTAATTTTCTAAACACGAACTATTACGCTACTGTATGGCTACTTACATATTAATTACACTATTAATACACAGTTGTTTCATTAATACATAATTAAAGCCGACGAAAGAACAAACGTAAAACTTACTTACCAATGACAGGTTTGTTGAGACGCAATTTTCTGTGTGGGCAGATGTAACTTTTTCATACGGTGGTAAGTAGCAGAAATCGCAGAAGTCACAGAAATCGCGGAAGTAGCAGAAATCGCAGAAATAGCAGTGACGGAGGGATACGCGACCTACGTTCCTTAACTGCGACTCTTATCAGCGACAAATCACAGTTAAGAATAGCAGATACTGAAAAGTAGCATTCACAGAAATCACTGATATCGGAAAATCGCAGTTTAGCCCATCACTACCCCCTACTATAACTCAGCTGGCTCTGCGCAAATCTCGCAGCTTGGGCGCGCCAGAAAAATTTTTCCGGGTAGCTTCTGGCTACTTGCTACTACTGCTCATACAGCAAACAGCCACGCTTCAAGTAGCCAGAAGCGGGAGGAAGGCACTGCTCATACGCAAATTCAGCACTACGCATGTGCACGAGCCCGCTGGCAACTGCTCATACAAACCTGTTTTGCTTAGTTCAAAGAAGATACTCAGGTCGATACTAGTGTCGACCTCATCGGCACCACAAGTACAATATTCCTTTCCAACTGCATATTTCAAAAACAAATTTGATACTGAAAAAGAAGAAAACATTGAGTTTAGTTACGAAATGGTATAGCAGAAACTAAGTGAATCACAGATACTAAATGATATGCATTGACAAGAACTTTCTAACTTGTTATTTAAGTATGCAAATGTTTTCAGGGAGGAGCCAAGAGTAATCAAAAACTATGAATATAAATTTTAAGTTCATCCATATGAAACATTCTTTATAATATCATATCCTATTCCATGTGGAAAACGAGAGGCGGTAAGGGAAGAGATCAATCTTATGCTTAAGTGGGGGATTATACAACCTTCAGTTTCACCCTATTGTAGTTCTACATTACCAGTAAGTAAACCAGATAGTCCTGTAAGATTAGACAAATTGGACGAACAGCTTTTAAAGTTTACAACACAAAGTACTTGAGGATACTCAATCTCAAGGAGTCCTACTGCCAAATAAAGCTCCATGGAGAAATTCGGAAATATACAGCATTTGTTTGTGGTCGCAGAAGTTACAAATTCCATGTCATACCTTTTGGACTGCACATTGGTGTGGACGTGTTTATATCTGCATTGGACAAAGCCTTATGACAGAATTGCTTAGCAAAGTCAATGTTTATGTAGAAGACATGCAAATAGCCACACCCAGTTGGTGAGAGCATATCAGGCTGATTGAACTAGTACCTCAACGATTCGAAGAATATGGTGTAACAGCCAATTTTTAAATTGTCTGGTTTTGGTAAGGAAGAAGTCATATTTTAAGGGCATTTTGTGTCAGAAAGAGGTATATTACCTGATCCGAAAAATTTTTATGCTGTAGCAACTCTCCAGCTCCAAGGAATAAGGAACAACTAAAAGTCTTTTTAGGCCTAACATATATTTCGTAAATTCGTACCACAGCAATTGATGAACAGTGATGCATTACTTAATTTGTTACGAAAAATAGGCTTTGGTTATGGGATGACAGGAGTCAGGAGAACTTTAATAACATTAAGTAGGCATGACTCAATGCAAACATTATGAGCCAGCCTGACATGTCCAAAGATTTTGGTCTATTCACAGATGCCTCATCTCAAGGGCTGGGGGCATGCTTATTCCAGATGTGAGAAGGAGAAGGTATAGAAATGTCATCAATTTTGCACCGTAGATTGGCTAGGTGGTTTCTATATCTACAAGAATTCAATATCGAGATCATCTATATTAAAGGAAGTCAAACTGTTATTGCAAATGCCTTGTCTAGGTTACCTCAAGGTTTAGAGGAATTTAGTGAATTATCAGAGCAAGATGCAGAAATCAAAACATTATTAAATCAAGGTACAACACAACAGTCTGAATACCACAGGTTTTGTAAGCAAATGATATTATACAACAGCAGGATTGCAGATGGAGTAAATTAGTGCAAAACCTTAAGCAAGATTAAGGTGGAAATGTAAGTAATTGGTATCAGAAGTACAAAGACGTTTTGTTTCATAGAAAACATGGAAAATCTGATCAGCGGTGTGTGTGGATTCCTGAATATTATATCAGCGAATTTATAAGACATACATGAAGTAATGGAGATATTATTTTCCAAATTTTAAAAAGTGTGTCCTACAGGTATTAAGGAAATCTGCAATATGTCAAAAATCAAAGGTGTCCAATGTATCAAACTATAGTGAGCTACACCCAGTAATCACAAAACCCCTCTAGATTTAGCTGCTCCATATCCAAGAAGTAAGGGAGGTGTAAGATACATAGTGGCACTACACGATATTTTCCCATAACATATAAAAATGTATGCCATTAAAACTGCAATAACCACAAATATCAGAGAAAGAATTGCGGAAGTCCATTTGAGAAGAATAGGTAAACCAATGGTACTACTAACATATATTCAATTCATATTCAACATATATTCAATTCATACATTCATATTTCGTTGGGCAAGAGTGGAACCAATTTATGACCTCACAGGGCATAAAAATGTATTAGTGAGCTTTCTTTTCATCCATAAGCAAGCCTAGTAGAACGAGTCTTTAAGGAATCTTACTGGTTTATTAGGACATACACCTTTCACAAACACACACAATGGGTAGAATATGTAACTCCTTTCATGCAAATTGTCAATAACCTGCCACATTCTTCAATAAGTTTCAAACCTTACGTATTGGTGCTCTGGACAAAACAAACAAATGAATGGGAATCGCCAATTCCAAATGTACACACCACATAAATGACACTACAAGACAAAATCAAACAAGCCATGATTACACTCGAAAACAGGCCCAAGTATAGAAAGAAAATATATAATAAGAAACTGAAACGTGTTACAAAGTTTTTAAGGGCAACGAGTCCTCTTATGGACGCACCCTAAATCGACAAAAATTGGCAAACTGAATAAGAAATGGCAGTTACTCTATTCAGGGCCACATATAATTTCCAAAATACCTTACTCTGTTACATACAGATTAGTCTGTGAGAAAACAAGGACAGACAAGGTTCACGACCTCCATAAAGATATAAAAGCTTTTATAGAATGATGAAGCAAGGTAACATTTTTCTTCTATCACAAGATAATTGTACACAACTCCAAGTGTAACTTTTTTTCTGGAGAGTATCTTAGGATACAGTAGTGTGTATAGGTATAAGTAATTGTTTGGATTTGTACACATGAGCATAAAAACAAAGGGAATGAGAAGTAATACACCACTTCAAGTAAAGCGAAAGTATTATATTACTGTAGCAGACGAATTAATAAGACAAAATAAAACAAATGCAGTAAGTTAATTGTTAAACCCCCCACATACAAACCATACTATGGTTTTCATACCTACAACAGATACAGAAGTGTCAAACCTAATAAAACAATTTAAAATTAAACATTCATCTGGCTTGGATGGTGTCACATCACATCTCATAAAGGAATGTAGAGAATGTATATTAAAACCATTGACACACATGCTGAATGCTGCAATAGAAGAAGGTATATTTCCAGATTCACTGAAAGTAAGTAAAGTGAAGCCAATATTTAAGAAAGGGAACAGGGATGAATTAGGAAATTACAGGCCAATATCATTGCTCTCAACATTTGCTAAAATCTATGAAATGATAATAAAGAATAGAATTGTAAGTTTTATAACAAAGTACAGTATACTGCATTCATCACAACTTGGTTTCAGAGAAGGGAAGTCAACAAAAACAGCATCAACACATGTAATTGAGCACATTCTTAATTTACTTGATAGGCAACAAAAGACTTGTGGGATTTTTATGAACCTATCTAAGGCATTTGATTGTATGGACTACTCAAAATAATTGATGAAATTATCTCAGTATGGAATTAGAGGAAAATGCTATGACATACCTAAATCATACATTACAAATAGGAAGCAATGCACGGAAATCAGACATACTAGTGGGGGAAATATAACAAACTACAGATCAGAATTGCAAACAGTTAAACATGGTGTGCCGCAAGGGTCGGTACTTGGGCCAATACTATTTATACTCTATGTAAATGACTTCCCTAGCTATATAAATCAGAAACTTATAATGTATGCTGATGACGACAACAATCATTTGCACAGCTGACACAAAGGAGGAGCTTGAGAAGGAAGTACTCCTGAATATCGAAAATGCAAATAAATATTTAACACAAAACAACCTGTTTATGAATCAGTCTAGAACAATGAATGTAGTATTTCAAACCAAACATAGTGAAAACTATAATATAAATGTTAATATAAATGGAAAGACTATTAAAGGAGTAACCAGCACAAACTTTCTAGGGACTACAATAGACAAACATTTGGCATGGGGGGAGCACATAGATGCACTGTGTAAAAAGATAAACAAACAGATCTTCATCATGCATAAAACAGCTAAGACTGTGGATGATAAAGTCCTCAGATCAATGTATTATGGACTTGTCTTCCCACATTTGTCTTACTCAGTTCATATATGGGGAAGTGCACAAGCTGGCTACTTAAAAAGAATATTCACAATTCAGAAAAGGGCAGTGAGATGCATTGCAAAAATACGACCAAGACAGACCTGTAGGCAAGCTTTTGTACACTATAATATTATGACAGTATATTCACTGTACATATACCAAAGCATAATGGCGGTAAGGTCAAGCGATAAACGCCTCCTGAATAAAGATGTACACAAACACGGTACAAGAGGAAATGAAAATTACTACATGACTGCCCCTGAAGAAGCAGGCAAAAAGTTCTTTAATAAACTCCCCAAAATCATTAAAAAAGAAACAGACCTAAAATGTTTTAAAAATCATTTGAAACTATATCTCACAGAGAAATGTATATACAGTTTGAGTGAATACTAAGATGGTGTTTAAATATGTTATATCATTACTAAATGTACCTTTAAAATTATCGTTTCTGTGCGTTGTTTGGATTGTGTGTATGTATAATGTGAAAAATGTAATACCTGTATGCTTGTAGACTATTTCTGTTTAATTATTGTTTCATTTATATATAATGAAATCAGGTTCGATGTTAATAGCCTATTGTATGACACACCCAATACTCTCAGCTGGATTTTCAGCTGGAGTCCATGGGCAAAGAATAAATAAATAAATAAATAAATAAATAAAAATAAACAGAATTAGCTTATGGCTCAGCTGTGCTTGGTCAACACTAGCGCTGATGTCAGTAGTAGGAGAGGAGGCACAGATCTGTGCGTATGTGTGACAGACTGGCAGAAGGCGCAATCAAATAGGAATGTGATATGAACTAGCACCTATCTTAAATACAAAGTAAATGGAAGTACTTAGTACTTGCATCTACTGTCTAAGAACTAAGGAACCTGTTGATATATGTACACAGAGATTTAATTAAATACTCAGCTATATACAACATATTTACAAGCAAAAGGAAGCTTTATGAAAAA
The DNA here is from genome assembly GCF_023897955.1 of Schistocerca gregaria. Lineage (NCBI taxonomy): Eukaryota > Metazoa > Arthropoda > Insecta > Orthoptera > Acrididae > Schistocerca > Schistocerca gregaria. The sequence continues at coordinate 868,558,324 of NC_064920.1, read as the reverse complement.
ATATACAAGATGTGTAAGCAAAGATGAAAAGATAAAATACCATATAAAATATCAAATAATTTTCTTTGCAGGGTAATGATCATAAAGGGTAAGAGAATAAACGAATGTCTATTAATTTAAACAAAGTATGGAAATATCTGCAGATGGATGTAATGACCAAATGTATTAATGGCAACAGAGCTATATAATGCAGGTGGTTTTACATTATTTTGAAGTTTTTTTCTTCAAGCGACCAGTGCTTCATCATGCCACAGAAGAAGATAATTACGTTGAGAGCACCAGGTACCAAATTAAGAAATGGGCTGCACCTCAAGTAAACAATTTTGTTATAAGGATATTTATACAAAGGTCATAAGGCAAATGAAAAATAAATATATGCATCATCGTATATAGGTATGTGACATTTACCAGTACCGAATCACTGCAATGTACATATCAACATTTAAGCATTTGATATTACAAAAGCCAATAAATTTTTATCATGTCACATAAAGCATAAATAATGACTTTTTCATGTATTTGAGAAAGATAAATCTATGGTGGTTGAAACTCCTTCATAATTAACACTAAGCAACATGTGATCTTAAGTAAACAGCACTAGTGCATGAAGAAACAACATGACAGTACATGAATATAAGTCAGTGCACACCATTTTCTTGAAATAAGAGTCTCCCTGGAAGCTAGTCCATGACTTGTGCGAGAAACATTTCCTCATAAATCCTTGAACCACTAGATGAGTATTTCCTTCCTTCCTCTCCAAGCAAAGAAGGCAGCACAAAGCATAGTTACACCAGCAATGCGTGAAGTTTTAGTTCTATTTTGAATGTTTTTCTCCCTCCTGTACCTAAGGAAGAAATTAGCTGTCATGCAACCATCGCAAAAAAGCCTGTCTGTAAAATGAAACATAAATGTATCATATTCTTGCATTGTATCATGATAATGTCTATTTAATTAATTTGTATATGTGATGTGAATGAAGAGAAGCTGAAGTTAACAAACAACTGTAGTAACAGAAACCAGTTATGACATTTAAAAACTTAAGAAATTTATGTTCGTAGTATATGCGATGGATGGAATGTCAGAGATAGGTATAAGCTATCCCATTGTATATTCTTGTAACTCAGTACTTGTATGAATTTTCATTGAGAACCAAACTCCATGTAAAGGAGTGAACTTTAAAGACAAGCAATTTATACAATGTTTTGGACGGCAATATGAGTCTTTCAACAAAGTAGGTGGTGAAGTGTGGTGAGATTAACATATGTATGGAATGAAGTAATCTCTGATTATTGTGTCTCACCACACCTGACACAATAAGTGAACTATAGCTGTTCGAGCCAGTACTTACCTTGTCTACGGATGCTGTTGGACACAGGTCTCTCCGCCAAAAATGCGAATATGATGGGTAATAATGACACCTGGTCCATAAGAATGGAGATCTTCTGCCACAGCGTAGGATTCTGAACAACAATCACACACACACTACACCCAGAATGAAGACAAACGCCACGTCAATTCTTTAATATGAAATACTCATGTGAAAGTGTTTCTATCAATGTTAAATTGACACTAAGAAAAGCGTGCACACATGTACAATAGTAGGAAGTAGCATGTTGACCATTAGCAGCTCATGCTTTACCGCCAAACCTACTAGTGCACAGGCAGAAAATCTGGTAGTGAGGCGAAAACAAACTGAACATTATTGTCAATGCGCTAAACTCAAATATCTAATGAACTATCATTTTATGTGTATAACCTTTGTTTCTTGTAGACCTCTAACATACACAGGATTAGCTGACATATCCATACCATTAAATAAAAGAGAAGCTAACAAATAAAGGGCATTCACCCCTAATGGCAAATGTAAATATAAGTTATGTACTTTGCAAAAATACTACACGCCTCCATACTGTGTTAACGTACAGTGTTGGGGCAATTTTGTAGATACATGGTGAAATACCCCCCGAAAATGGTGAAGTTAAAATTTATTAAAATATGAAACAGCGATAATGCCAGAATCAAAGACTGACCATAAACGTCGGCAAAAACATTAATTAGGAATGCGCAGGAAGGCAAAATGAACAAAAAACATCATTCACTTTTTTGTACATGATTTTGTTTCTCTCGTATATGGAAGGGTGGTTAAGATGTATTGCTCGGAGTATGATGTGCTACGAGTGTTTTGTATTATATGTGATTCTCAATAAGAGAAAACTTAATAACAGTATTTAGCATTTTTATTGAAGTGAAGTGGAGCAAAGATCGGCGGAATTTCTTTTATCTTTTGTATCATCTTATAGGCACTGACGTTCCCTGCAGTTGGCTGCCTGCACTTACAATAGACATGTAGGAAAGGAAGTCCATGGTCATATTTTCACAAGATGAACAAGAAGTAGAAACTTTCAGAAGAAAACAAATATAATTAATATATATAGCGATGGACACAGAAAAAGGAGAAACAACGCAAGGTATAGTGAATGAACAATAGCATAATTTCATACACGTAGAGTATTTAATAATAATGCAATTGTACTATCTTCTAATAAGGTGTCTATCAAGTCTGATTCATTAACTTAAAATTAATTCCATTGTGTTTAATCTTGAGTGTGACAACGTTGATACAGGAACGCTCCTCCAGATACAGTATGATTTATTCTTCTCTGCATTGAACCTCTTGACACAGGGTCTCAGAGGTGAGTGAAATGATGAACAGACAGGATTTGAACTTATAACGGTGTGAATAAATATTCCTTTTCTAATAACTTTTTATAATGCTTTTAATGAACAGTTAAAATACACATTTTTAACAGTGGTGGAACTACAGATCCAAGCATAAGTCTGTATGCTACCACTTCCTGAAACAAAAAGGGTGAAGATACATGAATTAATAAATTGAAGAGCATATTTCTTACTTTGTTTCATATGGATATTTAACGATATCTCAAAACATTATTCTTGCCACAAAACAGCTCGTCGATTTACTTTTGGAGTCATCTTTGGTTTACAGCTCATTCAGTTTACATGCAGCTCATATATAGGAAAAGAAAAGAAAGAAATATGATTAATTACAATTGCCTCCTCCCCGCCGTGCACTGATGTCATGCGGAGGTGCACAGTGGCTGAGCTCTTTTTTCCTTTTTGAGGTTTGGTAATCCTGGCTGGTATGGGTTGTTGTTGTTGTTGTCTTCAGTCCTGAGACTGGTTTGATGCAGCTCTCCATGCTACTCTATCCTGTGCAAGCTGCTTCATCTCCCAGTACCTACTGCAACCTACATCCTTCTGAATCTGCTTAGTGTACTTATCTCTCGGTCTCCCTCTACGATTTTTACCCTCCACGCTGCCCTCCAACGCTAAATTTGTGATCCCTTGATGCCTCAAAACATGTCCTACCAACCGATCCCTTCTTCTAGTCAAGTTGTGCCACAAACGTCTCTTCTCCCCAATCCTATTCAATACCTCCTCATTAGTTACGTGATCTATCCACCTTATCTTCAGCATTCTTCTGTAGCACCACATTTCGAAAGCTTCTATTCTCTTCTTGTCCAAACTAGTTATTGTCCATGTTTCACTTCCATACATGGCTACACTCCAAACAAATACTTTCAGAAACGACTTCCTGATACATAAATCTATATTCGATGTTAACAAATTTCTCTTCTTCAGAAACGCTTTCCTTGCCATTGCTAGTCTACATTTTATATCCTCTCTACTTCGACCATCATCAGTTATTTTACTTCCTAAATAGCAAAACTCCTTTACTACTTGAAGTGTCTCATTTCCTAATCTAATTCCCTCAGCATCACCCGATTTAATTTGACTACATTCCATTATCCTCGTTTTGATTTGTTGATGTTCATCTTATATTCTCCATTCAAGACACTGTCCATTCCGTTCAACTGCTCTTCCAAGTCCTTTGCCGTCTCTGACAGAATTACAATGTCATCGGCGAACCTCAAAGTTTTTACTTCGTCTCCATGAATTTTAATACCTACTCCAAATTTTTCTTTTGTTTCCTTTACTGCTTGCTCAATATACAGATTGAATAACATCGGGGAGAGGCTACAACCCTGTCTCACTCCTTTCCCAACCACTGCTTCCCTTTCATGCCCCTCGACTTTTATGACTGCCATCTGGTTTCTGTACAAATTGTAAATAGCCCTTCGCTCCCTGTATTTTACCCCTGCCACCTTTAGAATTTGAAAAAGAGTATTCCAGTCAACATTGTCAAAAGCTTTCTCTAAGTCTACAAATGCTAGAAACATAGGTTTGCCTTTCCTTAATCTTTCTTCTAAGATAAGTCGTAAGGTCAGTATTGCCTCACGTGTTCCAACATTTCGACGGAATCCAAACTGATCCTCCCCGAGGTCCGCATCTACCAGTTTTTCCATTCGTCTGTAAAGAATTCGCGTTAGTATTTTGCAGCTGTGACTTATTAAACTGATAGTTCGGTAATTTTCACATCTGTCAGCACCTGCTTTCTTTGGGATTGGAATTATTATATTCTTCTTGAAGTCTGAGGGTATTTCGCCTGTCTCATACATCTTGCTCACCAGCTGGTAGAGTTTTGTCATGACTGGCTCTCCCAAGGCCGTCAGTAGTTCTAATGGAATGTTGTCTACTCCGGGGGCCTTGTTTCGACTCAGGTCTTTCAGTGCTCTGTCAAACTCTTCATGCAGTATCGTATCTCCCATTTCGTCTTCATCTACATCCTCTTCCATTTCCATAATATTGTCCTCAAGTACATCACCCTTGTATAAACCTTCTATATACTCCTTCCACCTTTCTGCCTTCCCTTCTTTGCTTAGAACTGGGTTGCTATCTGAGCTCTTGATATTCATACACGTGGTTCTCTTCTCTCCAAAGGTCTCTTTAATTTTCCTGTAGGCAGTATCTATCTTACCCCTAGTGAGATAAGCTTCTACATCCTTACATTTGTCCTCTAGCCATCCCTGTTTAGCCATTTTGCACTTCCTGTCGATCTCATTTTTGAGGCGTCTGTATTCCTTTTTGCCTGCTTCATTTACTGCATTTTTATATTTTCTCCTTTCATCAATTAAATTCAATATTTCTTCTGTTACCCAAGGATTTCTACCAGGCCTCGTCTTTTTACCTACTTTATCCTCTGCTGCCTTCACTACTTCATCCCTCAGAGCTACCCATTCTTCTTCTACTGTATTTCTTTCCCCTATTCCTGTCAATTGACCCCTTATGCTCTCCCTGAAACTCTGTACAACCTCTGGTTCTTTCAGTTTATCCAGGTCCCATCTCCTTAATTTCCCACATTTTTGCAGTTTCTTCAGTTTTAATCTACAGGACATAACCAATAGATTGTGGTCCGAGTCCACATCTGCCTCTGGCAATGTCTTACAACTTAAAACCTGGTTCCTAAATCTCTGTCTTACCATTATATAATCTATTTGATACCTTTTAGTATCTCCAGGGTTCTTCCACTTATACAACCTTCTTTCATGATTCTTAAACCAAGTGTTAGCTATGATTAAGTTGTGCTCTGTGCAAAATTCTACTAGGCGGCTTCCTCTTTCATTTCTTAGCCCCAATCCATATTCACCTACTATGTTTCCTTCTCTCCCTTTTCCTACTGCCGAATTCCAGTCACCCATTACTATTAAATTTTCGTCTCCCTTCACTATCTGAACAATTTCTTTTATTTCATCGTACATTTCTTCAATTTCTTCATCATCTGCAGAGCTAGTTGGCATATAAACTTGTACTACTGTAGTAGGTGTGGGCTTTGTATCTATCTTGGCCACAATAATGCGTTCACTATGCTGTTTGTAGTAGCTTACCCGCATTCCTATTTTCCTATTCATTATTAAACCTACTCCTGCATTACCCATATTTGATTTTGTGTTTATAACCCTGTAGTCACCTGACCAGAAGTCTTGTTCCTCCTGCCACCGAACTTCACTAATTCCCACTATATCTAACTTTAACCTATCCATTTCCCTCTTTAAATTTTCTAACCTACCTGCCCGATTAAGGGATCTGACATTCCATGCTCCGATCCGTAGAACGCCAGTTTTCTTTCTCCTGATAACGACATCCTCCTGAGTAGTCCCCGCCCGGAGATCCGAATGGGGGACTATTTTACCTCCGGAATATTTTACCCAAGAGGATGCCATCATCATTTAATCATACAGTACAGCTTCATGTCCTCGGGAAAAATTACGGCTGTAGTTTCCCCTTGCTTTCAGCCGTTCGCAGTACCAGCACAGCAAGGCCGTTTTGGTTAATGTTGCAAGGCCAGATCAGTCAATCATCCAGACTGTTGCCCCTGCAACTACTGAAAAGGCTGCTGCCCCTCTTCAGGAACCACACGTTTGTCTGGCCTCTCAACAGATACCCCTCCGTTGTGGTAGCACCTACGGTACGGCCATCTGTATCGCTGAGGCACGCAAGCCTCCCCACCAACGGCAAGGTCCATGGTTCATGGGTATAGCCTTTATTTTCAGCCATTTGTGTTACTCTGAATGGTTATCAATTTATATGGGTATGTTAGCTTCTTTTTACCCATAGATATATAAGTTTCTTCTCTTAATGAAGTAGATGGTGTAATCACATAGTCCCATTATCACCAGTCAGCCTTTGCACAGTGTTTATCTTGCGAAGCATGCATGCACAGCCTGATGTCAGATATCAACACATTTCACACACACTAGGCCAGAATTTTTGTGTCAAGTGTTTACATTGGCTTTCGCTGCCCAAATTCGTGAAGGTTATGTGCAGCGGCATGATCTTTTGTCAAATCTTCGATGCAATGACTACTGGTTTTCATATCAGCGTCCATGGTAATTTATTTCACCTTGCTGCTGTCACTTATTCAATGGGGAGAACTGCCATACATTGAATATCCGTCGACAAGGTAAGTTCCTCGCTGCCTTTACGCCGTTGTGCAGCACAGAAAATTCATATGTCACATGAAGTATTGCCTTTTTTAGTTTACCATGCACACACCTTCATGTTTTTTAACATACATACACTTAACACTTTGCAGTCAGGTTTCGTCTGTTTAGCGGTTTGTTTTAATGCGTCTTTCATATAGTTCCATTACATAAAGTTTCTGTAGTGTCCTTTCCACAAGCTGTACACATAACATAATAAAATACAAATACAGTTACAAAATTCACTTACCATAGTCATTTGATGACATACCACTATCGTCACTTGTGTACATTATAGTCTGTAACATATTCTCTCCTCTCTCTCTATACATACATATAGCATCATTACTTGTCATCTGGCTTTAGTACATTTTGACAGATTCCACTGTCATTACATTATTTTATTCCAATTATAGAAGTAGACATTTTACTCTCATTTGGTTATACATGCTTCACATAACATTCATACAATAATAGAGTCTGTTCCCATTTATAGCATAAATTGACATATATTTCATTTCAATTTATGGTGACTTCTTGTCAGAGCATATTTATCAATTCAAACATAATCAAAGAAGTAAACAATAGTCGCTACGATAGTTACCACGTACTGCTCAGATAACTAAGATTGGCCTCACCTCTCTAGCATTCTCCATGAAGTATCTACACACTACAGGGTTGTGGAAATTCAATGGAAAGTCATTTATGTACTGAGTTGCTTCTCATTAATGACATAACTGTGATCCAAAACAAAATAGTTTGATGTTTCTAAGCACAAGTCAAATCTGATGATATCAATTGTATTACATACTTATTCAGTGTTTAAAAGTGTAGCTCAGTATTTATCTGTTATGTTCATTGTATATTGGATAATCATTTAATGTGCTGAGTTTTACAGAGTTGTATCATCAATACAAAATGCTTTGTATAGGGAGTGTCAAACAATGTTTATATAAGTAACAGATGTGCATAAAAATTTCAACATAATTCAGATGTTTGACATTTTGATGGGTAGTCTATGCTCACAATAGTGAGGTTTCGACCCCTTTATTATTTAGTAGCACTGAGCCTTAGTACAGCATTATGATATGTGACATAGTGCAACTGTTTTCTCCTTCACATACTTTCACATTATGACATTCATATGTATCACAAACTCACAAATCTTCAACTACATTTACTTGTGGTATGGTCCTTCCTTATGTTTATATGGTACCTAATACTCTACAAGCATTCATCTTTCTTCAGTTTAGGACATGTCTATGCATAGTAATCTGGAAGATAAAACTTAATACCAACTCAAAACTAAATCTTCATTGATAATTGTATAGTGGCTTGATGGCTGCTAATACTCTCTTCATATCTTCAACCATGTATTCATTCACTGCAGCATGCAGTCATGTTATACAGAATTCCATGTCATGTGTGCATCCATTCTTACCTTATAAATCTGAAAGATAAAGTGTATTAAGGGCATGGTGTGATCTCTTATTCAGTTTGCCACTTATAGTGTACTCGCTTATTTACCTCCACCAAGACTTTTCTCATCTATCAAGTATGATTAGTGAGTGCACTTCCAACACTTAAATTTGTAAATATTGTACACACACACACACACACACACACACACACACACACACACACACACACACACACACAGATATATATACCGTATATAGAAGCGTAGCTTAAGTAAATATCTCGTAGTTTGGCGTCCCTTTCCTGTGTATATAATCCCTTAGCTTGTTTTCGTATGTATTTATTGTGTAGAAGTTGTAGTTGTACTATAGTCTCTTGCTTAATTTTCCATGTCTCTGTTTATTCGATAAGCATTAGAACTGCTAGTGTGTCCTGTAGCTGATCAGGTTTGTTTATTTTGGGCACTCCGGCGCTTCCAGCTGTGACTGTCTGGCATGCACTCGCTTGCAGTTTGTTGACCAGCTTGCTTCCCAATACACCACTCTGATACCACTTGTGTCGTGGCGAGTTGTGTATTGCATTGCAAGCTACTATGCACTTCACAAGTACTTTTATTTGTTTACAATTGGGATACACGCAAGGTGAAGCATTGTATTTAGATTATTTCTGTCTTGAGTCACATAAGAGTAAAATTCTTCCTTGTTACAACCACTCATCTTATCGTTTACACATTTGACATATAAGAAAAAATAAAAACCAAATTTTTCCTTAAGAAGTAACACCATAAACTCTGGGACGTGACTTTCAAGCTGCCTAAATCTAATATTATTATATACAGTTACAACTTAGAGGATATACAGCCCTTCTTTCAATATATAAATATTTTCAATTCTTTGTGTGGTTAAGGCCCTTCTCTTTACCCTGTTCATGTGTACCAATCTGTATGATCCTGTATAGGGAATTTTATTAATTATGTATGGTCTGGTGTATATTAGATGCCATTTATGGTTCAGTTTTCCAATATTTATGGATTTGGTATGTGTTCTAAGTAACACTTTTTGTCCTATATAAAACTGTAGTGTACGTTTTCAGCTTTCTATCACAAAATCCTTTCCCATATTTAGCCCAGGTTGATTACTTTATTGTGATTTTGTCTGTTTTAATTATTCAGGAGTTGACCATCTGGTTTTTAACTTTCTTTGCTTTTTGCTTTTAATTTGATTAGGAACTATTGAGATTGAACGTAACATATACATGGATTGATATGAGAAATGAAGATTGCAATAAATTTTTCATCTGTGATTATTACTTTAGTTGCAGATTAATAAAAATGAATTTCTTTGAATATTCCAGAATATTGATTCAAGTTTTATTTTTATTCAAGTACTAAAGCTGTTTGTGCAAGAACAAAAATGTTGTCTATCGAACTTAGCAAACATTTTCGCGTTGCAGTGGAGTTTTGTTTAAGTGGATATACCCTGACTAGCATTGAAGCATAAGACTATTTTTACTATATGAAAATGTTTTCTCTTTTTTATATTGCTAAGCTGTAATGAAAATTATCCACTTTTACGTACATGTTAAATTATGTACAAAATTTATCATTTTTTTAATGGAAATTTACAAAAGCTGCAGCTTGTATCCACCTTTGAATACACAAGATATAATCAAATATCTTTTTTTTATTGTGCGTCTGGAATGCTGTGAAAAGAAACACTTTATTACTTTCCTTCACCTCTACTTGTAGCCTTTTTAGGATGTGGTCGTTATTGCGATCATATAGTTAAATCTGCCGCTGCTGCAGACTGCTCGCTCGCGGTGCAGCTCCGCACCGCCAGCGATATCCAAATAAATGCTGAAATTTCTTAAATATAATGGGTAATGTCCGGTAAGAGCTTTGCAGTAATTGTGACAAACAGATTTTACTAGATAACTATATTTTAACAGAAACAATTAAAATCTTTACACACCTTTCACAATCCCAGCTACAGATGGCGTCGATCATCGACTTATGACAAATGAAGACTACCTAAGAGCCTAATGCAAAGTCACGGGTTCCTCTCCCATTCAGTCCACGCAGAAGACAAGCGATTCTATTACAATTTATTGCCTATCTATGTCTTAACTAATTCTTGAACAGTCTTTGTCATATTTAATTACATATCTTTTCTTCTGTTGCAGTTTTCACATCCTCTGCCACAGATAGTATTTCACAGTCTTTGAATAATCATTTGTAATGGCAAAATTCATAATTATCTTTTTCCTCACAAAATTAAGTGTCGTTTTGAAATTCAGTTAACAGAAATACACATAAATTATTTGTTACAATGAGCATTATACTTTCACTTTGGGTGTGTGCTGCCAGAGACTTTACATTACTGCTTGTTGTATTTTATTATCAAGTGATAATTTCTATATCAGTATTGTGGCCAAAGATTTCTCCCAGTCGTCTACTTGTTTGCAATTGAACATCAGTTCATTTGGTCTAATTCCAGTTGCTGTATGTCGATGATTGTTAACTACTTGTAAGAAGGGAGTGACATATTCAATCCACTTGGTATGTTTACGAGGTATATACCTGTAGATTGTCACAAACCTGTTGAATTCCTTATACATCATTTCTATGGGGGATACTTCAGGATGAAATTTGGATACTAAAATGTGGTTGATTTAGTTAGAATCTAAAACCTCTTTCCATTTACATCAAACAAAATATGAGACATTATCAGTTAATATGACTTGTGGTTTTCCTACTCTTGTAAAATTCTCCTCTTTAATTTGTCTTATAATTGAACTGGCTGTAATAATCTGTACAGCATAAAGTTTTACGTCTTTTGTGAAAATATCATAGAAGTGTAAGATATATTTTACTACCCTCTTACCTCTTAGATAGCTCCCAGCCGCTATTAAAGTAAATAAATCAGAAATATGTTTCCTCTCCTCTCCTATGGTGGTGCTTGTTTCTGTGTTGTGAATTTCTTTGCTTCTAAGAGTTTCTTTTTTTTTCATGTTTTTAGTCTTTGAAGTTTTTATTGCTGCTGTGAGTCATCTTTTAGACATTAAAGAAAGGTGATCACTGTTCCTAAAAGTGTTGTATTCTTGCTATAAAATTATATCCTAAGTTCATCCACAACAGGTTACGGGCCCAGGTCTGAAGACTTCAAGCTCTCCAGAATGAGATTTTCACTCTGCAGCGGAGTGTGCGTTGATATGAAACTTCCTGGCGGATTAGAACTGTGTGCCCGACCGAGACTCGAACTCGGAACCTTTGCCTTTCGCAGGCAAGTGCTCTACCATCTGAGCTAGCGAAGCACGACTCACACCCACTCCTCACAGCTTTACTTCTACCAGTATCTTGTCTCCTACATTCCAAACTTTACAGAAACTCTCCTGCGAGCTTCTGTAAAGTTTGGAAGGTAGGAGAGATCATATTTCGCCACATAAACAGCATTTCGATAGATTCGAAACGTTTCCTATTCCACAATGTGTGCAGACAGCTGTCAAAGAAGTCATTATTGCACATGGCACTGACAGTATTCGTATTGAAGTATTCATAAACAAAAGTTGAACACCTGCTTTGCTTGAAAATGTGTGGTATGTACCTGATGTTAGACACAAACTTTTCTTGGTCCATCAACTACACAAGTTACTTATGATAACAAAGGTGTGCGAGTTTGTCCTCCGAATTCACAAGTAATGATTAACTTAGCACCTAGAATGTTGGCGTGAGTGTCTCGGTCATCAAGACAAACGTCATGTACTAGATGTGCTCTCTTGTGTTGGTATATCAGTTAAGTGCCCTGATAGCACATCGTTTTGTGATAGATGTGTTCTTGGAAAATTCCACCGTAAACCATTATGCCACCATAGAGATCATCCACAAACTTTCAATGAGTTCATCAATGCAGATGTTAAAATACCTATGTCTATTGACTCTGTAAATGGTTTTCGTTACTATGTGATCTCCAAAGACTATTTTTCTCGTTTCATTTGGATATATTTCATGTGAAATAAATCTGAAGTGGCTAACAATTTGTAAACATTCTTGAAGAAGTGTGATGCTATAGGTCATAAGGTAAAAGATTTTCGGTCTGACGATGGAGAAGAGTTTAATTGTAACGTCGTAGCTGCTGTTCTATGAGACTGTGGTAGTGAGTTTCGTCTTACGCGTACAGACATTCCTAAGCAAACTGCTTTTGCTGAACAAGCACATCGACATATAGTGTAATTAGCTCGCTCAATGTTAACGTCTAGCAAGTTACCTAAATCATTTTAGGCTCATGCATGCGATACAGTCTTTTTCTACTCAATCGTACTGGGTAGTCAAGTGTTGAAGGTGAAACACCTTTTGAATTGTGGATAGGCAAAGTTTTAACTATCTATGAATTTTTGGATCAAAATGCTATGTTTATTTGCCAAAGAAATTTCGTTCTAAGTTCGATGAATAGGCTGTACTTAGCCATTTTATTGGCTACGTGAATGACAAAGATGGTGACAAAGTGTGGATTCCACCACAACATAGTGTGATGTAATCATGCAATGCTAATTGTCAACCAGAAAAGCTGTGTACAAATGGAAATTCGATTGATTTGGAATTTAACTCCATACCCGAAGAAACAGGAGAGAAAAGTGAATCTACTGTTGATCAGATTGAAACTAGAAAACCAAGAAAGTTACTAAATCGACGTCCAGTTCGTGAAATAAGTTCCTCAGTAAAATTTAGTTACTTTGAATTAGGATATGAGCCTCACCACTCTCAAGAAGCAAATGCATTAGTTTGCCTAACAAAAGCAATCCTTAAAGAGCTTTTTATTTTATTTTATTTATTTATTATGACATAGATAAATTTACATTTTATCATCACAGTTTCAGTTAAACTACAAGTAACAGCATCTCACTTTATCTTTAAGGGAGTGCTTTTCTTAGGCAGTTTCCCTCACTCTTATACCTTATAACTCTAGGTATTCATTCATTTTATAGAAAGTTTGTTCGATGAGTAGTAATTTTAGTTTCCTTTTGAAAACCTGTGCATTATTTATTTCCTTTTTCATATTGATAGGGAGCTTATTGAAGACCTTTATACCTAACTAAGTATCTCCCCTATGTACTTTAGTGAGAGTTGTAGAGCCTTGGTGAAAATTTTTCAGTGTCTTGTGTCATGGTTGTGGATGTCACAATTTTTCTGAAACAGTTCCCTGTTGATGGCTGCAAATAACATCACTGAGTATATATACTGACCTGTGATAGTAAATATCCTGAGAAATTTGAAGAGACTGCTGCAAGATGCCCCATTAGGGACCCCACATATTATTCTCACTGTTCGTTTTTGTATTCTGAATACTTTTTCACCATTTACAACAGAATGGAAATATTCAAATTGTGAAAACAACATTATTTCTCCATCCACTAACTCATGGAGAGCTCTTAGTACCAAGCACGATGAGCTACGTTTCTTGACCAGCTGACCAATTTGATCTTTCCATCTTAGGTGACTGTCTATCTGGATACCTAGAAATTTTGTGTGTGTGGTTTCATTAATTTTGTGATTGTTAACATGTATTTCATTAACTTTATTTTTTGTCAGAAACTGTATCATATTGTTTTTGACAGATTTTAATGTTAGGCTATTCGCAATGAACCACTTGTGTACTTGAGTAGAGACTGTCATGGCTGTATCCTGCATTGTGGAGTTGTGTCAGTTTACAAGGTTACTTGTATCATCAGCATACATTACTGTTTTTGCTCTGTTATTAATTGTGATTGGTAGATCATTAACATAGATCAGGAAAATTAGTGGCCCAAGAATTACGCCCTGCGGGGCTCTATACTTTATATTTCCCCAGTATGATTTTAATGCTGTACCTGTGTCACTTAAGACAACCCTTTGCTTCCTGTTCTGTAAGTATGATTCTATCCAAGTCATAGATTTGTCTTTAATACCATAATACGGAAGCTTTTTCAAGAGTGTGTTGTGATCTACACAATCAAATGTCTTGGCAAGGTCTCAAAATATCCCCATTGGATACCTTTTTTAATTTAGTTCACCTAAAATTTTATCTGTTATGTTAAACATAGCTCTGTCTGTGGAGGAGCCCTTATGAAAGCGGAACTGTGTAGGAGCCAGTAAGCCATTTTATGTAGTGTGAGTATAAATCCTATCATACACTATTGTCTCAAATACCTTTGAGAACACTGGCAGCAGAGAGATGGGCCGGTAGTTGGATATTTCATCTCTTACTCCACTTGCGTGGATTGCATGTTTCAATCTATCTGGAAACACACCAAATTCCATAGATAGGTTACACAAATAGCACAATATATAACTGATTAAGTCTGCACATGATTTTGAAATCCTACTTGATATGCCATCACATCCACAGGAATCTGAGTTTTTGAGTAAGTTTATGGGTTTTCCAATTTCTTAGGAGTTGTGCTTCTCAAGTGAAATGCTACTTTAGATGTTGTTTGCATGTGGTTAAGTAGTTCAATAGCTTCTGTGTGAGACTGTTTATTATACTTCTCTGTGTTTTCAGCTATAGTGAGAAAAACATTGTTGAAACCTGAGGCTGAAACTTTGTGGTTATTATTGCCAGGTTTTATGTTCCTATTTGTCTCATTTTTTATGATGTGCCATATGGTTTTTATTTTATTGTTTGAGCTGCTAATTTTTTGTGCATTGTTCAGCTCTTTGGCCTTCTTTATTACACTTGCTAGAATTTTACAGTATTTCTTGAAATGTAACTTTACTGCTGGGTTTGTACTAGTCATCTGTTGTACATACAGATCTCTCTTTTTGTTAGATGATATTTTTATGACAATAGTTGGTCACTCTTCCCTTTTACTACAGGTTGGTTTGATTTTAATCTGTCTTTAGGGAAAAGGAGCTTCAAGATGTTTAAGGATCAAGTTCTGGAAAGAGTTGAACTTCTCATTCACTGTGTCAGCCTGGATTACTTTCTCCCATTGTTCATGGCATAAACTATTTCTGAACAGCCAAGTAGATTCAGCATTTATTATTCTAACATGTTTAACTTGGCTACAATGGCCATGTGCTGTTTTTCTGCTGGCAAGTTTTAGGACTGTCATTTGACCACCGTGATCAGACAGATCTTTTGTTACTGCCCGTGTCATCACTTCATTGTAATTTGTGGGATCTAGGAATAGATTATCAATCAGGTTCTTGCTGTGCCCATATACTCTTGTTGGGAATGACATCATGGGGAGCAGATTGAAGGTTAACAGTAGTGATTCTAATAGTCTCTGACTGTTATTTTTTATGTTAAAGTCACCACATATGATAACATTACTATTGTATCTATAAAGTTTAGTAAGAACAGTTTCTAGCTGAGAGAGAAATTTGTGAATGTTACCCATAGGTGCCCTGTAAACTGTTACTATTATCGGGAACTGTGTTTGAAGCTCTAATTTGACTGCACAAGATTCAAAGTGCTGTTCATTTCAGTAGTTAGGTACATCTATAACTTGTCACCTAATAGTATTGCCACTCTGCCTTCTCTTACGTTGCTCTGACAGTAGGAAGAACCAATTTTATAATTATTTAAATGTAGCTGATTAATTTCTGTAGCTTCCAAGTGATCTTCAGTTAAGCAGAGCACATCAGGAATAATTCCGTCTGTGTCAGCAGTTTCTTGTAGAAAAATCAGCAGCTCTTCTTTTTTATTCAAAAGACTTCTCATATTCTGATGAAATATTTTTAAATAGTATAGCGTATCAATTGTATTTTTTACTGGTTCCTCAATGTAGTAGTAGTAGTAGTAGTAGTAGTTTTATTCATCCGTAGATCTCTTTTTACAAGGATATAGGACATGTCAAAGTATTTACAAGCTTAGATCAATTTACAATAAGCTAATTCGTATACACATATATTTACAGACTTCTAGTTAGAGACAATCATTAGATTTTACTCCTGGTATACAATAATTTATTTACAAATAACTCATTAAATAATGTAATGCCACACTATTCACTCATATTTCCCTATCAGTCACTGCACACACTATACACACATTGTTTCATAACACTTCACTCACTACATACACACACACACACACACACACAGGTGATCCTTGGGCCATTTTCTGTACTGCAAGTTCCCATTTGCTATCCTGAAAAACTGAGTCAGCATCCCTTCATAATGAGTGAGATGTTGAGCTCAGAAAGAGGAAGAGGTGTTAGTATTGTGCTATGCATAGCTTGAGGGGAGAGTGTCTCTAGAAAGGAAAAAAGAAGAAAAATAATAAAGTGAAGGTGTTATGTGGAATATTGGATGTTTTATAATCATCATTATTATTATTATTTGTTTGTATAACATTTTTTTATCAAACCCCTACTCTGCTTTATCTAAGTAATCCTTCAATGTATAAAATGTATTGCATAACAGGTACTTTTTAGCTGCCTTCTTAAATAAGTGTATTTTTGAAATTTCTTTAATCTCTTTTGGTAATTTATTGTACAGTTTTATTCCTTGGTAGAAAATGCTGTTTTGAGTTTTATGTTTATTTTTTCTTGGTAAATGTAAGTTGAGTCTATCTCTTGTTGCATGGTCATGGACAGAGCTGTTTGTGCAGTAATTGCCAATGTTGCTTTTGATGTGTACAACTGACTGGTAAATGTGTTCACATGGAGCAGTTAAAATTCCCAGTGTTTTGAACAGATCTTTACAATGAGCTCGACTACTATTTCTGGTTATTATTCTTATGGCTCTTTTCTGGAGTTTGAAAATTGTGTTCATATTTTGTGGATTTGTTCCCCAAAAAAGAATGCCATAGCTAAGAATTGAGTGTACATATGAATAATATGTAACTAAAAGACACTGCATGTTACACACAGATGATAGAATTCTAAGGGCATAACATGCTGATGACATTCTGTTTGCAAGTACCTTTGTGTGTTCGTACCACTTCAGCTGAGAGTCAATATTCATTCCTAGAAATTTTGCATTTGTTACACAGTCTATAGAGGTGCCATCTACATTTAATTTAACATTGTCATTTTTCCTCTTCAAACTGAAGTTCATGGCATTAGTTTTCTTTATGTTTAATGTCAATTTGTTGCTTATTGACCAATCGTAAACTTCCTTGAGAGTTTCATTTGCTTTCTCGGTAAGGAGTTCTCTTGTTCTCTCAGTGACTATAATATTGCTGTCATCAGCGAAGAGAATTTTCTCACCATGAGTAACACTACTGGGAAAGTCATTGATGTATATCAGGAATAGTATTGGTCCTAATATGCTACCTTGTGGAACCCCTATATTAATATGTTTTGGTTCTGATAAGTATTTTACTAAATGTTTAGATCTATTTGAAGTATGTGTTATCTCTACTCTTTGTACCCTATCTGTTAGGTATGATCGAAACCAGTCATTAGCTACCCCTCTTATTCCTAATGCTTCTAATTTATTTAATAGAATCTTGTGGTCGACTGTATCAAAAGCCTTAGAAAGATCCAAAAATATGCCTGTGACACACTCATCTTTATCAAGAGCATTAAGTACAACTTTTGTGAATTCTACTATGGCTGACTCCGTATTTTTGCCACTTCGAAAACCAAACTGTGATTTGCTTAAAAGATTGTATTTATTCAGATAATTCATTAATCTGTCTTTCATAATTGCTTCTATTATTTTTGAGAATGCTGACAGCAGGGAAATGGGCCGGTAATTTTCTATGTCTTCTGCATTACCTTTCTTAAGCAAAGGTACAACTCTTGCCTGTTTTAGCTGCTAGTTTTCACATGAGTTAAATTATAGAAAGGTACAACATTTACACTGTGCTCTCTTCTGTTCTTTGGCCTATGAAAGGCCTTATTGGAGTGTTGACTATTACTGGAATTTGTTGCTATGGAAAAAATACTATTTTTACTGTGTTTGGCGATGAAACACATTTTGTCATTACTGTCGAATTTGTAGTAAAACTATTGCCTGTGCTTCTTTCAGTTAGTTTTTGTGCTAGGAATCATACAAGACGACTGATATAAGTTGTACGACTGGGGAATGTTAACATATATTACATATATGTGTCCTAGAAAACACAAGCACCTCTTTAGTTCTTGGCAGTCTACTGACGTTTCATTACGATACATGCCATTAGAGCCACCGAGTAGTACAATGAAGTCCTTGGACGACCATCGTTACTGTCTACATCGAGCACTTCAAATCTGTTTGTTAGAGGGATATTTGTGGCCCTGTTTAGTATATCGGTAGACCTACAAATATTACACTTCCACGTTTTTGTAAACTTCTAATTTCCTTTCAATGAGCAGTCCACCTTTACGCATCGAAACTGAAATTTTGTTTCACGTTTCACGTTTCACGTTTCACGTTTTCCACATGCTATTACTTTTTGCGGTTTTCCCGCATTTTTTACAGTTGGTATCGCATTTGTTGCTAGTTCTAGTGTCGTTATCAGTTACAAGATCACTGTTTGTTTTATTCTCACATTGACTGTTATTGGGATATTTGTATTTCAAGATGTGTACCTCTTCTAACAACATAGCAATAATTTCGACTTTGCAGTCACCCTTCTGTAGTGCTTTGGCTAGGCCATATTCATTACACCTTCTGCAACACCATAGTTTTCGTCTTAGATCTGCCTTTACACACGCAAAATGGTATACAGTTTTACAGTTTATGCCCATTATGCCCTTCACGGCGCGCGATTTGTAGTTTCACAATATTGGGCCATCCTATGGTCTTCCTTCCGAAACTTTTTAATAACAAAACACGCGATACACATATCATAACGACATTTATCAAATATTTTACAGGTTAAACACTTTTTAACGTCAATGTTGAGTTTATTTTGGTAATTAATACAACCACAATTTACATTCGGCACCATGTAATACTTAATTTCTGCACCAACAAACTTCAAAACTTCAACAAAGCTAAGGAAAGTAGTAATTCCAATCAATGATTTAATGGGATGAAAGAAGAAGTGAGGAAATTCGAAGATCGATTTTAATGGCTGCTTTACAACCCAGATAATATAGATCTTTCTCTCCACCACTACCTCTTCTGAACCACACAGACCAGAAGTATCCTTCTCTATTTCTGAAATTATCCCAGCCCATATTTTTTTATCTTGTTTGACTTAAGCAGTATATTTTCCACATTCATTTGCACTGTAAGGAAATGAATATCCATCATTCTGGCAGAAACAGCTGTGCCACATATGGCAGCTGAAGAAAATAAGGAAAGGAAAGCAGATAAATGGAAATAAATAATAGCCATGAAATCAAACTTACTATACTTCAGTTGCCACTAAAATCTTTTTTATATATACATTTAGTTTTGGAATAATTCTCAAACATACTGATGAACAGAAATTGTCATGAATTTCATTTAAGAAGATAACTTCTTGTGTAGTGTAAGCCAACTTTTGATCAAAGAATATGTCAGTTTAATATCAGTTTCAAGTTTATGCACTGAACAAATTTCCTCTCTGTTTATTTTCTTTACTTATCATTATTTCAGTTTGAGGCAACATTTAGTTGGCTGCTACTCAGCCACAGATCTTATGCGAAAAGCCTTGAAGAAGATTGTGTCCATCTTGATGAAGACCACATAGTAAGAGACAAGCTCTGCCTGTGTGATAGTCTGTCCTTACTACTTTGGTCAATCGTGCATTAAACACTAATCTTCACACAATGGTAAATCCATTATGTAATAATGACAATGTTATGTAAAGGGCAGTTGCTGCACACCACATAAATACTGAATATATGTTGTCGAATTGTGATGAATGCCTGTTTGCCTGAAACATTTGCTTGACAATCTTTCTGTCGTGCCTAACTGTGAATCAGCATCTCGACTGTATATTGAGTAGCACCTATCCTTTTTATAATATTGTCAAAAAATCTTCCTTTTTTGTTGCTGTGAGATGACAAAGCAATACAGGTACAGTCAGTGTGACTATTTTAAACCAGACAATTGCTTTTGTTGTTATAACCAGAGCTTGATTTGTGATGATATACCATACTGCTACCTCTGACACAAAAACAATGTTTTAAGACATTAATAAAAAACAGTCCACGGTAGGTCACAGTACTGGTATTACTGCATTTTTGTGAAGCACTGGTCATAATAAAAAAATCACATTTATTGCAACAGAAACTTCAACACAAGATATACAAGTATCATCCACTTCAATAAACATTATATGGCAGTAGGTTTTCAAAGTGGAATGTAAAAAGTTTCATTTTCTTAAAGTGTGTCTGTGATACTACTATTGATGGTGCCATAACATAACTATATTATCAGACACATTAATTTGGCACAGATGGTAAAATATAAAATAATGATCTTCAGTATACACCATGGCCTATTCTTAGTAACCATCCCAAAAAATATAGGGTGGTGGCAGAGAACGTTTTGTGGTACAATCCTGTAGTTCTGGTGCGGTACTGGATTTGTGATGTGTTTCTGAAAATAAATGAAAGGTATACTGAATGGATTAACTAATACTTTTTGATAGGACCTGGCAGTATAGAAAAGATCAAACATAAGTAAAATATCATCACTGTATGTCAAATTAGAAAAGTATTAAGTATGTACTTATTATTAACATGAATTTCGTATGTAGAGTACACCACTGTTGTCAATGAGATACAAATCAACATCCAATGAAGTACCTATGAGTAAAATCTGCTACATTCGAACAAATATTAAGTTGTCAAATGCTGAAACACGTATCCAGCTAATCTGATCACATATTGCATCAAATTGTAAGTGAGAATCTTGAGATAGATGATAGTGTTTAACAACTGTCATTTTGTGGGTGCATCTTCAAGACATTAAGCATTCCCACAACACCTTCACAATAACAATTCAACTATTACCGAAAATTAACAAGGAAATCCCGAAAATTCATGAAAACTTTCACCACTGCCAATTTCAACATACACAAAAAACTTCGCCTATTGCAACAAGCAGTGAGCTACCCATAAATATCTATATCTTCTTCACCACAGAAAAAGAGTTATTAGATCTCCGACCACAAGAAACACATGGCACTAATATTTACAGACATAAAAATGAAGCCATAAGCCAAAATATGCAAATTCAAAGTAACTCATCAGAAAGCTAGCTAGAAAGCTGCCAATTTCAACATACACAAAAAACTTCGCCTATTGCAGCAAGCAGTGAGCTACCCATAAATATCTATATCTTCTTCACCACAGAAAAAGAATTATTAGATCTCCGACCACAAGAAACACATGGCACTAATATTTACAGACATAAAAATGAAGCCATAAGCCAAAATATGCAAATTCAAAGTAACTCATCAGAAAGCTAGCACAAATTCTTTCAATACCAACATTAAACATTCAATTTATGTCAAACTACTTATTAAAAACATACAGCAGAACAGAGAGCCACCAAATACAACAACACACAGTCTACAAAAACAAAGACACAAACCTGTTGTAACATTTGTTCAGAGTTTGCATCTCTTTGGATAACCCAAAAAGGCTAGTACTACCTGCTTTGCACTTAGCAGATGTTTCTCACTGTACTGACCCACAAACAGAAGACTTTTATTCAGTCTGTCCTGTAGCATTTACTTTCTAAGTAGCGCAGCTAGATCTAAAAATTATCCATTCTAGCACTGAAATTCTAATACTTACATCCTAAACCATTTACCCACTAATGGTCCTTACGATTAATAATGAAGAATGAATTTACTAGACACTGATTTGATTTGCGAATTTCCTTGATGTCAGGCGAGACATTCATATGAACCCTTACCTGCTACTTCAGCATCTTATCTTTCAAATGCGTATTTCCCATAGTATCTCCAGTTTTGCTGCATTTCTCTTCTTGTTTTAAGCGGGCTTCATCGCTATATACTTCAGTGACTAAAAATAAAGTTCAACAACTCCATTACTTAATATTTCAACATGTTTGAATTAAAGTTACTTTTGAAGAAACCTTCCAACAGCCACTGCAACAGTACTAAGTTGCATACAACACAGCTATGGAGCTAAATCTGTCGTTTATAACGTTCATAAGAACAACACTACATGTGCAGCTTGAGCTGATACGTCTCAGTATGAAATAACTCCTATACATTTATATTCTATGCGCAAATACCATATTCTAACCACAATAATTTAAACACATCAGCTTGTTTGCCTCCCAGAATGCGAATGTATATTACGTTTCCTGTTTTCTCTCCAACAATTTTGCATTCAGCTTTTCGCTGAGTTACTACAAAAGTTCCACACGGCATCTACCACCTCGACGAAAACAATAACAAACACACAGGGGGGTGAAACTCATATAGGGATTTCCTGTAACACGACGTTGGTTTGGTCACAGGCCACTTGGAGCGCTGCAAGTTAAGCAATTTATAGTCTCGTGTTCCTATTGGATTACGTAGTCTTCCATAATTGTTTTGGTATCGTAGCAACATGATCGTGATTTTTCGTTGAAATTGCAGTGTAAGTATGTCGCTATAATTCTGCTTAATTTTTGGATGCATTCGTAATATTTGATGGTGTGATGATTCAGTTTTTACTTTTTTACTTTTGTTTCATATAAAACACGAGGTTGTATTATCACATTACATTCTGTGAACTCTTGTATATTTGTTCCTGCAAATAAATACAATTTCCGTTGCTCAATTTACTTAAAGGGTAAGTATATTTCTTATTTCTGTTCATATTTCCTTGTATTTCATAGAGAATCCCATGCTAGCAGCTTTTGACATAGTTGGCATTCAACTTTCCGGATCCTGTAATGGAATATAATTGTGGTTTTGATTCATCTTCCTTTTTGCCATGAAGTACTCTTAGTGACATAATAAGTATCATTTATTGTGCCATTAACTACATATCAAATACTGGACGTGTTACAATTGATTCGTAATGCCTTGAGTGTGTTCTATTTCCCGTTTTCGATGTTAAATATTCTGTACAGTATATAACACTCTATCCAGGTAAAAAGTGTTTGTTGCTGTTGTATCGACAAAGGTTGTGTTCTCGCATAATGAGACATTTGTTTCAAAGTCACACAAAGCAGGTCCTTCAAGCAGTTGGACATTTACACGTATTATTGTGGCAATATCCAATGCAGTAGAAATCTTCTCGCACTTTAATGCTCAACACAATGTAATACACATTTACAGCTGCAACTGTTACTGATAATGTACAGTTGAATTTGGTATATACCATGGTATCTAGATGCTGAAATATATACTGAAATGGTACAATAAGCAGTGTTTCAACTGCCTGATAGCACTGTTTAACGAAGTAGTGTTGAATATAGAATATAGTGCAACTACACTCATGCAGTTATATATAGAGTGATGTGCATATCCCTAGTAGAAATGAGAATTTGTTTCATTTTTTCACTATTTTGTAGCAATACCACATAAGATTACAAGCCATGATAACAGTTATCAATACTTCAGTACAGGATAGCTGTATTTAGACATAAGCTAATATGATTTTTGATAGTGAAATTAATTTCATATTGAGTTTTCTTTAACATTAATCAATGTAAACCACACCTGATCTTTTTTCTCGTTCCTAATTTTTGGTTTGAATAACGTTTCAGACGCATGAGGATGGATCATACATGAAGAGAAGAATCCAGTTTGAGATTCAAATTGAAATACTCGTGCAAGTTTCCTAGATGCAGGAGTAGTTATTATGTAAAAACAAATTCCAAACACAAGAATAGACTTTTCTATAAATTTCCAGCTGCATCAAAAGTGAGACTTTAAAGAAGTGGAAATTGATCCGTAATATAGATGAAGGTGTCAACTGTGGTTATTATTATGTGTGTGAGGATCATTTTTATGAAGCAGATTTTGTGAAATTTACTAGACACAGACTAAATCCTGGTGTTATACCAAAACACGTGGAATTGTTGTTGTATCACCCTCCCCCTACCCCTCTGTGTTACACTGGTGGTGGTGGTGGTTTCACCACATCGGGTTCAAATATAAGTGTGCTTGAGACAGGTCACAATGCAAAATCTACAGTAATACAACGAAGCAGTCCCCCTTTACAGAGCACAGATGGTGGTGAGTACAGCTTTTTATACTCACCTGTTTATGATGTTGAAAGTAGTCCCAATTTGTTTTTCAGTTGATGTAAAGTAGTATTTTGTGTGTTTCATAAATTTATTTGAACTGTGCAGAAGTTCAATTTCAGATTACTGAATATCCATAAATAACAATCAACAGAAAAAATAATAAATCGAATTTTGTAGACTTTACAGTACATCCTTGGTTTGTAGCACAGATTTTTTTATAAATGACCTGTTGGTTATCCATTATCTGTTATTTATTTATTTGTGTAACCTACTATTCCACTTTCGATCATGCGAGTGGATATAATGTGCTTTAGGATATGTGGAAACGTAAAAATGCATGCATTGCATGCATGCAATGTCAGATGATTTTTGTCTGCCATGTGCTAAAGCTCGTTTATTTCCACATGATAATGGCCACATGGCCAAAATCGCAATATTGAGTTTTACAAAAAAATTTCACAGTCAAAAGGTGACGTAATTTACGAAAAATTAACACAATGTATACTGCAGCTACGAGTAGTTAACGTTTGTTTTTGATTGAGATTTCTTTTATATATTTCTTTGCAAGATCTCAAAAACCCTTTATTACTGCACTATGCGGCCCACATTCTAAGATTAAATGAAAAATATTGTCATCTAATTTGCGTATTTAGAAATAAACATAAGAGATTTTCGCGCCATATTTTTTTCGTATTGAAGTTCACTGCCAGGCCACAAGTAGCGCTGGTGTCGTTCTGTGTTTGCGTATAATAATGTGGTCTTTGCACTTCTATTATATTGGTGTTCTGTGACAAACACAGATCTTTCTGCCGTCGAAAACTTTCGTCTTCAAAGATAATACTCGCAACACCTTCAACTGGATGTGGTAACTTCTGTGAACTACGTCACTTCCCGTGTTTCGCCTCGCTAGAGTGTAGTACTTGGTAGAACCACAGTCTAACATAACAATCGCGACACTTCGCCTCTATTTTGTTGCCTACAGCGTCCCAAGCGTCCGGTAGGTTGAACTGTGAGTTCGGCGCGATCGTGAAAGCGAATAGTGATAGTTGATTTTGATTTATACAATGGTTTTTACCATCGGGAGCGTTTGTAGCGCAATAAATTGCAGCAACAACAGGAAGAAGACACCACAGCTGTCTTTTTTTTTTAGGTTTCCTTGGGATCCTGGGAGGTATATACCATCATGTTACTAAACTGTATCGTCAGGATCCACTTGCAAACTATATGTGTGTAAATGATCCATGTTTCGTTTTAGGAGCAGAAAATAGCTACTTAATAGCAGACGAGAAGACCTTATGAAGAAAGACCCAGTTTACCTGTATAATAATACTAGGTTTTGTTCGCTACATTTCGAACAAAACCAGTTCATGAACGCAGACAATAAAAAACTCGTTTGAGATGCAGTACCCACACTGTTTGACATTCCAAATAAGCCCCCTCAACTGACGATGAAGAAGAAACTGCCACAAAGATTCGACAGTCAATCTAAAGCTGTAAAACAGTAATATGACACAGAAGCAGCCAGTTCGACTCTCCATGTATCAGCGCCAGGTGTGAATCATCAACACAGACTTGCTTTGACGATGAAGTGGTTAAATTAAGTGTAGCTGTTTGTTTCTTACAAAAGCGTGTGAAGTGTCAGATTGTGCAGAAGCGAAACTATTACGGAACAAGGAAAGTGCCTACAGACAGATTGTTTGAAAATTATTCAAATATTTGGTTTTTCATGAAATGTTATGTAAAATCGGCTCATTATAATGTTTTCAGCATATGTCTCCCACTATCTGGCAGTTGCTTGTCCCACTTAGTATAATATAAAGATGAAGGTTGTACTTGTGGCAACAGGCGACAATGACAAACACAGTAAGCCTACAGAACGATAAACGAGCTGTCGATCGCTTTTGCATGTAGGAGTACATGTCTGTGCTTCTTACATGTGAATCTATGTGTTTATATTATTTTGATATCAACGTGGTAAGCTATAATTCTGTCCAATGTCACAAGTGTTTCTTCACGAATGTGTTGTAGCTTGCCACTCTATTCATGGTTTTTGTCCACACTTGCGCATATTTTAGAATCATTTTTAGAAACGTATATGCATTCTTATACTACACAAACTCTTGGAGGCAAGAAAATAACTCGAATAATTCGGAAATTACGTAGGAAATGGATGCAAACAAACATTATGCTTACGACGCGTCTGACGTTCACCTTACCTGCCGCTTGGAGCGCTAGTGTCGCTCCATCTGTCAAACGGCAACAACTTTTACAGCAGTGAGTGTCGTGACTGTTATGTTAAGGCCCGTCTACACGCAACGATCTGTCTGTGCAAATGTCTGCGTACATAACATGTGCAATCAAGACGGTTTTTAAGTAACAAGATCGTTGTGTGTGGACAGAAGATTTGCACCAACCTAAGGTGTGTGCAAACCTTCGACCGTATATACTATGGTCGAAGGTGCAAACCTGGAAGTTGGAGTTGGAGGTTTGAGCGAAACCTCTACAATCTGTGAGTTCAAACGACATCTGCGCAGACACGTTGGAGCGTGTGGACAGGAGATCGCCGCAAATCTGACGCGAAACAGCTGTTTGCTCAGTGTAGTGTTTGTATTTGTGCGCACAGGGCATTAAAATGGCTGATACTCGTAAGTGTTCTCGAGAGTTTGTAACTGAATTCATTGAAATATGCAGAAACCACCCATGTTTGTGGAAGATTAAAAGTAAAGAATATAGTGACCAAGACAAAATGACAGCAGCATACAATTTTAATTGAAAAATTGACGCCTCGGCAAGCAGAGAAACGGTAATAAAAAAATAATTTCGTTGCAGACTGGTGAAATTATTTGCGAATAGATGTCGAAACTTATAATTATCTCTTAAAGCTTGTAACCCCTCATATTATGAGAAAAAATACTTGTATGAGAAGGCAATTTCTGCTCATGAATGGCTGGCGGTAACATTAAGATTCCTAGCAACAGGAAGGAGCTCCAAGGATTTGGAATTTTCAGCTGTAATATCGAAACAAGCATTGAGTGAAATTATACCCAATAGATGTGAAGCTATTTACGCTTTCCTGAAGAGTGTGTTCATGGAGGCAAGTCAAGTAAATTAAGTCTGTAGCGAATTGTTTACCGAAAAGAGTTATGCAAAGTTCAGAAATCTAGGTGGTCTGGTGTAGGAGTAGATCAAGTATACCAGCCAACGTTATGGTATTTTGACCTGTTTGGCTTTCTTAGTGATCAAGAAACGCCAAGACCAAGCAGGAGTGTCAATGTGCGAAGAAATGGAACACGAGGTAATGTACACTCCTGGAAATTGAAATAAGAACACCGTGAATGCATTGTCCCAGGAAGGGGAAACTTCATTGACACATTCCTGGGGTCAGATACATCACATGATCACACTGACAGAACTACAGGCACATAGACACAGGCAACAGAGCATGCACAATGTCGGCACTAGTACAGTGTATATCCACCTTTCGCAGCAATGCAGGCTGCTATTCTCCCATGGAGATGATCGTAGAGATGCTGGATGTAGTCCTGTGGAACGGCTTGCCATGCCATTTCCACCTGGCGCCTCAGTTGGACCAGCGTTCGTGCTGGACGTGCAGACCGCGTGAGACGACGCTTTATCCAGTCCCAAACATGCTCAATGGGGGACAGATCCGGAGATCTTGCTGGCCAGTGTAGTTGACTTACACCTTCTAGAGCACGTTGGGTGGCACGGGATACATGCGGACGTGCATTGTCCTGTTGGAACAGCAAGTTCCCTTGCCGGTCTAGGAATGGTAGAACGATGGGTTCGATGACGATTTGGATGTACCGTGCACTATTCAGTGTCCCCTCGACGATCACCAGAGGTGTACGGCCAGTGTAGGAGATCGCTCCCCACACCATGATGCCGGGTGTTGGCCCTGTGTGCCTCGGTCGTATGCTGTCCTGATTGTGGCGCTCACCTGCACGGCGCCAAACACGCATACGACCATCATTGGCACCAAGGCAGAAGTGACTCTCATCGCTGAAGACGACACGTCTCCATTCGTCCCTCCATTCACGCCTGTCGCGACACCACTGGAGGCGGGCTGCACGGTGTGCGGGACCGTAGCCCAGCTTCATGGATACGGTTGCGAATGATCCTCGCCGATACTCCAGGAGCAACAGTGTCCCTAATTTGCTGGGAAGTGGCGGTGCGGTCCACTACGGCACTGCGTAGGATCCTACGGTCTTCGCATGCATCCGTGCGTCGCTGCGGTCCGGTCCCAGGTCGACGGGCACGTGCACCTTCCGCCGACCACTGGCGACAACATCGATGTACTGTGGAGACCTCACGCCCCACGTGTTGAGCAATTCGGCAGTACGTCCACCCGGCCTCCCGCATCCCCACTACACGCCCTCGCTCAAAGTCCGTCAACTGCACATACGGTTCACGTCCATGCTGTCGCGGCATGCTACCAGTGTTAAAGACTGCGATGGAGCTCCGTATGCCACGGCAAACTGGCTGACACTGACGGCGGCGGTGCACAAATGCTGCGCAGCTAGCGCCATTCGACGGCCAACACCGCGGTTCCTGGTGTGTCCGCTGTGCCGTGCGTGTGATCATTGCTTGTACAGCCCTCTCGCAATGTCCGGAGCAAGTATGGTGGGTCTGACACACCGGTGTCAATGTGTTCTTTTTTCCATTTCCAGGAGTGTGAAACAAAACTGGTTCGCCCTGCAGCTCTCACAGTAAATTTAAGTGAGGAAACTGCTTTCGCTTTAACAGCCACTGTCTACACCATTTTGATCGCTTTCCCTGTTTCCTGCGGTTGGTCTGAATGTTTTTTGCAACACAAGTTGCGAACACAGACCACAACAGAACTTTTTCCATTTCTATATTTCAAAATAACTGAATTAAATTTTGACGTTTATGGGAAGCATAGTCGCTTTCCACTGATATTTCATTTCTACACCGACAGATGGCGGGCGAGTAGTAGATTGGGGTTTGTGTCGTGTGAACACACCACATTTGCAGCGATCTTTTGCATGTACAGACATCTGCGACGAAGCGTGTAGACCGGGCTTTAGACTGTGGTAGAACTGCCTAACCGAAAATGTATTATCGATAATCGATGGCTGCTTAATATTAAATATAAGCTTGACGGATCGATTGATCGATACCGTGCTCGCTTAGTTGTGCATGGTATGTTTCAATGCGCCGAACTTGATTATGATGAAACGTTTAGTCCAGTTGCTTGTTATGACGCCGTAATAGCGACTGCAGCTGAAGAAATTGTGAAATTTGCACAGATCGACGTTAGAACTGCATTTTTAAATGGTTATTCAACCAAAAGGTTTCGATGATGGGTTAGATCGTGTTTGTTGACTCAAAACATCGTTGTATGGACTTAAGCAGTCACCTCGTTGCTGGAATAATAAGTTTCATTCATTCATGAGAAAAATTGCTTTATTAATTCAACAGCAGATCCTTACATTCACATTCTACAAAGCAAAACAGAAAAACTGCTGATTGCTATTTATATCGATGATGGACTTATCGCAGAAACATCTGAAAGTGCGGTGACTTCATTTTTAGATATAAAATAACAGTTGGATTCTTAGACTCATTTTTAGGTATGCAAAAACAGCAACAAGAGTGTGGCTTGTTTATTTCACAATGAGTATACACAGAGAATATTCTATATCGTCTAAACGTTACTGATTAAAAACCAGTAAAAACTCCGTGTGGTAATGAAAAATTAGATAGTGAATACAGCAATACTCTTGACAACAATGTTCCTTATTGTTCGGCTGTGGGGTCATTAATGTATCTGACATGCTCCACACATCTCACTTATACTGCTTCAAAAGTTGCTTGATCTATAGCTAAATCCACTTCTTCTGAATGGAACACTGTAAAACAGATTTCCAGATATCTTCGGGATACTTCAGACTTAGGTCCCTTCTATACTTCATCTGGCGGTAAACGTAGCACCTATGCTGATGCTGACTTTGCTGGCAACACTACAACAAGATGATCAACAAATGGTTTTGTTTCAATGATTGGTGATACGGCTGTATTGTGGGCATCTCAACTGCAGAAATCATTTGCACTATCCACCACTGAAGTGGAGTTCCTTGCTGCAAGTGAAGGAGCCAAAGAGTTATTATGGCTCAACAGACTGCTGTTGGAGATCAGTGGAAAAAGAAACACTCCCGTGTTGTTAATTGACATTGCAAGAGCCATTCTCTTCTTCAGTAGAACTACAGCCCTTGGTGAGGCTTGGCTTCTTCAACAATCTTCCTCCACACTTCTTCGTTATTTGCTGCTCTTTTCCACCCCCGGACTCCCATATTGCTGATATCCATTATTACCTCATCGATCCATCTTCTTCTAGGTCTCTCTTTTCGCCTAACTGAATGGATCATACCTTTCATCATTTTCTCTGGAATTCTATCCTCTGTAATTCTCTCCAAGTGTCCTAGCCATCGTATTCGCTGTGATTTCACAAATTTTACTATGTCCTTGCCTTGTATAAACTCTTGTAATTTGGCACTGTAGCGTATTCTCCAGCCGTCTTCCTTCCTTATTAACCTATAGATTTTGCATAGTATTTTCCGCTCAATGCTTCTTAGAGCATTTTTATCGTGTTCTGTCAATGTCCATACCTCTGAGCCGTATGTGATAACTGAGCGGACTAGGGAATTATATATTAGCAGTTTAATTTTTCTTGTAACAATGCTATTTTTGAAAAGCTGCACATTTGCAAAGTAAGCTCTGTTTCCTGCTTGTATTCATTCCCTTATATCCTTTCCAATACTGTTATCGTTTGTTATTAGGGCTCCCAAGTAGTTAAAAGAGGACACTCCATTGAAGGATTTCCCATTGATGTTTAGGTTTTTAGGGGTTCTTCTGGCCTCAGATTGTGACATTAACATATATTTTGTTTTGTTTTCATTTACTATGAGGCCAATTTTTAAGGCTTCTGTTTCCATTGCCCGGTATGTTTCTAGGAGTGTATTGGTATTTCTTCCTACTATAGCAATGTCATCAGCATATGCACATATCTGGCTAGTTTTCACAAATACGATGCCTCTTTTGCTGATTTTATTTACTGCACTATGCAGGCCTATGTTGAATAGGACAGTGGAGAGATTATCCCATTGCTTCACACCTTTATTAATGTCGAAGTTTTCACTTGTTCTGCTAAGGACCTCCACTTTTGCTCTTGTCTCTGTCATTGCCATTCTGATTAGTCTTATTGATTTAGCACATATGCCAACTTCTTTCAGTACTCTGTATAGTTCTTGCCGATTTATGCTGTCAAAGGCTTGTTTGAAATGATGAATAAGGAGTGCATATCTATATCATATTCATAGAACGTTTCCATCATTTGCCGTATCACAAATATTTGATCAGTTATTCCTCTGCCTGGTCGAAAGCCACACTGATATTCCCCTAGTATGCCTTCTGCACACTTCTGTATCCTTTCGTTTAATATACTTGTGAAGATCTTATAAGCTGTACTTAGGAGTGTTACACCTCTATAGTTTTCACATGCTGTTCTGCCCCCTTTCTTATAAATGGGGACTATTATTCCAATTTTCCAATTATCTGGCATAGTTTCTGTTTCCCATATATCTGGTATTAATGTGTGCAGTTTCTTTATTACAGCCTCACCACCGGTTTTTATTAATTCAGCAATTATGCTGTCTTCCCCAGGGTCTCGATTGTTTTTTGACTTGTGTACAGCTTGGGAGACCTCTTGTAGTGTTGGCTTTCTTGCCTCATTGGTTTCATTGTCTACTTCCAGCTCCACTCTTCCCTCCTGTGCAGCTGTCTCTTCATCTTCTAGGCTGGTGCTTAGTGTATCTTTGAAATACTCTGCCCATCTTCCCACTATCTGTTCTTCCTCCCTTATCATTTTCCCATCTTTACTGGACCAGGCCATTGTTTTTCGTTGGAGTCTATTCTTCATTTTGCCCATGGCATGATAGAACTTTCTTATTTCACTCTGTTCCTTTAGTTCTTCTAGTTCTTGAAATTTCTTCTTATTCCACTCTCTTTTCTTTCTCTTGCACAGTCTGTTAGCTCTTCTCCTCAATTCTCTATATTGTTCCACATTATTTCTGGTTTCTCTCTGTAGCACTTTTGTTCTTGCCCTGTTCTTTTCCTCTATTGCTGACCTGCAATCTTCATCAAACCACTCCTGGGTTCTTCTGTTCCTATTATTTCCTCTGCAGCATCCTTAATGGCTTTTTCAAACCTGTTCCACCTTTCATCTACTCCTACTGTGGTCTCTTCATTGCTCAACTTTCTGCTTAGTGTTTCTTGGTAATTTTTTACTTCATCAGGGATGTTCAGTTTGTCTGTATTCCATTTCATCATCTTTCCCATTCTGTTGCCATTTGTTAGTGACAGTTTCTCTCTCAAGACTGATTTTATCAAAAAGTGGTCTGAATCACACTTTGGTCCTCTGCAGCTCCGTACAACCGTAACTGACGTAGAGTGGCGTGCAATCACTAAAATATAGTCAATCTGATTGACTACTCCATTGGCTCCAGACTTCCAAGTACCCTGATGGATCCTTTTATGTGGAAAGCAGGTACTTTTAATAATCATATTATTCTTTGCTGCAAATTGGCATAGTAAGTCTCCATTCTCATTGTTTTCTTCATGTAGTGAATATTTTCCAGAAACTCTATAGGGATGTTCATTCCTCCCTATTTTTGCGTTAAAATCTCCTATTACTAGCATCAGGTCATATTTAGGTACTGCAGAGTATACTTTTTCCGTCTTTCTATAACTTTTCTTTAATTAGATAAACCTGAGTACTCATTGGTATATAGTGGACCAGAAGAAAAAACAGGCCAACTTAGAACAGGGTTTATAGTAACTAGGGAAGTTAGGAAAAGCCTCCTAGAATTTGAACCCCTAAATGAAAGGATGTGCAGACTCGGACTAAAAGGTAAATTTAGGAATATATCAATAGTTAATGCACATGCACCAACAGAGGAGAAAGAGGATATAATTAAAGAACAGTTCTACAAAGACTTGGAAAAAGTATAATTGCAAGAGCCATTAAATGATTGAAAAACGCAGAGTTCCACAAACGTTCTAAGTACATCGAAGTACGGTATTATTTTGTGCATGAGCACTATTACAATGGGGATATCAATGCAGAATATGAGTGTTCTGAAAATCAACTTGATGAGATGTTTACAAAGGCTTTAAAATCAAACAAATTTAAAGCAATGTGCACCAAGATAGGATTTCATAACTAATGTGTTTTGACCTATTATTTTTTTTTAAAACGTTTTCAGTGCACCACAGTTTGATTTTGAGGGAAGTGTGAAAAGTAAATTAATTAGAACTGTGTTGACTCTCCTCTCCTAAGTTGGTGCCTGGTCCTGTTTTGTGAATTTCTTTCCTCCTACAAGTTTCTTTTTTTTCCATGTTTTTACACATTGAAGTTTTTGTTGGCGTTGAGTGTCATCTTTTAGACATTAAAGAGAGAAAGTCACTATTCCTAAAAGTGTTGTGTTCTTGCTATAAAATAACATCCTAAGTTAATGCACAACAGCCACATTTAACAATACCTTTTCTAGAGGTTTCTTAGCCACAATGGGAAGTAGTTCTATTTATTTGGAGATGTTAGAATGTCTTGCTTTCTGCCAAGTAACACTCTTACCTTCTGTAGTGGTCTTTGTCTAAGGTTGTGGAAATAACAACTGTAAAGCATCATAATAATATTATTATTATTTCTTTTCTTTTCACCCTCATTCTTTTCGTTTTACACATAGAAGATATATATATTTGTATCATAGATAATACTGGCTTAGAAACAAAAGAAGTAGAGACACGCTCTTCACCAGTTTGTTTCCGTAAGTGATAGCAGGAGGACGTATTACGGCTTCTGCTGAGTTAATATTGTTAAAAACTATGGATTCCAATCGTAAATTAAAGGTGTTATAGAAAGTTATCAGGATATCAAAGCTTATTCGCCCAGTCATAATCTGTTCATTATTCTGCGACGCTTCGAGAATCCTGCATCAAGAGGATTGAAGCTAACAAGAAGAATTTGCATGAGCAGAGGAGAGGCGATCCGGAACCAATATTGTCATACAATGCACAATAGCGGTAACAAGAAAAGGATATAAGTAAATTTACGAATGTTAATCTAATAATGTAATGAATATGTTGCTATGTTGATATTAATGCCAGCTAAAGTTCACTGAAGATATGAGTACTTTGCAATTTCTTTCATTTATGCTTTCAAAATTTCTTTTTTAATATGAGCAGCAATTTTTAATCAGTTTCCATGATATATTATACTTTATGCATGGCCCCCTTATTCTCCTATTCCCCTCAGCAACTATTCAACGGCGACCATTACAGGATGACATTGAGCAGAACATTAACAGACCTTTCAATTGTTGAGATAAAAATTGTTTGAGATAAATGATCCATTTTATCGTTAGAAGAAAGTAGTGAGGCCTTTTTGCAATTGTTCAATGTCCATGAGATTGGAGTTATTAACAACTTGAAGGAGTAAATTAAAATTAAATTCTGTCTAAGGACGAGACACGCCAGGAACGCTGATTTCAGCAGTAAAAGTAGGAAACTGCTATGCTTAGAAGGCCACACTTGGAGCCGTCTCTCTCATAGTAAATAATCTCTTTTCTTCCAATTAATATCCTTTACACAACGTGCATTTCTATAGGAAAGACAACAATTTGTGTCGGCATTAAAGTGCAAAATAAGTCATTCAAATTCTGTAAGACTGCACCAGAGAATAATCGGGTTCATTAATGAATTTGCATATAAATCTGCTTTAATTGAAAAGTACCAATAGAAGCAAAATTTCATATTTAAATTTTTTTCTCTTCATAATTTTGTTAAACACTGTTCACAATGGAGTCAAAGGAAATGTCCATTGTTGAAAACTCATTTCAAATGCAATATCCCAAGCTGTCAGAAATCTGAATTTGGCAACAGTTGAAATTCACGCACCAACTAAGTGGCCTATGGCTACCTATACAACAGGTTGGCGTCCCACAATTAAAAATTGATGACAATGGTGATAAAACTAATCATGATGTCACTTTTATGACGCTCAATGAGACAATTTCTCAGTTCTCACCAGGAAACATTTTTACAAATAGTGAAACTGAAGGGCACAACAGCAAAACTTCCCCTGGATATTTGCTCACCACATCGCGAATGCAAGAGCAGGAAACAGTTCGAAAAAGCAATGCAACTAATAACACAACAGCTTACAAAACAACAGGAATTTCAGGAAAGTGTAGCAAAACAGTTTAAGGGTGTAACACAGCAGTTCACAAGACATCAGAAAAATATGAGACAACATTTTACACAGCAAAATCAGGCACTTAGGCACTTAACGATTTCAAGAATAGTATTATTCGATAGTTCAGTGAGGTGAGCAAAGCTATACACACTGAGTTATCTGGTGGACTATTTGGGAAGTTGACAGAGTTTGGCAAACAACTAAAACAAGAAATAATTACCGACATATTCCACAATATAAATATGTTAACGTAAAAGGTAACATCTGTAGATTTTAAACAGGAACAACTTTCAAGTCAGTTGCAAAACCTCAGTGAAGCATATTCTGAAATTCAGGACATGCAATCCCAAATGGATGTGTCGGTAAAGAATGTGAAAAACGCAGTCAGCGAGCTGCAAGATGTATGCTGAAACCTACCTACAGAAATACACAAGTTGTGTCTAAGAATATGTCACTTAAGTTTAGAATCATAATTTGCCAAAACCAGAGAGAAAAGTCATGTGCAGTTGTAAAGGAAATAACCGAAAAACCTGAAGCTGGCATGCTGGAAAAGGGTAGCACCCTTGCTGAAATGGTAGTATCAGAGTGGAAAATTTATGTATACACTGTAGAAGAAGCTCTAAAAGAGAAAGAAAGTCTATTTATAGCTAAAATAGATTCAGGTTTCAAGGAAGCAGAGCAAAGGTTAAGAGGCAGTGTTGTTAAAACTTCTGACATTCCAAAACAACATATGACAGAAAACAAACATATGCTTTTAGAGAAGTTAGATACTTTCACTGGTTTCCCACAATATGGTGTTAGTCTGTCAGAGGAAAATAGCGAAGGTTGCAGAATGAAGCAACAAGCGCAGTTGCCAAGCACTACCCCACAAGCAAACATAAACACGCCATAAGCACTGACAGCGTGGTGTGTTTGTCAAGAGTACATGCAGATGAGGGATTACTTCGGCATCGACATTTTGCGATATTTACTTCTGAAGGGAAAAAAACGCACCTTGTGGCCTTTATCAGAGCATTTCGAAATGTTTACCTCACACCTTTACTGGAGCCCATAAAATTAGATTTGTGTTGGATACACATGGGGTGACGTTCTGCTATGGGTTACATACATGGTGGAATGTTGCCAGTATTATGAAAAGTTTGAAAGAGCATTTCTGGATAAGTATTGGTATGAGGCCATGCAAGAGGGGCTCAGGCATGAAGTATTCAATGCAGCTCCGTTCAATAGCAAGTATGAAAGCTTAAAGGGTTATTTTGAAAAATATTTCAATAAAACTAGATACTGGGTGAATCCAGTATCTCAAGTAGATGTACTGAAAATTTTAAAGAGCCATCTTCCTGCCCACATTAGGGAAAAACTCATCACCACACCTGAACACTGCACGGAATACTTTCTGTCTGTACTGGACTCAATAGATTTCATACATGAAGAGAGGTGAGTGCAACCCAAGCCTGTTCATATGCCGACAGCGACACAGCGATTTAGGGATAAACAAGTAAACAACAGATTCATAGCACAACAAGGAAAGCAACCTTATCCCCCCCCCCTCACAGATGTATGGTAATGTTAGTAGTGCAGCTACAGGGATGCGGCTCCACATTCCATTGTTGCCAGATGTATCCAAGATGGCGGCGATGACGTCATCCAAGATGGAGGATTATGACAGGAAGACAGTTCAATTGGGGCTACCTCCACTAACCTAACACCCCCCCCCCATCCCCCAGAAAATGGTGGCAAGTTCAAATTCCATCAGGAAAATGCAACACATCTAAGAAAATGGCGGGAAAATAGGTCACTTGGGCTACCTCCACTAACCTAAGTCATCCGTCGCCACCTCTTCCTAGGGACTGGAGGGAAAGGGACTCAGCCTGTGCTGGACATAAATCTCTATTATTTTGCAAGCACTATTTTATTTAAACAATTAAAGGCACTACCACCATCCAGTGTGGTCACCAAGGAGTCCGGACTCCAACTGACCTAGTACATAGTACCACCACCCGAGGCAGTTGTCAATCCTCCTGTGACGTTATCCAAGACGGTGAAGGGAAATGGTGGGAATCAATGTGGTCGCCATGGGGTCCGGACTCCAACTGATCTAGTACACAGTACCACTGCCAGAGGGCACTCTCATCCAAGACGTATTCCAAGATGGCTGCTATGACGTCAGCTGATACGCAAGTACCATTATCCAAGATGGCGAGAAACTGTGTTTGCCACAAGGTGTCTGTCTAGTATGCAGTACCACCACCAGAGAGCATTGTTGTCCGTTCCGTGACGTAATCCAAGACTGTCCGGGGTGGGGAAAATGGCGAGAGAAAGACTTTGTCTATGCTGGACTTCAGTCTTTATTTTGCAGACAGTGTCTCCCCCCACAAAATATAGAGTCCAACTGACCTAGTACACAGTACTGCCACCAGAGGGTGCTATCATCGCTCCTGTAACATAATCCAAGATCGTAGTCTGGAGGGGAAAAATGAGCGAAAATGACTCAGCCTGCACTGGGCTGCTGGAGGGAGTAAGGAAGGGGTGTACTTTATTTATTTTGGAACAATTTATTTAGGGATGGAGTATATCTATCACACTGATACAGAACACAAGCTCTGACATCCTTGGGGTTACGCCACACAGCCCACAGACCTGTAAACTACTTCTTAATAACGCTATGCAGACATGCAGACAGCTCGTAAATAACCCAAATAATTTATTACAGACACGTAAACTCCTCCTAAATAATGCAGTACACTGATGTGTAGACACATTCAGTACTCGTAAATTGCCCAAAAATTCATATTGCACCCTGCAGACCTGCTCGCAAAATGATGCAACAGACACTCACAGGCACTGCCCGCCAAGCCCTGTCCACTGGACTGCACCCGCTCTCAGATGTCGAGGTACACCGGCACCCCCAGTGAAATGACGCACAGGCCCTGCAACCATGAGGCAGCGACATCCCTTTCATACTTGGTACCTGAGAAATTCCGCTCGAAATACGTGTTCACTTAGGCACTGTTGCTGACGCGACTGGATGGGAACGAAGATCTATCTGCAGAGCGCGCCGAAACCGTCGCGAGCTACAGCTGGATGCAAGCCAGAGCAAGCCGTCACTCTCACACAGCTGCTGCCTATTGTGACCGGGTGAAAGTTGCTTCTATTTTTGAGTATAGAGTTAGAGTTCCTCGACTGTTATACTGACGTCACAGAACTCCAACGCGCGCTCACGCCAGTCCAATATGCGAGACACCTCTGGGCAGCATGTGTGTTTTACCATTGCTGAATCGATACCTACGGATACTATTGTCACCGAATAACACAGATGCATTTTTCCTAGCGCGACATGTGAGATGTGTCTAACCGAGATTAACTGCCCAGTGTGACTGACGGAACACCGCGAAGTGTGGACACGTAGCTACAAAGTGTTGCAAGCGCAACTAACAAGATTCTCAATCTTATACTGATGTAACATGGATCTACAGAATCAAAACCGAGTCGACCTCTCAGAAATTGTATAGTGTCCCAGAAATGGTTAACGCTCGCTTTCTTGATGTTCCACCTTCTATGCACGGTAATTCTTGCACTAACAGAGCCTTTTTACGAAAATAGCGCAGAATAACATCGAATGCAGTCTTCCTAGAGGTCCTAACGTGGCATCCCGTCCATAACATCTTACCCTTCCTGCTTTCAACACGTACGCAAATGTTCCCACCACTATGTAGAAACTCCTATATCAAAGCACAAAAGAATGTCTTGTGAATGAATTGAGCATTATGATTGACTCTTATAGAGTCTCCCTACCGAGTTACTGATGCCTCCAGTATTGAAGCACTGTCCACCTTTTTTTCCTTCTGCAGACGAGACTTTCAGGAGAAAAAAATTGTTTTACACTGGTCACCATATTGCGCCAACAACTAAACTGTGCAAAGTGCCCTACATGTGATCAAATACCGAAATACTCGTATTCAATTACACTGCTCTCCCACCGAGGACAGGAGCTTGAATATTAGAACATGAAACCTATCACCCACCCATCAATATATCACCGCATATCATGTCGATGTAGTAAACATATAATTCCTATCCTGCGCCATACAAAGTCAGGCCTTTTGCATCATTTGTACATATACTGTGAAGAGACACAGCACAGTAGGTATACTAGTGGCACAATATATCCCCCTGCAAGGTCGGGTGGGCATCCACTCCCAACGCGTGACCAGAGCACCCTCAGTGGATCGAAGTCATGCTCAGAACTGTTCTACAAATTCGGGCTTGTTTACCTCCATACAAATGCGTTACTGTTTCCGGTCCGGACCTGCTTGATTGCTTGCTTTTTCTACACACATCTCCATACTATGTGATTACAAT
This sequence comes from Schistocerca gregaria, assembly GCF_023897955.1. Lineage (NCBI taxonomy): Eukaryota > Metazoa > Arthropoda > Insecta > Orthoptera > Acrididae > Schistocerca > Schistocerca gregaria. Next base: position 868,518,291 of record NC_064920.1, on the reverse strand, counting down.
AACATATGTATTTTCACAAGGTCTGCACACAGCGGTAGCCTACCAATCGCTCGCGCAGCATAAGTCCGAAGATATAGACTGGAAATTATTTCTCTACAAACATGAGACTTTAGTGCTTATCCCGTCTGCGAAGACCTTTATGTGAGAATTAGGAACAGATAGAGGACAATGATATTTCCACTCGTGAATACTGATGTTGATGTAACAGATTCCAAATCATCCCTTTAATTTACAAAGTCAGCTAAGATGTTTCTCATGTCTGGAGAACGAGCAAACGTCTCTTTCATCTGCTAGATGCACAAACCACAATCGATGTTCCCTCAACTAAATAAAGGCGCAAAATGTGCTGAAGCAGTCAACCAAACAATTTAAATGGGAGGAAATAACGGTCCAGTGCAAACACGCCTCCATGTTCAATCTTCTCAACTTTCCATTTGACCACGAAAGCCGCCCAAGTCATATTAGGTATTAGTTCACTATTCTGACCTCTAGAGGACGGCAAAGTTAACGCAGATACATTCTTGCATTCCAACAAGCCTTTACATTCGGATGGCTGCTGCTGTTAACAGGTAATGTGAATCATTCCCACAAAGGTCACCGGCGCTGCAGACCAAACATGCATAGACAGAATGATCCTACGAAATCATTCACAGATATATTTTATCCCTGTACTTACAGCTAAATGTTACCATTGCAGTCTCAGTTGCATGACACTCCTCACAGACGGAAGTATCAGAAATACACCCTGCTGACAGTTGTGTCTCTGGAAATAGAAATATTGGTACCCATTCTTATGACTTGACATACTCTTCCCATACTATCACAGTATTCCACATCAAATCCATACCTTTCTTACAACTGGACACAGTCATTTCCTATGCACATGTTGGAACATAAACACATACTTTATAAGCCTGATGCCCAAATGTGAACATATCACACCCCCAACTACTAAGTATAATACTTCGTCATTAACTGATCACTGGCAATACAAAATAATACTGAGAGAAAAATAACCACCGGTGGACAAGTCTCATAAGTTTTTCTTGCTAGTCCTAGAAAGGGAGGTTTAACTGACAGATGTTAAGAAAACCTGATCACAACAACTACTGTATGTTTCTGTCACAAGAGGTCTTGGTTCTACAGGTGCATACAAGTATCAATGTTAAAAGCTAAACCTGCTTTGCAAATTATGGTACGACATTATCTCTGAATGAAGTGGTTTTTTGTCCAGACAAATTTCGTGACGGCGATCACAGGAGTATACAGTATCAGACCAACAGTGCGCTGACACATCACTGACGGTGCAACGTCGTAACAAAATTATCCAATTCAGAAAGTGATTCGGCTGAGAAACTTGATATGAAAACGGTATTTGCGAATCCCTCACGCCACCGCAGCTAGATATTTCTACAGTACATTCTGTCTCGATCCCATGTCAGAGGTTCAGTGTTATATCCACTGAGATATAGACGATGGTTGATGAGGAGGATCACAAACAGTAATAGATGGTGTGCTGATTGATGTCGTAAGAAAATGTACACTAGCTTTTCAGATCTCTAGTGTTACACTATCCACCAGAAATGATGTCTATGATTTGGAATCCGGTCTTTCCATTCAAGCACATACCTGCATTGGATCCTATTGACAATTCCTTTAATGATTATAACCACTACTCAACCATATTTTTGGCACTCCCATATCTCTCAATGAGTAACCTTTCTCGAACCTGTCTACTACAGTAAAATTCCATCCTGGTTTTAGTCAGCCCCTACACATCTTGCAACTGCTCCCATTTCTTCAGTTTTGCTCATGTGATCATTCCAATTTAAGTCAGAACTGAGCAGAAGTCGGAGAAAGACATATTCACCACCTTCTGCGACCCATGTAGAAACAGAACGACCTGTGTTAATGCAACAGGACCATGTTCTGACCATTCGGTGGAAATGTGCGCAATGTGGTATGTCTCCAACCAAGAGATAGATACTACGGTCCGAAGCAGATCTGCGTCCATTCACATCTATCAGTTCAACATACTATCTTCATCATTCGGAACCATCCAACAGAGAAAAATTACGAACTATAAAAGCTCCACTAACTTTATGTGATGTAGAACTCACCTAGGCCCCATTGCTGGCGCAATGATGTATAGTTGTGATGTGGATCCGGCGCAGAGAGAGAGAGTTACTGTGATGCTCTCCAGAATAGCATTCCTAACGGGACACCCTGTCCGTCATCGAATTAACCTGTCAAACTGCCTATGCGGGACGGTCCAATATATATATAGCTTTTGATCCATTGCAGAAGCAGTTTAAGGTTCCATCACCCGTACTGTAGGATGATGACCGTATCCCACAGACTATACTGTAAGTCGCAAGAGACATTCCTTGTGAGCCTGTGTCATTGTTTGAAACATTTAGACGCTCTAATCGACGGCCTCTCGCAGAAAACTAGACATCAGACAATGTAAATCATTTTGTTACTGCAGCTATCGTAACACGCAACAAAAGCTGGATGATTTGAAATAATAGACAGCTACAACATAAGGAAAGTAGAAGAGTTTGGTTGCATTGTGGAGAGTTTCGAAACTGAAGTGATTGACGACCTCTAGATTTAGGCTCATCTGTCACAGTAACGGAATAAATGATGGCTCTACGTTTCGTTTCGACTGATTCCTCATATTGAACTCATGTACACGATCACTGTTTCGGTGTTAGCAACTCCCAGAAGGTGTCACCCATCCACAAAACTCACTCCCCAACTCAAATAAGCGCTATCAGTCAATCATTATGTGGTAACCTACAGTGCACCAATGCACGGATGAGATGGAAAAGATACCGCCGATGTACTGTAATAATAACCATCACAGTTGATAGCACGAACAATTTTAGCAGTTCTAGAGTAACTTCAACACCGGACAATGATGTGACAGCGTCTTTCCCCAATTTCGGTATCGTAGCTGAACTATCCCTTCTCTACTTTGCGAGTATTATTGCGAATGTAGATTGATGACTGCGAAGTATGTCCATTCAGAGTTAATTCTCGAACACATAAATCGTCAAAGTATACCAGATAGTACTCTACATATTTCTAACACCTCGAGCACAGTGCTCAATTTGCGATCTATCTCTCTGCGTATGAGAGTCACAGAGCATTCTCGCTGTCTTAGGCTAAAATTAGAGAGTGAAAGACCCTCATGACACTGTCATTGACCAACACGCCCTGCAGCACCGTTACCGAATTAATGTGCAACCGATCAGTAGTAAACCGCTACACGCCATGTCTCGTGAATGAATAGAGCTTTCTGAATCCTCACCCATCCAAGTGCATACGATTTCTGAAAATGCGTCCATGTCGAGGAGCTTAGCAATCCTTATCGATGTATAGTAACAGATTTCAAAGTGTGGTAATGTAACAGCAGACGGTTAAGAAGAACAAGAAACAAATGATTTTTATGTGCGATGGAGCTCCAGATGGATGGATTTCGACGCATTTTTACTTAAATCAACCAAGCTATCAACTCTAAAGTATTGTTCTAGAGTCTAGGGTCGGTGCCTGGAAGGTATTGGTAAAAGAGAACATAAACATTCACACTCGTAAGTCTACGATGTTCCGCACTTAAAACAGGCTATAAAGCTAGATCACATGCGTTTCGAACCTATCAATCGAATGGAATGTAGTGCTGTTAATATTCCAATGTAAGAAATATATTTCACGCAGATGAATTACATCCTTCTTCCTGGTTTCTCTACGATAAACTATATTATCGAATTGCAAGTCGAAAAAACTACTTCCTTAAAACATTGGCTCTGTGTGATACGAGCACAATATAGCTTTCCGGAGATGTATAGTGCTCACTGTTCACATCCGATCACAGTTGGGAAATTATACTATGCCTGCATCAGTCCTATATAAAATGATCGTTAGTAACGGCGAATACCGCTTACAAGGAAATGGATAAACGCATAGCAGCAGCGTCTGACATGTGAAAATTACAAGTCATTCCGTCACTAACTCTGTAAACAGCACATCTGCCAGGCAAATACATACACAGGGATTACAGCGCCTCACAAGCACCTATCACTAATTTAGTTATGAAGCTGAAGTCTTGACTTCACACCCAAGATGCGACAGGGGGTGGAGTACATCACATAAATCATCTTTCGTTTAGAGGAATGTGCCACACTTCATCACGCATGAGATGGAAGCCCTCTGATTTACATTTAACGATCACAAGTAGACTGTGATTTAAATCACATACCGAAGACGTGGCTGTATATGAGTCAAATGCATGCTATGTCATGCAACTGATGCATCCTGACAGAATAGTGTAAAAATTGACCTGCAGCTACTTCACAGCTCTCTAGAATGCGTCATCAGTCTACCATTAAATCGTACTTTGTTACAGCTCCATCTCAATCGATCACTCCATCCCCTCTTCGGTATCCTTTAACACAGATGCATGTAAGTTTAGAGGTGGACGGTTCTCAGTTTTCCTGACAAGCGTCAAATACAGCAGTCAACTCAAGTGTATCATTGGTATCTCAAAAGACATACAGTATAATGCTGCCTCGATGGAGAAAAAAATCGACTGCTTCTCTAATTCCCTTCGCTTCCATGTCAACGTTTCCTCAGATCCCTTTTGATGCCACATACTCATCTCCACATATGAATTGTTCTGCATGGACCAGAAGATACGCAAGTACTTCCTCAAGTTCCTCGCATTTCAATGTATATTCGGTCAATTTATAGTTGCTCACCTGTCATTTTTCGGAATTCTATCGATTTTTCTATATCAGTTCTATCCACACTATCATGACATAACCCCTCGTTCTGTGTTCTAAAATTGCTTGTAAATGTAGCACAGCTGCCAACACCTAGCCCAAATGCACAGATCGGGAGGTGTAGTGCAGCACTGTATGTGAGTGTGCACAGTCACCATCACATTTGGAGAGCGTTTGCTATGTTTTCTGTATGTCTGTGTATATGAATTTGGCGTGGATGGCTCCCAGGACCCAGCCCCTCCACTTGTGGACCAAACATTGAACATAGAATACGTGTCTAGACATAACACGTGGTTGGTCCACCCACAAACCCTATCGGAGATGTGACATGTGGTGGATCCGCATCTTGAACACCGGTCTGGATATATAGTGCATGGCAGATCCACACTTGAATACTAACTCGGATGTGGTATATTGTGGATCTGAATCCCAACATCACTTCATACATTGTGCGCAGCGGATCCAAATTCAAACCCTATCCCACTCACGACATGTTGTGGATCTGTATCCTTACATTGCTCTGAATATAACGTGCTGCGGATCCTCCTTCACACGCTAACTCAGGTCTACTACGGGTCCTAGTAGCCATCCGTGACACGAGTACATACAGAGACATACAGAAAACAAAGCAAACTCTCACCAAATGTGGAGGTGACTGGATACGCTTACATACGGTGCTATACCACATCTCCCGATCTGTACATTTGGGCTAGGTGTTGGCAGCTGTGCTACATTTACAAGCAATTTTAGTACACAGAACGAGAGTTTATGTCATGATCGCGTGGATAGAACTGACACAGAAAAATTGATAGAAATTTATGAGTTGTTTGTGTGTCTGCATAGCGTTATTTAGGAGTGGTTTTACAGGTCTGTGGGCTGTGTGGAGTGACCCCAAGCATGTCAGAGTGCGTGTTCTGTATCAGTGTGATAAATATACTTCATCCCTAAATAAATTGTTCCAAAATAAATAAAGTAAATTCCTTCCTTGCTCTCTCCAGCAGCCCGGCGCAGGCTGAGTCATTTTCGCGCCATTTTCCTCCTCCAGACCACCATTTTCGATGATGTCACAGGAGGGATGACAGCACCCTCTGGTTGCAGTACTGGGTAATTGGTCAGTTGGACTCTAGATTTTGTGATGGAGACACTGTCTGCAAAATAAAGATTTGTGTCCAGTACAGTCAGAGTCCTTTTCCCACCAGTTCCCCCACCACGGACCGTTATTTGGATTACATTACTGAACAGATGACAGCACTTTTTGGTGGAGGTACTGTGTACTAGACCGACACCTCGTGGCAAACACAGTTTCCCGACATCTTGGATAACGGTACTTGCGTCATGAGCACGTATGTGAATTCGCTCAATGTAATTGTTATTTAAATGTAGACAATTTTAGTTTGCAAAACAAAGCAGCTATGGTTTGACTGTTAAAGGTTCCCACAGAAGACGGCAGGGGCCTTAAACTGATGGTGGGTGTAGAGACTTTATGACCTCCTAGGGGTCGTAAAGGGGCTTACACACATCAATAATATTATTTATATACAATAACAAGGAATAAATAGTATAAAACATAAAAAAAATTGCACGAGTTAGCAAGTGTGAATAAAACATCTGAGAAATTAATAATCTGTATCAGGCATACACGCCAACTGTCTTTGTTTTTTAAAAAAGTACGCATATCACCACTGAAGTTGCATGCAGGACTGAGCGGCGCGATGTGGCGCGTTGTGCTGCCTGCTGAAAGGGGGCATGGCGGTGGCCAGGTCTATTCACTGGAACTCAGTGCAGTGGAGTATGGGGGGATGTTCACATGTTTCACACAATTTATAAAATGGGGTTAACACTGCGAAAGCACTTTACTATGCTCCACAAGTTTTCACATTGGTAGATAACATAGTTGTACTCTTAAAAGTAAAGGAGGGCACATGCCTTTCTTCTAGTCAGGGGCGTTACTCGCCCTGAGACGGAGTTTATGGAACCATTGCAGAGGACGGTCTTAACTGTTTGCAAAATCCCTTTTTGTACAAGGTCCATATCAGTACAATAATAACAATAACAGGGACTGGAGTTTACTGTGGCGCTGGGTATAATGGTTGAATGTAGTTTAGTGGCTGTTTGCCATTCATTTAGATGGGCTAACAGGCGATCGTAAGAAATTTGTCCTTGCTCATGTTTCTAAAGGTCTTCAATTGATATTAAGAGCTGATCATTTGGTATATTAGATAACGCAGGCAAATCAGTTGACACAGGTACCACGAATGGGCTATCCAGTAGAAAAAAACGTAGGTAAATGGGCATGCATACTAAGTGGGTAAGCCATAGCGACATGAATGGTTATTAGTACACTAATAATGCAGGTGGAGGTCAGCACAGCAGCCACGTTAAAGCGAGGCACAGCAGATAACTTCATGGCTGTGCTAAGTCAGAGCGGCGCTACGCCAGAGCGGCGTGTGTCAGAAGTAGGATTACGCATGACATCACGCTAGATGCGTTGTTACCGCAGGTTCTGCGTAAAATTACATTATGGCATTGTAAATTGGTTCATAAGTGACAGATACGTCACAACAATTACGTAGTGAGGCGTTATATATAAAACATAGTCAAGTAAATTCAGTATCTTCAATAGTGCAGAAATGCTAGCTTGTTACCCAGATCCTCCTGTACAGTAGGCTTTAGTCACGTAACAAAGGGGGCACGGTAAATGAGAAAGGTCTCAGCAATAGAGATATATGCATGTGGACAGAGGGAAGGATAGCTTGGTACTCTGACAAGAAGTAAGGAATGAAATAGAAGATTCGGAATGTTGGAGTCGAAGAAGGAAAGATGACACATCCCAAGAACAGGAAAGCCCCCTACCCCCTACCCAGAATCCCCCACGTTACAGTACTTCACTGTGGCGCTGGAGGGAGAAGTGTGTCCGGCATTCCCTACAGGATGGACTTGCCACAGCTTCACCTTCCCAGTCCCCGAAAATTAACCCCAACACTCCCTATTAACTGATCAATGAAGGGTAAATAATTAGCATTCTGCAAGACAAAGTAATTGAAATTTTTAACATAGTGTTAGTTACATGCAATATCAAGGTTCCTTGGGAATCCATTTTAGCTTGAACATAATTGTTACATAAACATGAAAATACAGCAATGAGGTACGCAAGTATCATATTAAACTTACTACATATTCCATATCAATAAGTAAACAAAGTTAAATGCCTCTTTGGGTTAACCATCCAAGTGTGATAATGTTCACATTATGAGAAGAAGTTTCAAAAAATGTACAAATGTGTGTGAAATCTTATGGGACTTAACGGCTAAGGTCATCAGTCCCTAAGCTTACACAAAACTTAACCTAAATTATCCTAAGGACAAACACACACACCCATGCCCGAGGGAGGACTCGAACCTCCGCCGGGACCAGCCGCACAGTCCATGACTGCAGCGCCCTAGACCGCTCGGCTAATCATGTGCGGCTAGTTTCTTATGTATCATTATATTTGCTAAACACCATAAAGTCATCTGTAAAAATGATGAAGAAAAATGACACCAGTTTTGTGCAGGTGAGGCATCTTGTTGCCCAGTGTAAGGTGTCAGGCAAACCCAACACCTTCCATGAAAACCCTAACATAATAAGCAAATTTACTAGTATGTCACATAGCTCCGAATAAATCGTGACATGAAATTAACCAAAGCAATACAAGTAACGAGTGAGGAAATGGAATGCCACAGAGTAACACAAGAATGCCTAAATGCATGTCGTACCTTCCCACCGTGAGGCAGACGCAGTTCCGAGGGGAGAAACGAGGACAGAAGCCGAGAGCAGAGCCGTGTTAAGCTAGAAGGCCCTACGATAACGGACGGAGGGACGGACACCCACGACTCCAGCTAACCACTAGGGCTCACCACCCACACGTTTTAGCGTGAGACTTTTTCGCGTCTCAGGTATGTCAAGGACAACCCCCAGCCCATGTTAAAAGCTAGAGCCCTCCAGAAAAACAGTATAGATCTTATGATAACACAAAAAGGGCCACTACCACCAGCAAGTTTTAGCGTGAGCCTTTTCGCGTGTCTGTTACATTAGGATCACTCCCCAGCCCACGTTAAAAGATAGAGCCCTCCAGAAGAGCAGTATAGATCTTACGATAACGCTAAAAGGGCCACACTAGCTGCAAGTTTTAGCGTGAGACTTTTTAGCGTCTCTGTTACGTTGCAAACTTTAAAAACATTGCCCCACCACGAAAAGTGTAAAGTTTCTCATTGGATAGACAGAATTTTTGTAGGCGGAGCTTAAGGTTAACATTGAGACCCTGATTGGTCAGATGAAAACACAGCCATATAGTTTTTTTAAACCAACTTCGGTAAATTGTAGTAACAAGAAGTTAGAGCGGAGTTAGTTCCGAGACGGCGGGCTGGATGGCTGCTGCGCCGGCCGCTGCCGCCCTGACGCTGCCTAGACACCGACAAGGTAATGAACGCACGCGATGCCGCATTTTTGAGCGCATAAGGATTCACTCAGAACTGCAGAAGTCTCACCTGTTACACCCCCTTTTTGCGTAATACTAGTGACGATAGTTAATTAAAACTCTTGGTGTTCACATTTGCCACTTGAAGTAAAGATCTGAAACGCGATGATTTTTCTATTTTATAGTTATTGAGAAGCCACATCAGCCACTGTAATTTACGACAAGTTAGATAAGTAATTGAAGATAATTGAGGGTCACTGTAGACCATTTTGATAGTTTTCTCTTTTGTGAAACTTAATTTAAACCTAGATTATAGATGTGATATGGCATAGGTCATCCTTCGATCGATTGTAGAACTTGGAAACCCATTTAGGGAATATTCGTTCACATTTTTGTTGAACGCAGTTGGTTTTTACCATCCTGTATTAAAACATTTCCTTTTATCAATAGTGCAATTTATAAACGATGTTTTGTGAGTAGAATAAAATTTCCAATGGTAAACTTAACTGCTTTTTCGACGTTATTTTACCAGCTAACTAAAAATAGGAAAGCCTTGAACCCTTTCCACTAAATTTAGTTAGTATTAAGATTCTTTTACAGAGAATGCAGTGGAGCTGACGCTGAGATCATTTAGTACTTGGTTATATCATCGCTAGTCTCACTGAACTCTTCTGAATTCTACATGTCATGTGTGGTCTGGCGTCTCCTTACCAGCAACAGGTCCCAGGTTCAAACTAGTTAATTCCCTAAAAAAATACGCTCAGAGCGTCGTTGCGCGAAAGTGGTAGGGAGACACGATATAGTACAAACAGACACCACCATGAATGTTTAGACTGGGACTATGAAAGTCGCATTGCCTCGACAGTAGAAAGTGTTAGTGTGGGAGGACAGTGTCAAATATCTGGGATTACTAGTGTGGATGTATGTTTGTGTTGGTGAGTGAAAAACAGCTCTGCTTAACCCTAATGCCCAGGGAAAGAGAGGGAAGCAGTTTTACTGCAGTTGTACGGTTACTGTCTGTAACTAGAGGGTACAGTCAAGTTACCATGATACCCATTAAACCTCTGTTTACAATAGAGGAATAGCCTAAGAGTAGGCAAGGTGCAGGATGAATACTACTAGAGAGGCCAGGAAGGCTAAATATGAATGGTCCCATGGTGACTGAGGCAGACGACAAGAGAAACTCCGATTACAGTAATTCTATAGGAACATAAGAGCATGCTTCACATCAGCATTGAAGAAATATCATGAGGGTGGATACTGCGAGAGAGACAAGGAAGGCTGGACACGGCGACAGCAGGGAAATATTGAAATAGACATGGCAATGGCGCAGAGATGAAAGAGATAGGTAGGCATTCGATTTATGAAACCGAAAATTGAAGGAATAATTCGATCAGCTGGACGCTCTACAGGCACTAACTGCAACATGCAAGGTACACAGCCCCGGAGGAATTACTTTTCCTGTAGGCACAGATATGTTCGTATGCTAGATTGAGTTCCTATTCTTGGATACAAAGATTGTGTCAATGGATGTCAACATCGATGATAACGAGAGGGGAATAACAAAACCCGATGAGAATCTGGAGACTTCCACAGTGGAATCAGACAGCTCAAGGAATTCAATTTGAAACGACTAAATTGAGCGTAA